>NW_005360425.1:3383424-3383936 GCF_000412655.1 Myotis brandtii | reverse complement strand
TGCTTTTCCCCTGTGTCCAAAAAGGTCTTGTATACACATTGTTGCCTCACTGTCTTTGGGATTTTCATGCCTACGTGGATACCCCTTGTCCATGTATTAAAAACTTTCATTTTCACCCTAGCCATTTTTCTCAATGGATAGAGTATTGGCCTATGGACTGAAGGGTCCCAAGTTCAATTCCGGTCAAGGGCACATGCCTGGGTTGCGGGCTCAATCCCCAGTAGGGGGCGTGGAGGAGGCAGCCAATTAATGATTCTCTATCATCATCATTGATGTTTCTGTCTCTCCCTCTCCCTTCCTCTCCGAAATTAAAAATATATATCTTTTTTTAAAAAGTTTTATTTTCTGAGACAGGATGGAGGCACCTGGAGAGTATCATGCTAAGTGAAATAAGTCAGTCAGAGAAAGACAAGTATCACATGATCTCATTCATATGTGGAATCTAAGTAACAAAATGAACTGATGAACGGAGTGGATCCAGAAGCATGGAACAGAGTGCGGAATCTCTGAGG
>NW_005360425.1:3381140-3383062 GCF_000412655.1 Myotis brandtii | reverse complement strand
CTTTCTTTCTGTAAAAAATCAATAAAATATATTTTAAAAATAAAATAAAATAAAAATATAAACGCAAAAAGAAAAAAAACACTTTTATTTTATCCTGTTAATCTTCTCTGTTAATTTGATGATTAGCCCAGTAAGAAGAACTTAGAAAGTGGGAGAAAAAGTATTAATATTTTTAGACCCACACTCTTTTCTTGGCATAAGGAGTTTTAACATCCGACTGGATTTGAATCCAATCTGCCATTAGCTGTGTCACCCTTGGCAGGTTACTTACTCTCTCTGTGCCTCCATTTCCTCATCCTTAAAGCAGGGATAAAATTAGACATTTCAAAAGTTGTTGGAAAATCAAGTGCATTCATATATATAAACTGCCCAGACAGGGCTCGTGCAAAGTAAGAACTCGGAAAAGATGGGCTCTTTAAGGATGTTCAAGCCATGAGTAAAAACCAGAGACCCCAACTCTACCTTTGATCCAGCACCATCCTTACTCACTCATAACCTCTTCCTTTCAGAAGGCTGCTCACCAGTTCCCTTCCCCCAGAGCAAACTGTTTTGCCTTCTACTCCAAATGGCAAGACAAACCCCAAAGAAAGGGCCCACACACGGTCTGGATGCTCACTCCCTGGATTCCAGATAACAGGTGCCTATGGGCCAAACTAGGGGGGAAGGAGGGATCCAAACTGAAGCATGTCTGTCCTTCATGCATTCACCAAACATTGATTACCCAAACATTGCAGTAGGTACCGGGAATGGGATGATGATCTGGAAGGACCCATTTCCTGCCCTCGTGGCACGTAACAGTTTAGGCATCAAGAACACCAATAATGAAGAAGCCATTGTGAATTTTGAAAGGAAACCTGCCTTCAGGGGTGACTTGGGACCCAGGAAGGCAAGCAAGTGATTCCCAGGAGCCCCAGCCTGGGAGGGAATGGGTCTCTGGACCCAGCTTGGGGATGGAAGAGCCTGCGGTGCACCCGAACCTCCACTCTAGGTGCGGAGGTTGTTTCCAGGATTGGTTTTGTTGTCTCTTGTTTTGCAGACAGCGCAGCAGAGCCTCCTCCTCCCTTCCCCACCCTTGCAGATGGAGGCTATTTATTCCTAGTGACAAGCCTGAGGCTCCCAGGAGGGTTGGCCTCAAAGACCTGGTGGGGCCTTGTGTCCCTGGCAGGCGCCAGTCCTCCCTCCAGGGCACAGAGAGGCAGCCAGAGGGTTGGAACTGTAGAGGTGAGGAAGGAGGGGTTCCCTCCACCACCCGTGGAGTGGCCCTGGCTGTGCACACTCCTCCCTGAGAAGCCTAAACATCAGGGGGCCAAGGATTAGGGTCTCCCCTGGGCTTCAAAGGTCAAAACTATTCTTGGCGAAGTGGAAACCTAGGCAGGCCTTTTCAGTCCCGGGATGCAGCTGGAGGTGAGGAGGTGGCTACTTCTGTTTTCGTCACTCAGAGATGTGGAATAAAGCCCTTTGAAAGTCGGGTCCCTATAGGGGTGGGGGTGGGGGTGGGGGAAGGATCCTCTCTTCACTCCGTGTTTCCACCACCTCGGTCACTCACAGGGCCATGACCCTGGGTCAAAAACCACCCTCTCCTCCAGGCTGGATTCAGGCCTTTCACAAACCCGGGCTGAGTGTGACCCCTGGGGCTAAACTGGTGTGGGGGAGAAGGACACGAAGAGGTATGAGGCTCTTGGTCCCCAAATGGACTTCCGTCGGCTGGGTCCGGTACCCCTTGCCCGAGGTTGAATACTGCAGCCTCCCGCTTGCAGCTGGGGGGCGGCGGGGGGGAAGGCGGCAGGGGGAAGGGGCAAGCAGGGAGAGACTGCAAAAGCTGCAGGGAGTGGACAGGGGCGGGGTCCTGGCCGCCCGGGAAGGTTGGGAGAGCCAGGTTAGGCTGGGCCCGAGGAGGGGGGCTGGAGCGTGCTTCCAGGCTA
>NW_005360425.1:3372232-3380702 GCF_000412655.1 Myotis brandtii | reverse complement strand
CAAGTTTGAAATGGAAAAGCCAGAGTCTCGAAATAGAGACCGGAGGGTCCTAGAAACTGAGGTTCCCAAAAGCCCAGTGGAGTGGGAGACTGAGACCGGGACCGGGACCGGGACCGGGACCGGGACCGGGACCGGGACCGGGACGCGGGAGGCAGGCTCAGACAGGAGGCTACAGTTACTCGAAACAGGACAGTGAGAGACAGCCCCAGGCATAGGCACCAACCCAGGTTTTGTGGAGCTTTTTAGGAAAAAGCGTACAGTGACCCTGGTGACCACGGCACAAGGCCCTTCCCAGTGTTGGGGGCAGAAATAAGGCCGCCCGGACCCCTTGGCTGTCCGGTTACAGCAGGGCCGCGGGGGTCCTGGGCGAGTGAGGGGCCCAGGAGCCTCAGCTTCCTTAGCCTGGCAGCGAATCCGCCTCTGGGAGGCCTGTAGAGACCTTCAGAGACGACACAGAGACACTCGGGCATGCAGAGATGCTGAGAGATGGAGAACTGGGATGGGGTGGGGACCAAGACATTCTTCCCAGTGGAGACACTGAGACACCAGACGTGGGTGTTCAGAGGTAGAAATTCACAGAGGCGAGCTGTTGGGAGATGGCCAGTCGGAGATACAGAGACACCCACTACATAGGACAGCTGTGAAGTGTGCAGACACAGGCACGGGCTGGGAACAGCTACACGCAGGAGACTGAGATTTAATGGAGGCGCATTGGCCGCCTCCCGGACAGAGCAAGAGAGACTCAGGCCCAGAAGGTTGGGAAGCAAGAATGAGGGGAAACACAAACTCGGGGCCAACTTAGTCCCCAAGAGGAGAGGACCTGGGACAGTAAGATTAAGATCAAGAAAGAGCCCCAGGCATATACAAAGACAGTTTCAACTTATTTTTAAACTCGGATCTTGGACGGGCTGCTTCAGCCCTGGGGGACTCGGGGTGAATGAACTGTTCCTCTCTTGTCCCCAGAGCAGCTGCTGGATCCTGCTTCCCACCCCCACCCCCTCCCTTTCCCCTAAACTGTTCTGACTCCCAGGCCCCAGGACAGGGAGGGGAGAGTGGAGGGTTGGGGTAGGTGCCTGCTAGCAGGGGGTGGGGGTAGGGGTGGGGAGAGTTCAATTTTTCCCCTTAGTCTCCTGTCAACTCCAGGGAGCTAGAGGAGGGGTCTGTTCTGATCCTGGCTCACAGCTGTGGGGCCTGGCCAGGGATATGGACAGTGGGGGCTGGAGGGGGGCAGAAGGGTTGAGCGGTTGGCATGGGTAATTGGAAAGGCTCCTGGGTGTCTTCCAGTGGCAGGGCTGGCAGCTGGAGAGAAGAGCCAGGCTCCTGTGCTGCTGATGTCACCCAGCATCTCATGTCCCCCTGCCCTTAAGTGCCTTCCCCCCATTCCACCACCACTGCAGCATTTCTAGGGAAAGAGAAACAGCAAAGGGCTCCTGGGCTCTCTGATACCCGAATGACCTTGAGTATGCCCCTGCCCTGTCCCTGGCCTCTGTGCTCAGCTGTAAATTGGGGATGACCACACTACCCTCCTGCCTGCCTTTTGTGAGATCTGATGAGACGGTGGGTAGGTGGGAATGCACTTCGTGAGAGGAGAGCAGCATCCAGAGGTGTGCACCTGTGTACCCGTGTGAGGGGGTCTCAGAGTTATGCTTGCTGGAGTCAGGCTGACCCCATAGCCTGGGCTTCTTTGGTGCCCCAAGTGGACATAGGGATTCCCTCTTTGTTCTCTCCCTGGGCCTACACTAGGAATGTCCAGGTCAAATCCCAGGCCAGCTCCCTGATCCAGGCCTGGCTGAGAAACTATTGTCTGACCCCCGTATGCGGGAGGGGCTAATAATAAAAACACGAATATCCTCCATTTACTGACAACTAACTAACTCAAGGTGCTTTCCAAGTATCATCCCATTTTATTTTTTTAAGTCTTTTTTTTAAATATATCTTTATTGATTTCAGAGAGGAAGGGAGAGGGAGAGAGAAAGATAGAAACATCAATGATGAGAGAGAATCATTGATCGGCTGCCTCCTGCACGCCCCACACTGGGTATTGAGCCCGAAACCCAGGCATGTGCCCTTGACCGGAATCGAGCCCAGGACCCTTCAGCCCCCAGGCTGACGCTCTATCCACTGAGCCAAACCAGCTAGGGCATATCATCCCATTTTATCCCCACAAAAAACCCAGGAGGTAGGAGGTAGTATTAGATGGGAAGACAGGCTCAGAGAGCTCGAGTGACTTGCCCAAGATCACCCAGCTTTATATTTCACAGCTCAAGCCTCTACACACCACATGCCACCGCCATTTATCCAGCTATTCTGAGCTCTGAGAGGTGCCAGATGTGTGTGTCTGGGTCAGGTGTAGAGGAGTGTGTGCTGGTGGGGGTAGGGGCTGAGCGCCATCTGGCCAACTGAGCAGTCTCCCCTGCACAGCCCTCCCCACCATGAAGGAACACAAGATTGGCTCCCTCAGTCCCCCAGTCTTGCCAGGGAACGGGGCGGGGGGGGGGGGGGGATGGGCTGAGACAGGTGGGTCTTGATAGTGCCCTTCACTCTGTCCTCACTAGAGCCCAGCTGGACAGACTAGGGGATTCTGGGAAGGAAACAGAAGTCATGCCCATACCCTATTTGGGGTGTCCCTGTCTCAGAGTGGTGACTGCCTCCCAGGGGGTGGGCCCAAGGCTAGCATGGGCCTGGGAAGGTGGCGGCTGCTTAGGGCCAAGCCAGGAAGGAAGGAAAAGGCCCCAGGCACTCCTGGACAGAGGCATGGCCACACTCCACCTGTGTGCCCCCTGCTGCCCGTGGCTGACAGCCCAGGCAATCCTCAGATGCCGGGCCAGAGGAAACCCAGGCCTGAGTGGTGGGGAGGGGGGTGACTAGGGGGGGTATCCTCCACCCTACAGCATAGCCCCTACCCCAGAAGTCCCTTCTCTGAAGACCCCAGCTTCTGGTGGCCTCATGCCCTGGCCGGGGTATGAAGTGAGTGTCCTCGCACTGTACAGAAGGACAGCTATGCGCTCACGAGCCATCCCTTCAGAAGAGCCAGATCCTACAGGCTTGGGGCGTCTGTTGGCGCCTGGAGTCTGAACTCCAAGGCAGAGCAACGCTTGTTGGCGAGAATTTCCCACTGTGGGTGGCTGAGAGAAGGAGGGCTTTCCCTTCAACTTGAGCCAGGGTAGGCTCTGGGGACTGCCAGTTCCTGAGGTCTAATGTGGAGGGAGTAGGTTGGTGGGTTCCTTTGTACTCCCCAGGCTCATCTGGGCTGTGAGAACATGCCCTTCCTATGGGTCCTGGGGGTTCCTCTGCACCCACCCCGGGATCCCTGTCCTCAGAGAGCAGACTTCATGATGGAAGAGGCTGGAGGTGGGGAGCTCTGAATCTGGGGCTAGAGACTGGTGTCAGGGGCAACAGAAGGGACCAGGAACCCCATTTCCCCACCACCACCCCCACTCCCCATGCTCCTGTTCCAGAGGCAGCTGTGTGGATGACCTCATCCCACAAACATGCTTTGTTCCTGAGAAAATGGAAAGTGTCTGAGGTTTGGTGGGGGGAGTGGGTGTCTGCAGCAACAGCTCTAAGGGCTCCCCCTTGCCTGACTCCCCATCCGAGAGGGGGTCTGATTGGAGAGAAAATGTCTTCAGTGGCTCCCTCTCTCACCCTTCACTCCCCCCCAACCCCAAACCCTGAGAAATCAGAAAAGCTGGGGAGAGGCTGTCTCTCCCAGAGGCGGGAGGAGGGAAATCATGACCCAGGGGATGGAAAGATTCCTGGGTTTTGCCAGATGCTGCCAAGCATGATGCCCCCCAGCAGGAGATGGCAGGGAGGCACGCTGCATAATCTGCCTCCAGTTCCCCTCTCTCTCCCCAGGCATCTCATTTCCCTTTTCTCTTCCCCTGTTGCTGGTAAAACCTGACATCTGGCCATCTGGGCTGCCACAGCTGCTGCAGATGTTGCAGGCCACGGCTGCCCAGGCTGGTGTGACCAGAGACCCAGCAGGGGGTGAGAGCAGAGTCCAGCTGGGGAAGCTTGCCTGGGTCCAGCTTGCAGGATTTCCTTCCTGCTTAGACCTAGGCTGAGCCTCTGAAGTCCTTATTGCTGGGCTGACTCTCCTGGGAGGTGAGGCTCAATGACATCGCCTCCTCCACCTCCACCATTCATCCGCTCAGCATACCTCTAACATCCCACTGTTTCCTGAATGGGGACAGGCAGGAACAGCCCATTCCCATCCCTAAGCTCCCCACTCCAGACCTCTGGGCAGGGGCTCCTTTATCTGCATCCCAAGGCTCCCTTCCTAGGAGTCAGGAGGGGGTGGGAGTGCTGTTCATATGGGATAGGATGGGGTAGCTCTCTGCCCCTGCTCTTGCCCCCTTGGGGACAGTACGGACCGTGGAGGCTAAACTCAGGCTGGGGCAGGAAATGAGTCACTGACCCAGGAAAAGCCCCCTCACCCCAGATCTGCCAGGGCCCAGATAAGAAAACAACTTCTGCTTCCTGATTTTTTCCTGACCCCCTTCCACCCCCACCGTTAAATACAGAAACAAACATGCAGGACTCCTGGGTTCCCAGAAGCACCCTTTCCCCATCACCACCTACTCTGACCTGGCATTTTATTTATTTTTTTAAAATATATATTTTTATTAAATTCAGAGAGGAAGGGAGAGAGAAAGAGAGAGACATCAATGATGAGAGAGAATCATTAATCGGCTGCCTCCTGCATGCCCCACACTGGAAATTGAGCCCACAACCCGGGCATGTGCCCTGACCAGGAATCGAACCGTGACCTCCTGGTTCATAGGTCAACACTCAACCCCTGAGCCACACTGGCAGGGCTGACGTGCCATTTTCTCTGCCTGGCCTCTTGCTCTTTATTTAATGCCAAGGCTCCTGCAAGGAGTTAAGCCACAGCCCTTCTTGGTGACCCTGTTGCACCTTGTGTCCCTAACAGGGCTCACTCACAGCCACCATGAGTGAGGCCTTTGACTGTGCAAAATGCAGCGAGTCCCTGTATGGCCGAAAATACATCCAGACAGACAACGGGCCCTACTGCGTACCCTGCTACGACAACACCTTCGCCAACACCTGTGCCGAGTGCCAGCAGCTGATCGGGCATGACTCGAGGGTAAGGACCAGACCAGGCAGGGCAGGGAGCGGGTGGAGGCTGGAGGGAGGGGGATAAAGGTGCCAGTGTCCCTGCCACGCTTCCGGCAGGAGCTATTCTACGAAGACCGCCACTTCCACGAGGGCTGCTTCCGCTGCTGCCGCTGCCAGCGCTCCCTAGCCGATGAGCCCTTCACCTGCCAGGACAGTGAGCTGCTCTGCAATGACTGCTACTGCAGTGCCTTCTCCTCACAGTGCTCTGCCTGTGGGGAGACCGTCATGCCGGGTACGTCCCCGGGGGCTCACTGCGTGTGGGACCGCCATCCCTGGCATCTGTGTAGGGTTCATGCATGTGCAAGGGACTGGCACGCCTATCTGATACATGCATGGAGGTTTGTACAGCAAAGACCTGCACAGGCAGCATGTTCTTAGAAACTTAGTGTATGCAGGATCTGTCGTGCTTATATGATCTTGGGAACTTAGCATGCATAGGGACTGGCATGCACAGGTATACACTTGAAAGCTTAGCATGTACAGGAACTGACAAGCCCAGTACATTCCTGAGGGTTTAATATGCGCTGGACCGGTGGGCCTGGTACACACCTGTGGGCTTACCATGTATGGACAAACTGACACACCTTGGGGCTTAACATGTCAAAAGAGCTGCATGTTTGGTGCATGTAGGAGCTAAAAGTATGCTAAGACTGTCATGCTTGGTACAATGGGTCTTGGTGTGTGCAGAGACAGATAAACAGGGCTTAACATGTGTGCTGAGTGCATGCCTAATATGCGTAAGGATTTAGAATCTGTGGAGAATGGCATGATTGGGATATGCAGCGGCTTAGCATGTACTGAACCTACCGTGTTCAGAACATTAGAACTTGCTTGGCTAGTATAAGTGGGGTTTTTGTGGGTGCGTTAAAACCATTAAATCTGGTGCGTAAGGACCTAGCACAGTGGTTCTCAACCTTCTGGCCCTTTAAATACAGTTCCTCATGTTGTGACCCAACCATAAAATTATTTTTGTTGCTACGTCATAACTGTAATGTTGCTACTGTTTTGAATCGTAATGTAAATATCTGATATGCAGAATGGTCTTAGGCGACCCCTGTAAAAGGGTCGTTCGACCGCCAAAGGGGTCGCGACCCACAGGTTGAGAACCGCTGGCCTAGCATCTACTGAGCCATCATGCCTATGACATGAGACAGTCATATCTGTTCCATATGAGGACTTCACATATGCCAAACCCTCATGTCTAGTTTATGGGGGCCTAGCATGTGCATGGCCAACATGTCCAGTGTTTGGGGGAGGTTAGCATGTACAATTTGTGTGGTGGGGGTCCTGCTGCATGTGCATGGACACCACCCTGCCTGAGCTATGGAAACAGTGGGGATTCTCCCGGGGAACGGAGCCATAGCAGAGGGTGGCACTCAGGAGCTTGGCACACAGCTCCTGAGTGGGACCCCTGTTCCCCACAGGGTCCCGGAAGCTGGAGTACGGAGGCCAGACGTGGCACGAGCACTGCTTCCTGTGCAGCGGCTGTGAGCAGCCACTGGGCTCCCGTTCCTTCGTGCCCGACAAGCGTGCTCACTACTGCGTGCCCTGCTATGAGAACAAGTTTGCTCCTCGCTGTGCCCGCTGCAGCAAGGTGGGGGCTGGGCCAGCAGGGTGGGGCCCTGGTCTCCACTGTATGATGGGTGGGGGTGAGCAAGGCTCTGTGATGGCGTGGGAATCCCCACTCCCCCCTGCTGACAGATGCTGCCCCCACAGACGCTGACACAGGGTGGCGTGACATACCGTGACCAGCCTTGGCATCGAGAATGCCTGGTCTGCACTGGGTGCCAGACACCCCTGGCAGGGCAGCAGTTCACCTCCCGGGATGATGATCCCTACTGTGTGGCCTGTTTTGGAGAACTCTTTGCACCCAAGTGCAGCAGCTGCAAGCGCCCCATCACAGGTGGGAGAAGGGTCAAATCACTGAGCGGGTGGGGTGCAGGTCAGGGAATGGGGTCTGGGATTGGATGAGCCCGAGGGCCAGGACCACCCTCTAGGTCAGCAGAGCTAACTTCCAGCCTCCCTCCAGGACTCGGTGGGGGCAAGTACGTGTCCTTTGAAGACCGCCACTGGCACCACAGCTGCTTCGCCTGCGCCCGCTGCTCCACCTCCCTGGTGGGCCAAGGCTTCGTGCCCGACGGAGACAAAGTGCTGTGCCAGGGCTGCAGCCAGGCAGGGCCCTGAGCCAGGGCTCCTGGGCCCCGGCCCTCCCAAACCAGGGCCCTGAGGACTAAGGCTCCTTTTCCAAACCACCTCTGGGACCCACCCTCTCCCCAAACTGGGGCTCCCCCTGGGCTCCAGGATTCAGCCTCCCCACTCCAACATCCCCAAACTGGTACTCCCTGGCCCAGGTCCCCAAACCTGGGCTCTTTCGGACCCTCTACCATTCATATCTCCACCCAAGCCTGAACTCTAGAACTCAGCCCTGTCCCCTAGAGTTGTGGTTCCCAGACCAATCCCTCTCCCCAAATCAGGGCTCTAGATCCCACCCCTCCAAACCTGGACTCGGACCCAGGCCTTCAATCTAGGCTTCTCGGCAGACTTTAGGTCTCCTCTGGGTGCCTGCGAAGTCCTGTACTCAGGCTTGGCCCTCCCCACCCCCATTCCACTCCTGTCCCCAGGGCTGGGGCTGTTGGGCAGCAGATCAGGGTTCACTGGTTAGGAGGTCCTAGAGTACAGGGTTTTGCCCAGCCCGCAATCGTTGAGTGTTTTCTCATTTCAGCTCCATTTCGCCCAGAGATGGGCAGAGGGGTGGGACTGGTTCACCCCCTTAGAGATTCTGCAATAAAGCAGTGTGAGGTAGCACAGGCCCTGTGTGTTTGTCTGGGGATGGAGGGGAAAGAGGGTTGCTATGCAGACCAGGAGGCTCAGGCTATTCCAGACCTCAGTGCAGGGCAGAGGGGGGAGCTGCGGGCCACAGGGTGGGAAATCTCCGGAGAAAGGGGATCCCCGCCGCCGCCGCCGCCGCTGCTACCGTCCCTCTAGGGCTTAGCCTGCTGGCTAAGGGCTTGTTCCTCCCCGGAGAAGGGAGGGGTTTACCGGAGCGCGGGGGTACAGGTGGGGTTCCCCGTCTGGTACAAATTGTCCCCCTCCCTTAGTAGTCCTTTCCAAGTCCCGCAGAGCCCCCGGTGCGGGTCCCCAGTCTGGGCCCAGACCCTCAGTCCCCTTCCCCCCTCTAACCGAGGATTAGCGGAGGCGGCCCGGGATCCGCTCGCGGCCGCACGTTTTTTGCCAAAAAAGGCAAGGATGCAGCTGCACGCGCCACGGGAACATCTGGATCCGATTCCCGGCATGAATGGGTCACGGCCCCGCCTCCCCACCCCCAGGATTC
>NW_005360425.1:3369198-3371730 GCF_000412655.1 Myotis brandtii | reverse complement strand
GGGGGCCGGCGCCGCCGCGGGGGAGGGGCCCTCGGTCCGGCACAACCGCGTGATTATATGTATCGCGGATAAAATCCTCCCTGAAATCCTGTGGGGCGGGCATTTTTCCATTTCACAGAGGTGGAGACTCCGAGGGCCAGGCCCCCCAAGTTACAATAGGTAGTCCCTGGTAGATCCGGGGTTCTAATGGGCTTCATACTGTCTCCCTGACCCTATTGGAATTCTAAACTTTCTGGGGCCATGGTTGACATTTGCAACCAGCCTTTACAAATGCCCACCATGTGTGCTTATAATTTAATGATTATGGGTTTCCATTTTTGTCCCTTCCACCAGCCTCTGTGAGGACTGGGCTCGCCCTGCCTTGCTTGCCCCACCACCCTCAGCTCCTGGCGCTTACTACATGTTCAGTCAATACTTGTTGAGGAGAGTAGTCCAAGCGTAGGAAACAGCTGGTGTGCAGAGGCCTGGAGGCCTGAAAAAACATAGGGTGCTTTGAGGAAGCAGCAAGCAATTTCATTTGGAGGAAGTGCCAAGAGACTTAAAATGGCAAGCAGAAGCCAGGTCATGAAAAGTCAAATGCCAAGTTAAACAGGCCTCACCCTGCGGGTAAAGCAGCCAGTGGAAACGTTTAAGCAAGGACGGGAGATGATCGCTCTGGCTGCAGTATGAATAATGGATGGGAGCGTAAGATGAGCAGGCTGGGTAGGAGGCCAGTGCTGTGGTCCAGGTGAGAGATAAGGAGGCAGGTGGCAGCAGGGGTGGAAAAGACAGGACTTGGTGACTGGTTGGGCAGAGCGGGGAAGAAGGAGGTTTTAGGGACAGGAAGGTATCAGGTGAATGGTGTTGCTTGGATGATCTACACACCTAAGGAAGAGATGTGCAGATACAATACCGAGTCGTTGATTGCAAGATAAACGTTTTTCAGATTTAACATCTCAGAAACCAAATGCATTGTATAATCTAAGGTGTGACCTGGTTTATTTGACAAGTTTTTTTTTCTTTCTTTCTTAGTGGAACATAAAATAATGGGGAGGTTAACATTTTACAGGAGCTCATATTCAATAAAATACAGTAGATCCCAAACCTGAGCCTCCCCCCTCCAAAAAAAAAAAATAAAGATACACTGAGTCTCCACAATACTGAATGGAGATTTCTTACTCTTTCCTAGTGGTGCAGGAAAAGCCTCTGGCGAGGAGCTGTACCTGGGGTCCTCTCCCTAACGTTGAGGTCTTGCTTACATTTTTAGACACCCCATGAATAGGCAAGACAAGAGTCATTATCTCCATGTTATTTTTCAAACTTGTAAAACAAAAGGCAATGCATGCTTATTGTAGCAAAACTGAATCTGCAAAAGTAAAGAGAACAAAAGGTAAATCACTGATAATTTCTGGGTACATTACAGCCTCTTAGTTCTTTTTTGCTAAGTATGCATGCGCATATGTATTTTCATTTCTAAGTTTATTTGTCAATTGAAAAAAGTCATATGTATATGTGTGTGTGTTTGCCAGTAAGCTTATCATGCTATACTTTGGGTACAAAGGAAAATTCCCTCCCATACCAGATCTCCCAGGCTACCTCCTGTGAACAACCTGTTATTTACTGTTATTGGTTGTCCTTGGAGAAATAATCTCTTCAGGCATCTATTTTTATACACATTGTTGTACATCAGGCTTTTTTCACTTTGTGTGACCATATTTCCATATGAGTTTATACAGATTTTTAAAATAGCTCTACTGGAGTACTAGAGGCTCAGTACACGAAATTCATGCCTGGAAGGGGAGGAATCCCTCAGCCGGGCCTGCATCATCTCCAATCTGGAACCCTTGGGGGGATGTCCCACTGCCGGTTTAGGCCCGATCCCTGCAAACTGACAGTTGGACATCCCTCTCGCAATCCGGGACCGCTGGCTCCTAACCACTCACCTGCCTGCCTACCTGGTCACCCCTAACTGCCTCTGTCTGCCAGCCTGATGCCCTACCAGCCTGATCACCCCTAACCGCCTCTCCCTGCCAGCCTGATTGCCCCCTAACTGCCCGCCCCTGCTGGCCTGATCACCCCCTAACTGCCCTCCGCTGCCAGCCTGATCACCCCTAACTGCTCTCCCCTGCCGGCCTGATCGCCCCTAACCACCTCTGCCTCAGCCCCCACCACTGTGGCTTTGTCTGGAAGATGTCCAGTCTAATTAGCATATTACCCTTTTATTAGTATAGATAAGTTATGTGGACCCCAGGAAGAAATTTATTTGATGTGAATGAATTTACTTGCTAAGGTGGACTCCCCAGGTTCAACCAACGACTTAAATTTTACAAATAGAGAGAGTCTAGCAGCCATCTACTGGGAGGGCTTCTCACATACTCTGTATACCAAGAAGAATATCTGGGTGAACTTGGGTTTCCTGGCACTATGCCCTCCTTGTTTATGTCATCAGAGTCAACTATTATTATTTTTTAAAATATTTTTTAACGCCCTAACCGGTTTGGCTCAGTGGATAGAGCGTCGGCCTGCGGACTGAAAGGTCCCAGGTTCGATTCC
>NW_005360425.1:3360934-3369179 GCF_000412655.1 Myotis brandtii | reverse complement strand
TGTTTCTCTCTCATCGATGTTTCTAACTCTCTATCCCTCTCCCTTCCTCTCTGTAAAAAATCAATAAAATATATTTTTAAAAAATATTTTTTAAAGATATATTGTTATTGATTTCAGAGAGGAAGGGAGAGGGAGAGAGAGATAGAAACATCAATGATGAGAAAGAATCATTGATCAGCTGCCTCCTGCATGCCCCCCCAACTGGGGATGGAGCCTGAAACCCAGGCATGTGTCCCTGACTGGAATCAAACCCAGGACCCTTCAGTCTGTAGACTGACGCTCTATCCACTGAGCCAAACCAGCTAGGGCTATTATTATTATTTTTTAATCCTTACCCTAGGATATGTTTTTTTATTGATTTGAGAGAGAGAGGAAGGGAGAAGGGGAGAGAGAAACATTGAGGTGAGAGAAACTTCAGTAGGTTGCCTCCTACATGTGCTCCAACTAGGGATCAAACTGCAGCTTGGGTATATGTGCCCTGACCAGGAATCAAACCCCTGACCCTTCAGTGCTTATAACGATGCTCCACCCAACTGAGCCACACCTGTCAGGGCTTGAGTCAACTATGATAAAGGATATCCTGCTTTCACCTTTCAACCAATGAACTGAGACCTGCCCCAACCAATCAGAATTGTGTGATTCAGACCAATCAGAACCGTGTGAATTGGATATCTCATTTACATAAAATGGACCTAATTAGGAACCTGGGTGGGAACTTTAGTATAAAGTACAGCCCTCCCCCCAAGACTATACTTTCAGGGATCATTTCTATAGTTTGTTACCGGAGAATGCCTCTGAATGTATAGAACACCCAAAACCACGAGGAGGAAGTACAGTGTCCCCTCCTGAGTGTGAAACCCGCCCTTTGGGAGAGTAAGAGGGAGAAGATGCAGTCTGAGTGGTTTTTGTAAAAACAAAATCATCTTCCCCTTTGTCTCAAGTGAAGTACATTTTCACTTGTTTACCGGAGGCTGTGTCTCCCCAGTTTGCAAACAATTTGCCTGAATAAAGTTTCTCCTTTTTTTTTTTGTTAATCCTCACCTGAGGATATTTTCAGAGAGAGTGGATGGGAGGGATGGATGGGAAGAGAGAGACACACACACACATTGGCTGTTGCCTTCTGCACACACCTCGACCAGGAGCAGGGAGCAAACTCACAACCCAGGTACGTGCCCTTGACCAGAAATCGAACCTGCGACCCTTCTAACCACTGAGCAACACCAGCAAGGGCAAGTTTCTCCTTTTTTCATTCCAATCCCATTTGGATTTGTTTCCATTTTGATGGCAGCAGTGGGATCTGAAGCAGCACCCAGGCTCTCCTCCCAATGCCTTCTCAGAATCAATGCCTCCGCGCCAGCAGGGTTCAATTTGGACTCGTCCATATGGCTCTTGGGACCTCATCCATAAACTTTTGTGGGGACAGTTAGGCTAAGGGGCACTTGAAGGGATAACAGGTCATCTTCATTAGGTGTTAATGGACAGTCCATGTTCTAAGCTCCCATTCAATAACCAGCCACCTTCTGGTACCCCAGCCAACCTTATGTATAGGACCTATAGCGCAGAAAGTTGTATCTGGCTGCGTCTTTGGCCAAATATCACTCGGACCCAGAATGATCTTAAAGTTTGCTGGCCCGGAGGGGGCTCTTTTGAAATTTCAAAACTTGCTTATTTGCAAGCACAATTGGCACAAAGAAAATACCAAATCCCCCAAAGACAATGGGAGGCTTTCTTTAACTGGTACGTTGAGAATGAAACCCATTATCACCTCTCTTAAAGAGAATAATTCCAAATGGAATAAACACCTTGATAAATTAGAAAAAGGAATTTGCACCTGTGAACTTGAAGTTAAAGAGGAACCATTGGGAAACTCTAAGTTTTGCCCATGTTATTCTGAAGCTAGACCTACTAACAACTCGCCAGAAAAAAAAAACACCCTCTTCACCTCTCCCACCACGTCCACCACCCCAATTTTTTCTCCCTTTTCTGCTCTTTCTGAACTTCCTGTTTTCTCCTCTCCTGATATCTACTTCTCTTAATGCACCAGACCTTCCTCCCCCTTAATAGTTCCTTTTAAGGTTGAATTGGTGATGGAGACCATCAAAATTCTTATGCCGCTTGGACTAAGTCCGAATGTATGGACTTCCCTGGCCCTAAGATTAATTCCCTTGAATTTGAATGGCATTTCAATCTCATTATCAATACCTATCAGCCTGGGTTTTCTGATATTTATCACATTATTCACATGTTTGTAGGGAATATTTAGCCTGGAAATTTTTGTTGGCCGTTGATTGGAATGAACCTCAGGAGGACTTCAATGCCCAGGGCTTTGAGAAGGCACACAGGCCACTAAATTATTCCCCAAATCTTTCCTTGCCAAGTCATTTGGAAAGCCATACACCGTTGTCTACAGAAAAAGAACAAACCTGTTCTTGACTATTTTGATAGATCTGAACGGACTTTCCAACAAAATTCAGGGATTAAAAAATTGAGTAATGAAACACTCAGTCTGTTCAATTCCATATTTGTGGCTAGCTTTTCTGAAGCCTTTAGTACCTTAGTAAAACATGACCTTAACTGGGCCACAAGATAACCCCATAATATAGCCTCTTTGGCTAACCAGCAATGTAAGACTTTAGAGAAAGATAGAAACCTAGGGCTACATAGCCCTAGATTATCAGGAAACGACTGCTAAGCTCTGGCACTCCAACTACAACAATTAAAAAGAAATGCCCTGCCTGGCCGGTGTGGCTCAGTGGTTGAGCGTTGACCTATGAACCAGGAGGTCCTGGTTTGATTATCTGTCAGGGCACATGCCTGGGTTGCAGGCTCTAATGCCCAGTGTGAGGTGTGCAGAAGGCAGCCGATCAATGATTCTCTCATCATTGATGTTTCTATCTCTCCCTTCCTCTCTAAAATCAATAAAAATATATTTTTCTTAAAGCTGAGAAATAAATACTTAAAAAAGAGAGAGAGATGCCCCACTCTTCCCAAAAGCAGCCAGAGGTGACCTCTGAAAATGGTTCTTTTTTTTTTTTTTTAATATATTTTATTGATTTTTTACAGAGAGGAAGGGAGAGAGATAGAGAGTTAGAAACATCGATGAGAGAGAAACATCGATCAGCTGCTTCCTGCACATCTCCCACTGGGGATGTGCCCGCAACCCAGGTACATGCCCCCGACCGGAATCGAACCCGGGACCTCTCAGTCCGCAGGCCGACGCTCTATCCACTGAGCCAAACCGGTTTCGGCTGAAAATGGTTCTTTATTCACTTGACCCAGAAACACCCACAAAATCATGCAAATCAAGAGGTTCAAATCTTCGTGTTCACTTTAAGAACACTCGTGAAACTGCCCAGGCCGTCAAGGGTATGCATGTCCAAAAAGTCATCAAGTATCTGAAGGATGTCACTTTCCAGAAGCAATGTGTGTCATTCCGTCGTTACAATGTGGAGTTGGTAGGTGTGCCCAGGGGAAACAGTGGGGCTGGACACAGGGTCGGTGGCCCAAAAAGAGTGCTGAATTTTTGCTGCACGTGCTTAAAAACGCAGAGAGTAATGCTGAACTGAAGGGTTTAGATGTAGACTGTCTGGTCATTGAGCACACCCAGATGAACAAAGCTCCCAGGATGTGGTATGGAACTTCCAGAGCTCATGGGTGGATTAACCCATACATGAGCTCTCCTTACGACACACAGGATCCTTACGGAACACGTGCAGATTGTTCCTAAACCAGAAGAGGGAAATATATCCCAGAAAAATATATCCCAGCGGAAACTGAAGAAACAAAACTTATGACCTGGGAATAAATTCAGCATAAAATAAATACTAATAAAATTTTAAAAAGAGAAAGACATACCCCAGAATTGCCAGTCTCTCAAAATCAAAATCAGAAACTTGGTTGTTGTTTTCTTTCTGTAAATACCTGGACGTTTTAAAAGGGACTGTCTCAAATGCAAACAATGACTATAACTAAACCCTGATCATGTTTACCAACCCTCATTCTTTAAGCAGGTCTAGAGATGCTACAGGGATAGTAAGGGGACATTTCCACTACTTAAAACAAACCAATTGGGGGAAATAGATACAAAAATTGGGGAAGAACTGGCTAGAGCTCTAATTGACACTGGAGCTACCCTATCTGTCCTCAACCCCCAACATGTTTTCAGAACTCCCCAGTGTTCTGAATTTATCTAGATGGTCAGGGCAGCCAGCCAAACTATGACAGTCCCTAAATCCTTACTCATCCCTTTTCAATTGAGACCTCTTACCGGTAACAATTACCATTTATTACTCACTCTATCAGCTCCCATACACCTCCTGGGAAGGGACTTTTTAGAAACCTACCAAGCCCATATTTCCTTTTCTGCACACACCTCGACCAGGTACATGCCCTTGACCAGAAATCCCAATCCTGGGAGCTCAGTGATTAAGGCCAAACCTTTTCTCACCAGGGATCCTATCTCTAGAGTGGCTCTCTCCCAAATCCCCATTTATTCAACTAGCCTCATCAACTACATTCGTACTGTTCTCCAAGTGCTGCCCAAAAGCCTTTGGGCACAGTCCAACCCTGATGTGGGCCCTGTGCATTCAGAACCCCCAAGTAAAACACAGGTAGATCCCCAAAACTCTTCCTTAATCTATATATATAAAAGCCTAAGTGACCCAATGACCAAACAACAGATCAACCGGTCGCTATGACAAGCACTGACAACCAGGGGGGTAGATGCTCAACACAGAAGCTGCCCCCTGGTGGTCAGTGCACTCCTACAGCCGGAGAGCCACTCAGCTGACCAGGATGAGAGGGGCTGGGGTGAGTGGGGCCAGGATGAGCAGGAGCAGCTCCTCCCCGACCGCTGGCCACTTCGCACACTACTACATCCCTCAGGGGATGTTGGATGCCAGTTTCAGCCTGATCCCCACAGGCCACACTGAGGGACCCCATTGGTGCACGAATCTGTGCACCGGGCCTCTAGTATTAAATAATACCCCCTAAATCCTGAGGCCTTAGCTAGGATTTATATATATATATGTATATATACACACATATATATATATATATTTTCGAGGCCCAATGCATGAAATTCGTGCAAGAGTAGGCCTTCCTTCCCCCAGCTGCCGACACCTGCTTCCCTCTGGCACCCAGGACCCGGGCTTCCCTCGCAGCCCTGGCTTTGTCCGGAAGGTAGGCTTTTATTATATAGGTTACTAGAGGCCTAGTGCGCGAATTCGTGCACCAGGGGGGTCCCTCGGCCTGGCCTGTGGGGATCGGGCTGAAACTGGCTCTTCAACATCGCCCAACTGGTTCCAGATTGTGAGAGGGCAGTTCTCAGGTGATGCACCCCGGAATCGGGCTCCTTCCTATCTGGTTCCGGGTGCATCACCTAAGAACCGTAACTGCCAAGTCACTGCAGCTTGGCAGCTCCTGCGTTGAGCGTCTTCCCCCTGGTGGTCATTGCATGCCATAGCTACTGGCCGGTCAGCCAGTCACTTAGGCTTTTATATATATAGATACCTAATCATCCCTAGGGCCAGTCCTTGTAATACCCCCATCTTATCCATCTGCAAACCCAATGGAAAAGGATGGAAATTTGTTCAAGACCTCAGCCATAAATAGCATAGTCATTCCCCGACAGTCCATGATTTCCAATACCCACACCCTGTTCTCTAATGTTCCCTCTGAAAGCTGATATTTTTTGGCTATGACCTCTGCAGAAAGGCCAACGATTTACTTGGACTGTTCTTTCCCAAAGATTCAGAGAAAGCCTGGCTTATTTCCCCCAAATCCTTAAGGCCAGTATACCCACCATTTCCTTCCTATGTGGGTCCTCTTTGCTCCAATACATTGATGATTTACTCTTATGTTCTTCTACAGAGGCTGGCCTCACTAACAGCCTCCATTTACTGCGTAATCTAGCTTCCAAAGGACATAGGATTTCTAAAGAGAAACTGCAATTTTGTCAAATTTCTGTTACATTCTCAGGACACCTCCTAACTCCAGAAGGATTAAATCTTGACCCATCAAGCCTACAAGGCATTTTAAACTCCTCCCTTCCTCAAAAGACAGCTTTAGGGATTCTCAGAACTTGCAGGTTATTGTCAGACTGACTTCTTAATTTTTTCTTACTGTCCCAACCACTTATGACCTACTCAAGAATTCCCTTCTGACCCCCTACAATGGACCTCTGATGTCCATCAATCTTTTTTTAAAAATATGTTTTTATTTATTTCAGAAAGAGGAAGGGAGAGGGAGAGAGAGAAACATCAATGATGAGAGAGAATCATTGATTGGCTGCACATCCTCTACTGGAGATCAAGTCCAAAACCCAGGCATGTGCCCTGACCAGGAATTGAACCGTGACCTCCTGGTTCATGGGGCAACACTCAACCCTGAGCCACACCACTGGGCGTAACAATCTTTTGAAAGAATAAAAACAAAGCTTACCTTAGCTCAGACCTTAGAAGCAGTGATGGCGAACCTTTTGAGCTCGGTGTGTCAGCATTTTGAAAAACCCTAACTTAACTCTGGTGCCGTGTCACATATAGAAATTTTTTGATATTTGCAACCATAGTAAAACAAAGATTTATATTTTTGATATTTATTTTATATATTTAAATGCCATTTAACAGAAAAATCAACCAAAAAATGAGTTCGCATGTCACCTCTGACACGTGTGTCATAGGTTCGCCATCACTGCCTTAGAGCATCCAAATTATAACCTCCCTTTTCACCTCTTCACTCATGACCCCGAAGAGAATGCTCCAGAGTTTAGGGGTTCTTACTCAATATCATGGGGGGAGGGGGGTAAAATAGGCCTATAGGATATTCTAGTCAGCAATTAGATCCAGTTGTTCAAGGACTTACCCCTTGCCTTAAGGCAGTTGTCACTGTTTTCACCCTTATAAGGCTACTGAAAAGATGGTGATCTCTTCTTACTGTGTATGCTCCACACTCTGTTAAAACTCTCCTTAATTCTTTTCATACTCAGAATCCTTCTGCTAGTCATCTAGACAAATATAAAGTCCTCCTCTGTCTTCACCCCACCTTACTATCACTCTAAGCAACTTACTTTCTCCTGTACCCTACTTTCTTTTCCAGACAATAACATCCCCCGTGACTGTATTACATTGATTGACCAACTCCTTGCCCCACAACTGGATATATACGAAACCTCACTTCCCAGTGTAGACTATGAATGGTTCATCAACGGATCTGATTTAAGGGGACCCAAAGGCAATTACAGAGCTACATATGCCATTGTCTCCCTCAATACAATCCTAGAATCTAGCCCTCTACTTGAGGCAAATCTGCCCAACGGGAAGAACTACATGCCCTTACTAAGGCACGTTCATTAGCCAAAGATAAAACTGTCAATATCTACACTGACAGAAAATACGCTCTTGGAGTAACCCATGACTTTGCCATGCTGGTAGGTTTCCCTACCACATCTGGACAGAAAATTAAAAACAAACTATGTCCTGGCACTCCCAGATGCCCTACTGACTTTCAAAGCCTTTTTTTGTTATTAACATTCAGGGACATTCTTCTACCCTGAAGTGCAAGGAATTGAAATTGGCTATTTCACAGGAGATAACAACAACCCTGCCTATAGAAACCTCATCTACTCCTACCCTCCCTCCATTTCCTCACCTATACCAAAGACTAGCTAAAACTCATGCCTTTTCTCTGGAGGATGGAGAGAGGAAATGGATTAAGCAAGGCTATTCCTTTGATTCTTCTTGATGCGTATAGATAGGCCCTACTAACCGCCCTGTCCTCCCCAACAATCTCCAAAAGGAGATTTTAAACTTCATCCATGATTTACGTCCTTGAAACACTGAGAACATGATCCAATGAAGAAAACAATATTAATGGGACCCTTCACCCACTATTGCCCACCAGACATATAAGATGGGCAAAATTTGTCCAAAATATAACCCTGGGAAACTGTCGCATGCCTCTCTGGGCCACTTTCCGTTACTAATGGGTCCTTTAGAGGATGGCAAAAACATGTTATCCAACTTCCCCTTCTCATATGGTTATACATATGTGCTAGTCATGATCTGTGTGTGTTCACATTGGGCTGAGGCTTTCCCTGGCCATGGCCCTGGCAGTAGCTAAGGCCTATTAGGAAAAATTGTTCTGTCCAATCAGCATGGCTCAGTGATTGAGCATTGACCTATGAACTAGGAGGTCAGGGTCATGGTTCGGTTGCAGGCTCCATCCTGGGAGGAGGAGGGGGGGTTGC
>NW_005360425.1:3338026-3360688 GCF_000412655.1 Myotis brandtii | reverse complement strand
CTCATCGATGTTTCTAACTCTCTATCTCTCTCCCTTCCTCTCTGCAAAAAATCAATTTAAAAAAATATATATATATATTTAAAAATTATTCTAACTTCAGGAATCCCTCAAGATCTTAATAGTGATAGAGGAGCTCATTTTATAGGACAGATTGTTCAAATGTTTGTAAAATTTGGCATATCTATCAGCATTTCCATTTTCTTATCATCCCAATCCTCTGGATTGGTAGAACAAACCAATGGAAAAATAAATACTCTGTTGGCAGAAATCTGCATGGCATGTATTCTGTCATGGCCCAAGGCCTTCCTGAACCCCCCCTTAACTTTCATTCTACCCCCACTGGAAAACATAAATTTTCGCCTTTGAGATGATCACAGGTCATGCTATGCACCTAGATGAAGAACTGCACCAACCGGTACTTACCAAAGGAGATCTACATTACTGCACGGAGCTTATCAACACCCTACAACATAACAGTGGCTCCTGGGAGACAAGGAATGTCCTCAGAGCCCGAGGCCCGGGTGTTTTGTCTCCTGGAAAAGACACCGACGCAGACTCTGTCCAGTCCCAGCTGGACAGGACCTTATCAGGTCCTTTAGACCAATCTATTACTAAATTCCGTGGCGTTGACTCATGGATTCGTTTCTCATTCAACCAAGATCCCAGACCCTGCAGCGAAATGGGGCTTCCCAGCCCTTCACTGAAACAAACTCTGACCAAAATCCAGGCAACAGGATGAGAAGACAACAGCTGAAGTAAACAACCATTCCCAAGAAAATGGACCAGGCCTGCGTCACACCAGCTCCTACAGAGATTCTTCACTTAAATTTCTTGTCTTTGTCTCTTGTTGGTCTTTGCTTATAAGGCTGCCCTTTATTTTAGAGAAGATTATCAAAATGATAACAAACCCAATTGTTCTTCCTTTTCTTTCTCCCTCCCTCATTTCTCTCTCTCTCTCTCTCTCTCTCGGAAAAATAATATTTTACTAAAACTCTCTGAGAGTGCTGCTAAGGGAGGAAATTTTCACTGATTACTGGATGTCACCCAAACCCTAAATCAATTAAAGACAAATACCTGCCACTTGTTGCTCCAGTTACCAAGTTTAATACGGTTCCCAATGTCACTGTCTTCCCAGATTAACCTATATCGAACTTCACCTTTCAGGTAGAGAGTATTAAAAAACCAGAGCCATCTGCCCCCTGCTTGTTATTATTCATTGTCCCTGTCATCTCCACTGAATTTAAATTTAAATATGCCCCCAATCTCTTCCTTACTTGATCTCTAACTGTCTACGTGACAAATTTAAAAAGAAAGATATAACCAAATTATGTAAACTTGTTGCTTCAATTGGATACAAACCTGTTGGATTTTGAAAAACATGCAAACAGTTTCACCTTTGGTTGGAATAATTCTCGGTCATATTTATGAATGAATCCATAAAGGAGAATCCTCAGGAATGTGTGTGTGGGGGGGTGGAGGTGGGGCTGTTTATGCACCTCCCTGGTTCATCTTATTTTTGGTATTGAAGAAGATACCCCAACTAAAGGATGGGCACATCAATGTTTGGGCAGTTGCCTGTTGGAGCAATTTGTGACTGTTTTATCTATAATAATAAAAGCATAATATGCTAATTAGACCGGATAGCCAAACAACCTTCTGGATGTCCTTCCAGATGAAGCCGCCACAGTGGGGGCTGAGGCAGAGGTGGTTAGGGGCGATCAGGTAGGCAGGTGAGTGGTTAGGGGCGATCAGGCAGGCAGGCAGGCAGGCAAGCGGTTAGGAGCCAGCAGTCCTGTATTAGGAGAGGGTGCAGGCCGGGCTGAGGAACCTGGACCTTTAGTCTATTCATAAGAACCCCAGCCTTTCCATAAGTTCTTTTAACAAAGAACTATTTCCACAGGACCAAAGGCAGATCATGAAGCCCAAAAGGGAAATGGTGGCCTGTAATGATGACAAAATAAGACAAAGTATACTCAGCATGCTAGTCCCTAGTGCCAGAATATATGTCAACAAGACTATAACTAGGAATCTGTCCACCACTATCGGACAAATAGCTGAAGTGACTAAGACTCTTGCTGCCCAACAGAAGTCACTAGATTCCCTTGCTCGAGTGGTGCTGGACAATCCCATAGTCCTTGAATATTTGCTGGCCAAGAGGGGTCTGAAAAAGAGGATTACGCTGGTATTTCAAAGGTGTATTTACATAGATGCACAAGAACAATGGACTTAAATTCTTTTTTTAAAAAATATACTTTTATTGACTTCAGAGAAGAAGGGAGAGGGAGAGAGATAAAAACATCAATGAGGAGAGAGAATCATTGATCGGCCGCCTCCTGCACACCCCACACTGGGGATCGAGCCCGCAACTGGGGCATGTCCCCTGACCGGAAATCCAACCGCAACCTCCTGGATCATAGGTAGACATTCAACCACCGAGCCACGCTGGCCGGGCTGGACTTAAACTCTTTACTAAAAATGTTATATGCAGTGCAGCCAGCTTGGCTCATTGGTTGAGCATTGACCTATGAACCAGGAGGTTGCGGTTTAATTCAGTTCGATTCCGATCCCCAGTGTGGTGCGTGCAGGAGGCAGCCAATCAATGATTCTCTCTCTTCATTTGTTGGAAACTATCTATCGTCTTCACTAGCAGAGAAAAGTAGAGACCCCCAAAAGCTAGTGACCTTTGAAGCCCTAGCAAAGGTCGGAGCTGTGCACCACCCAGTTAATCTAGATAATGGTAGCTGAAGCATCATCCCCACCTTAGTTCACTTAATTCCTTAGATACTTATGTAAATCCTTGTTGATTATTGTTGATTAGATATTCTACCTATTTCTGGAAATTGTCTGCTGATGAGCTAATCTGTGTGTAATTGAAATCTCCTTACCTAAGGGCTACCCCAGATCAATAAAAGGTTGGAGCGGCCTGAGCATCAGTGGAAGTCCCTCTCCTTGAGTTGGACTTGCCCGCCTGGCTCCCCAACATTTCCAAATTGTCTCTTGTCTCTTTTCTCTCTCATTTGTGTGCGGCTCCTCTTTCAGATCCCGAACCCTAAACCACGCAGGACGTGGAAGGAAACACACTCGACACTCATTGATGTTTCTATTTCTCTCTCCCTCTCCCTTCCTCTCTGAAATCAATAAAAACAGTTTTTTAAAATGTTATATGCCGTCCTGGCCAGCATTGCTAAGTGGTTAGAACATCGGCCTGTGCACCAGAGGGTCAGGTTCGAGTCCCAGTCAAGGGGTCAAGGGCACGTACCTGGGTTGCAGGTCCCATGAGTGGGAGGCAACCAACCCATGTGTCTCTGTAACATCAATGTTTCTCTCTCTCTTTCTCCCTTCCCTCTTCCTTCCCGCCCCCCTCCCCTCCACTCTCTCTAGAATCAGTGAAAAAATATCTTCACTCCTTGAGTGAGGACAAAGACAAAGAAAAGAGGTTATATGCCTGTGGCATGACTACTCACCATGACCTACCCAGTTAGGAATTCATGATCAGATCACTCTGTGATGTTACATTTGGTCACTGGACTTGTCGGTTTTATTATAGGACCCTCTTTTCGTTCACAAAAGAAACAACATAAAAACACTATCATCCCCATTTTACTGACAAGGACACTGAGGTCCAGAGACGGGGAAAATGTTGGCAGAAGTCACACTGAGAGCTAGGGACTTACGTTCCAGCCTTCGGATTCCCATCCGTGCTCGGCAGCTACTCCTCCGTCCACAGAGAGTGCCCCTTGGTTCCTGGATTTCTATACGCCCCCTAGAGGCACCCGCAAACCATCGCCATCCTCCACCACACCCCCCGCCAGCAGGGGGCACTGCTGCCATCTCGGACTCCTTGTGGGGTTCACTTTCCCTCCAGTCCCCCAGGCACTTCCGGCAGCGCGGAACTCTGGTGCAGCGGGACGCGCAGCGTGGGGACGCAGGCGCGCCAGGCGGCAGCGGTTGTTTCCGGCCCTGTCGGTGGTCTGAGTTGAGTTTCGGCGGCGGAGAAAGGATGGAGACAATTTTGGAGCAGCAGCGGCGCTATCATGAGGAGAAGGAACGGCTCATGGACGTCATGGCCAAAGAGATGCTCACTAAGAAGTCCACGGTGAGTGGGCCTGGGCAGGGACTCCCTCTGCGCTGGGCCGCGTCCTCGGGGTACCCCCTGAGAGCTTTCCGTGACCCTCAGACTCGCCCGTTCCCGCCTCCCCGGGGGCTCCCTCCGAGGTCCCGCCTGGGTAACTTCATCCCGGGCCCCGCGCCCCCGGGGCCGCTGGTTTAGCCGCTCAGACCTAAGCGGGTAAGCTCCGCCCTCGGGCGGCCTTTCCTGCTCCAGGACCCCGACTAACGGCGCCTGTGTCTTTCTTCAGCTCCGGGACCAGATCAATTCCGACCACCGCACACGGGCCATGCAAGACGTGAGTGCCCCGCTGTCCGCTTCCGTTCGGGGTTGAATGAGCTGGGGGAGGGAAGGAGAGAAGGCGGGGTGCGCGGTGGGGGCCAGTCGCGGGTTTTCTGCCTGGAGATGTCCACGCGGCTGCTAAGCTTGAGGGTGCTGACCTGCCCTCCCTCGCTTCTCCGAATGGGGAGCTCATTCATTCTTCATGGCTCGGAAAGACACCCCTTCTTATATCCTGTATCCCATGGATGTGCAAAGAATAGTTCTGAGTAGTCGATGGCTCAGGCACAGAAGGGACTCTCTCGAGAACGCACCACTTGCAAGTATTTTTGCTACATTGCCTGCATTTGCCTAGAAAATAGTTCAATTTATTACTTTTAGAAAACAAAGCAAAATGTTGATGCTCGTTAAAGCTGAGTGATAGGTACATGAAGGTTTATTTTACTATGCTCTCTTGCGTACGTTTGAAATCTGTTCAGAAAGGAATAAAAGACCTAATCAGAGTTTCTGGATTTTTAGGAGGTAATTGATGTTACAAGTCTCTAGTCCCTTACCTCTAGTCCCATATCTAAATTCCCAAATCCAAAATACTCTGAAAACGCTTTTTGTTTGTTTGCTTTGGTAAATATTTGGTGGCAAAACGTGACATGAGCCGAAACCGGTTTGGCTCAGTGGATAGAGCGTCGGCCTGCGGACTGAAAGGTCCCAGGTTCGATTCCGGTCAAGGGCATGTACCTTGGTTGTGGGCACATCCCCAGTGGGAGATGTGCAGGAGGCAGCTGATCGATGTTTCTAACTCTCTATCTCTCTCCCTTCCTCTCTGCAAAAAATCAATAAAATATATTTTTTTTAAAAGTGACATGAACTTTATCCCACGTAGTAAATACAGTCTTTTTTATGGCCTTTATCCCACGTGGTAAATAATGCATAAGTTTTACTGCAGAACTATTAATATTTGTTCCAGATTCCACCAGGGATATTGCATAATATATGGTACCTTTCCGAACCTAAAAATTCCAAATTTTGAAACAGATCTGGTTCCAAAAGTTTCAGAGAAGGGACTATGTACCTGTTCCATCCTGAGTTTGAATCTACAGGAAGCTGTGTGATGTTTTAGCCTGTGTACTCCTCAGTCAAGCTTCTTGAAGAAATGACAATCATCTTGGATCACCCTTTTGTCTTTGAGGGTCTTAAGTGGGAACTGCTGTTTAACATGTGGCTCTCTGTTATGACTCTCTTAGGGAAAGTTAAGCATCAGTTGCATGTAAATAATAGAAACTCTCTGCTACCCCTTAAATTAACCTGCTTTTAAAACTAACCAGGAATCAGTGCTGTTTATTAAAAGTACGAGAAAGCACAGGCACCAGAATACCGTATCTCAAGGTTTCCCTGGACTTTGACGAGAGAGCCTTTCTTGGTTGCTTAGCTCTATACTTATCCAGAGCGCCTCATCCTGATGGGTTTGTGTTTGTCTTTCAGAGGTATATGGAAGTCAGTGGGAACCTGAGGGATTTGTATGACGATAAGGATGGGTAAGTGACCGTCACAGCCAGTCCAGGAGGTAGTGCTCCATAGGAGCCATGGTTAAAGGACTGATTCTATGCTATATGTTCTCTGGATTTTTTCTGAAATTGCAGGTTACGCAAGGAGGAGCTTAATGCCATTTCAGGACCCAATGAATTTGCTGAATTCTATAATAGACTCAAGCAAATAAAAGAATTCCACCGGAAGCACCCAAATGAGGTACGGCCTTAAGAAGTATTTTCTCCAAACCTGCCTATAGAAAAGTTGTAAGGAAAATGGAGATGTGCCACTTAGATGTTTCTTAAAAAGAACCTGCTGTTTAGCTGCAGGGCGTGTAGAGAACATCCTACAAATCCAGTTCTTTTAGGATCCCCCTCAGCTTTAAGCCAAATCCATTCTGTTCTTGGGGCAGTCCCCAGCCAGTGACTAAACACATTGGGGGTAATACAGCCTGGCTTTCTGCCCAATATGAGACTCTTTTTACGAATAATCTTTGTTCCAGAGTTCCCCATTGGGTTGCTGAAGATTTCATCCTAACTGTATCATGGTCTAGGCTTTTCCTGCCCGGTCCTCCTCTTCCCATTTTAATCTTTCATGGGTATTACTCCCCCCCCCCCCCTAAATTGCTTATGCTCTTAACTCTCTTGAAATCTGCTACCTAGGATCTAATTAACACAAAGGCTGGGTGAAGGTACTCTTACACTCCTACATATGTCTCCCCACCTCCCTTAGAGGGTAGAGTGTAAAGTCTTGCTTACCAAAAGAGAAGACATGAGTACCATTCTGGTGTGTCAACCATATTCCAGCCCTGGTAGAAAGGCGATGAATAAATGGTTATGTAAATGATTGGGAAGATGCTCAAGATATACTAAGTAGGAAAAAATAAGTTTATGTGAAAAATAAAATAACCTTACACTGGCTAGTA
Source organism: Myotis brandtii (assembly GCF_000412655.1). Lineage (NCBI taxonomy): Eukaryota > Metazoa > Chordata > Mammalia > Chiroptera > Vespertilionidae > Myotis > Myotis brandtii. The sequence continues at coordinate 3,353,852 of NW_005360425.1, read as the reverse complement.
TGTATGTGCTTGTACAAACACAGGGTGGGGCAAAAGTAGTACTGTAGTTTTTCATATAGAAAATAATACAATAATAAGTAATCATATGCTCACAACTATAAACCTACTTTTGTCCCACCTTGTGTATTTGATACCAAGCAGTGGTTTCCAAATTTTTCTGCATGTTTGAATCTCCTGGGAATCTTTAAAAAGTATCGATACCTCCCGGCCAGCATGGCTTAATGGTTGAGCATAGGTTCAATTCTCAGTCAGGGCACATGCTGGATTGTGGGCTCAATCCCCAGTGTTGGGTGTGCAGGAGGCAGCCGATCAATGATTCTATTCTCTGTCATCATTGATATTTCTATCTCTCTCTCCCTCTCTCTTCCTCTCTGAAATCAGTAAAAATATATTTTTTAAAAAGTACTGATTCCTGCATACAGGTATCGGTACTTTCTGATTTAATTGGTTTCAATGCATCAGGATTTTTTTTTTTAACACTCTATTAGATGATTCTAATGTGCAGCATTAATGGCTGGCATTAAAACTGGTCTGTTAACAGTAGCTATTTATTTGTAGAATTATTAAAGGGGGACTTGGATTTTTCATTTTGTGTTTTTGTATTATTTGAGTTTTTGTGAGCACGTGTTACTTTAGCAATATTTAGAAAATGTAAATGGAAAACAGCAGTAGGCTCTTAATGGAAAATCAAGACCAAATAAAGTGTCAGAAGTCCCACATTCTATACAGCCCATCTTTGTGATACTGCAACTTTTATGTTGAAAAATCCATCTGAGCACTTCTCTTTGTTTTCATCAGATCTGCGTGCCCATGTCAGTGGAATTTGAGGAGCTCCTGAAGGCTCGAGAGAATCCAAGTGAAGAAGCACAAAGTAAGTAGGATTTAATTTCCTGTCCAGCACTAGCAGAAGTACACGTTCATGACAGAGCTGTTTGCCCTCAGAGCCCTAGAAAACAGGGCTCTGGAGAAATTTGTAGCCAGGTTCTCTTACTGGCTTTCTCTATGCTGGTTTCTCTGGGCTAACTTGACCTACTAAATTGGCCTTGGACAAAACATCCAATTTTGTGCTAGCCTAGCTCTGATTCACTGGAGGTAGACCTGGAAAGCTGAGGCCTGTTTACTTTGTGAGCCTAGGGAAGACCTTTGGGTGAAGGGCTGCTTCATGGAACAAGGAGCTAGCAATCCATTTGAAAAGCCAAGTCCAAGAAAATGGTCTTTTAGTGTTTGAATCATTGGTATCTCTGATTCCTTCAGATTTGGTGGAGTTCACAGATGAAGAGGGATACGGGCGTTATCTGGATCTCCATGACTGTTACCTCAAATACATTAACCTGAAGGCCTCTGAGGTAAGACCCAGGAGAGGAGAAAGTGGTTCTGATTCTCAGGGGGGAGTCAGGACGCTGGGCTGGGCTCCTAGACGTACAGCAATTGGTGTCTTCCTTGTGTTTTGTAACTGTTAGAGAAATATTAAAGAGGTAATGTGGGGGGGTTTTCTTAGACAAACAGTATTCAAAGCCCTGGCCTTTTTGGCTCAGTGGTTAAAGCGTTGGTCCGCAGACCAAAGGGTCTCGGGTTCAATTTCTGGTCTAGGGCATGTACCTCGGTTGCAGGTTGGATCCCTGTCCCCGGTTGGGGCATGGTGGGAGGCAACCAATCGATGCGTCTCTCTCACATTGATGTTTCTCTCTTTCTCTCCCTCCCTTTCACTCTCTCTAAAAATCAATGGGAAAAAATATCCTCCAGTGAGGATAAAAAAAGAAAAGCAGTATGCAAAATGTCAGGTTTCTACAGTGAATACAATAAGCATAGTATTTTATTAATACAAGCATATTTTGATTTGTAAAAATAAAAATTTTTAGAAATCTCACATTACTGTGTTAGGCACATATAATACATGGTGCATGGAAGATACAAAACAATCTCACCAGCAAAGGGCTATACAATGTCTTTTTAAAAAGACATTACAAAAATAACTTAGCACAAGGGATGCGATTTAAGGTGACAGTCTCAGAAAGGCCTCGAGGAAGTGTGTAAGTTCCTCTTGGAGTTGTGAGGAAATGTCCCAGAAGTCCAGTGGCTAAACTTTAAGCTCCGTGAGGACAGGCTTCATGTCTGTCTTGTTCTCATATGTATCCATGAACTTGGTCCAAGATGCTCAATAAGTGATTGAATGAGTGAATAAATGGCACCTTCCAGGACCTTATTTTAGGATATAGTGGGTATTAGTATTTAACCAAGTGCCTGGCATGTACGTGTTCAACAAGTATTTCTTTTAGTTTGCTGTTTATTAACTTAATCTTTAATTTGCAGCATTAATTGTGTCTGCTGTTCTCCCCAGTTAGTGTAGGAATTCAGTGATAGAACAGAAAAAGACTAAAATGAGCCAGGCCTTGTTATTTTAATTTCATTTATTGGAGGTTATACTTTAACTTGGTGGAAAAAACTAATGGAAGCTCTGGTCACCTCTCTTTTCCAGAAGCTGGATTATATCACATACCTGTCTATCTTTGACCAGTTATTTGACATTCCTAAAGAAAGGAAGAATGCAGAGTACAAGAGGTAAGCATTACTAGCTTCTAGGCCTCTACTGGATTTGATTAGATTATTTGATGTGAAGAATTGTCGCCTGAAAGGCCTTCATGAATGACTCAGGTTTATTAAAGGATAGGGATTTTGAAGGACGTGGTTTTTAAGCCTTTGTAATATTCTGGTTCTGGAACAATGTGTCTATGAGCATATCTGCAGTCTTATACCCACACTGTTCTTAATTTTGCCTCTGTCTTTGGAGTTTACTGGGAAAAATTAAACTTTCTCAGATTGTGACTGAAGTGAAGTGCTTGGGTCTGATGTATAGATGTTAACTTTTGTTTGTGTTATACCTCTGGTTAGTGATAACATTTTATTTTTACCTGAAGTAAATTAAATTAAAAAATTTTTTTTACTTGAAATCTTTTATGTGTGAGTTTAGACTTTAGTGTTTGGAATTAAGTTATAAGAATAAAAGAAGATAGGAGAGGTCAGAATCAAGATGACATGATAGGAAAAAAGTCAATTGTAAGCTCTTTTTAAAACATAGTATTTAAAAAATATAAGTATATTTTACAGGGTATAACAATATATCAAAAATGGAAACCCTCTTTGCTTTTCTGTAATGCTGTTCGTCTATAGATACTTGGAGATGCTGCTTGAGTACCTTCAGGATTACACAGATAGAGTGAAGCCCCTCCAAGATCAGAATGAACTTTTTGGGAAGATTCAAAATGACTTTGAGAAGAAGTGGGAGAATGGTACCTTTCCCGGATGGCCGGTGAGCTTTAGTGGGGGTGTGGGTGGAGGACATGCCAGAGAATTGAAGTAATTATTTTACTTTAATTCTGAGACTCTACTTCAGGGCTGATCCCTCAGGGTCAGTGGTGACCATGAGGAGTTCTGCCCACTGGGCTAGGTTTTCTCTGTGTACTTTGGAATGAGATTGCTCAGGGTCCACTTGCCATTGGCTAGGCTCAGGATTTTCATCAACCATGTCATTACTGCTGTATTTATCCATTCCTCCTGACCAAGAACAGATAAATTATGTGCTAGAAATCTCTACTACGTATTTTCACAAATCCTGGGGATAAACTTGAGTTTTTCTGAACTCTCAGGAGGAGAATGTGCCGTCTGTTGTTTTTTTGTTTTTGCTCTGCTCTTGTAGGATTTGATTCTTATTTATACACTAGAGGCCCGATGCACAAAATTTGTGCAAAAATAGGCCTTTCTTCCCCCAGGTGCCAGCACCAACTTCCCTCTGGCACCTGGGACCTGTGCTTCCCTCCTAGAGGGAGGCCCCGCCCACCCGCCACAGCCCATGGTTGGTGGCCTGGGCCTCCCTCTGCGGGGTGATCATGGTGTGATGGCCGGGCCCCCAACCAATTGCATTGCACCTGCCTTGCCTGGCCTGGCGCCAGTGGGTGTCATAGCGTGGTCCCGGATGGTTGTCCGGATGGTCCTCCGGATGGTCGTTCCGCTATTCAGCTGTTTGGTCGATTTGCATATTATGGTTTTATTACATAGGATATATATAAGAACAGGGCCAACTGGCACCTGGTAATTTAGCTGGCTTCCTTGCCTTCATTGTAAACCTCGATCTTAAACATTGTGTTGTTCTTCTTGCCAGAAAGAGACAAGCAATGCCCTGACACATGCTGGAGCCCATCTTGACCTCTCTGCTTTCTCCTCCTGGGAGGTATGTTTTCCTTAGCCAGTGTACTGGTCTTGCCTGTTCCCTTCTCCAAGGGACCACTCCATTTCCTGTTTTTAATGCCATGGACTTACTATGGTAAGACACCAGTTCCACACTAGCCAGTGCTCAGTGGTTAGAGCGTAGGCATGTGCCTGAAGGGTCTCTGGTTCGATTCTGGTCAAGGGCACATACCTCAGTTGCAGGCTTGATCCCTAGCCCTGGTTGGGGCGCATGCAGGAGGCAACCAGTTGTTATGTCTCTCTCACATCGATGTTTCTCTCTGTGTGTATCTCCTCCTCCCTTCCACTCTCTCTAAAGAAATTAATGGAAAAATATATCCTCAGGTGAGGATTAACAAAAAAAAGAAAAGAAAAAGACCAGTTCCTGGGACCAGGCATCTAAAAGAATATGGAAAAAGGGAAAGGGAAAAAAAACCCTTAAAACTAAGTATTTTGAAAACTGAAATAATCATTCAGGCTCTGTTCAGCTGTAGTGGAGGTAATGGAACACTGCCAGTGTGGTTATTTGTGAACTTGACCAGAGTCCATCCTTTGGAGAGGGTGAGCTTACTGCTAGGAGATTGACTGTGGAATGTATGGTGTTGCCACAGCTTCGAGACTAGCCATACCACCAGCCTCCTAAGACCTAAGTGTGAGCATTTGTTGTTTATCAGACTCTATTTAAATAAAATTGTAACTTGTCTCTTTTTTATGTAGGAGTTGGCCTCCCTGGGTCTGGACAGATTGAAATCTGCACTCTTAGCTTTAGGCCTGAAGTGTGGCGGGTAAGAGACTGGTTTTTCCTTCATAACTGTCCCGTTTACTGTGTTTGCACGAACTTCTGCATGGCTCTGATACCATTTTCCCTCTCACCCCCCTCCCTCCCTACTACAGAAATAAGCAGGTCTGTATGATAAAGTAATCCTGGAATCCTTTCCCCTGTCTCCTTAGAACCATAGAGGAGCGAGCCCAGAGGCTATTCAGCACCAAAGGGAAGTCCCTGGAGGCGCTGGACACCTCCCTGTTCGCCAAAAACCCCAAGTCAAAGGGCACCAAGCGGTGAGTGGCTGGGGTAGCACCTCTGCTTACAGTTTAAGATGTTATTTCCATGAAGCCTGCTTATCACCCTTACTGATCCATAGAGGTCCATTCTGCTCCTTTTCTCTGCTGAAACCGGGCACAGTTTGTACTCAGGTGGGCAAGTGGTGACCTCTCTCATGTTGAAATTGCTCTGGGTACCTTTTTTTTTTACATTAATAGCCTATGGATAGGTTCAAAAAATATTTTCCTAAGTATATTTTTCTTTTTTTTTAAAGATAAGTTTTTATTGACTTGAGAGAGATAGAAACATCAATGATGAGAGAGAATCATTGATCAGCTGCTTTCAGCATGCCCCCTACTGGGGATCAAGCCTGCAACCCAGGCATGTGCCCTGACCGGGAATCGAACCATGGCCTCCTGCCTGGTTCATAGGTCGATACTCAGCCACTGAGCCATACCTCCAGGCCTAAGTCTATTTTTCTTAATGACAGTTGAACCTGTTCTTGAGCCACATGCTTATACAGGGTATTTTTTATTTTATTTTCTAATTCACACAACAACGCTGAAAAGTACTTGTCATCCTAATTATTTTTACAGTTCATAACTCAGAAAAGTGACTAAGTAGCAGCGTCAGGATTTGGGCCCAAATCTGCCTGTTCTGGAGCTCGCTTTCTGTACCGCATTTCCTTTGTAGATTATAATGATGGAAATTTAAACATCCGGGTATGTCCTCCACTTTCTGGAATGAGGCCAAAGGAAGCTTCCATGCATTTCCAGAAATAACCTCAGGACTTCTGTCAGCGCGTCCTGAGCTGAACAGAGCATTTGCTTTCACAGTGTATTTCTTGTGTGTTTATGATTTTAATGCACCTGTCAAATAAATGCTCTCAGGTACAGAGAACAAGGCACTGGTTAAAAGAACCCTTGAGTGATACAGCTTGTTTTTTGTTGTTAGAGATACTGAGAGGAACAAAGACATTGCTTTCCTGGAAGCCCAGATCTATGAATACGTGGAGATTCTTGGGGTGAGTAACTGACTCTGGTGAGGGCTGTAAATGCTACAAGGTATGGGAGTAGGAGAAATATGAACTGATAGGATTTTTTTCTAGGATTGAAGGAGGAGGAGTAGGTGTTAAACTAGTTCAGCAGAAAATAGAGTTCTCTCAGGGGACTTGGCCCTTTGGTGAGGTCCTACTCTGTTCCTAGGTGTCTGTTGTTAGGTGATATTCCCAAGCCTGCCCAATGCCCATGAGGCTGGACAGAGAGAACAGACTCCCCTCTCAGTATAGTGTTCAGAGTGGTGCGGATTCTTCACCTGAGCTCCAGATTATACCCAGGGGGTAACCCAAGAAGTAGACACTCAAAAGGCAAATAAGAGAAAGGCTAATCCCAGCAGCTTTTCAGGTATAACTGACTATGAAGAGGCATTACATGTTTACACGATTATGAGAAACTCATTGGAGCTGGTACAAAGCTGTCTGTCTGTAAGCTGTCCCTTGAATATTCTTTCAAGAAGGAGCTGGAGGTTGGTTGGAGTGGAAAAAGGCCTAACCCAGTGGTCGGCAAACTCATTAGTCAACAGAGCCAAATATCAACAGTACAACGATTGAAATTTCTTTTGAGAGCCAAATTTTTTAAACTTAAACTATATAGGTAGGTACATTGTTATTAACTTAATTAGGGTACTCCTAAGGCTTAGGAAGAGCCACACTCAAGGGGCCAAAGAGCCGCATGTGGCTCGCGAGCTGCAGTTTGCCGACCATGGGCCTCACCTGGCCGGGATGCTTATCTCAGAAAGAAGAGGGAGGAGTCGGAGGAAAATCGTTCTCTTTCAGGAATTGAAGGTGGAAGGAAGGGCAGCACTCATCCAGAGAAGATGGCCAGTGTCCCTGCAGTAGACCAGCCTGTCTGCCAGTGTCTGCTTTCTGCTCTCAGAGCCTTTCCCTTTACAGATGCTCACATGGTGCATTGAGTGATTGGCTCTGGCTCAGATAGCTTGTTTATGTATCTTTGTCAGTTGCCATGGATGTTTTCATTCTGCTGTTTGAGGACCACATATAATAGCTTCAAATCTAGGGTCACCTGTTGGTTCCCTCTATTACAGCTGCTTTCACTAAAAGGAGGCTAGCCAGACATTGGACACTGGGGACAGTTGTGTTTTCCACAGTGAACTTGGGCGTTGCTATGTTGGCAGCCGTTCAAGTTGCCAGTCCTCTGAGGATGACTGGGAGGCTAATTTGTGTCCTTGACATAAGGTGTATCCACTACATCCTCCCTCCTTTGAGAGCATTTTGCTTTCTCTGTCAGAAGGTGGCGCCATTCTCTTTGGAATTCCAGAGAAACTGGTTTCCAGTAGTCGATCTCTTTAAGTCCTGATATGATTTTTATCCGTATCACCATTTATTCACATCTGTTGGTTTTCAGACATTGTGTTGAATCTTTGGGTGCAGTAGTGAGTATGACACAGCCTTCTGCCCTTGTTGAAATACCCGCTTTGTGAGAGACAGTTAAGTGAGATATGCTGTAACATATTGAGATTGAGTTTTCTAAGTAGAAGGAGGAAAAATATTTCAGGTAGAGGAAATGGTAAGCATGAAAAATTTGGTGAGTTATTTTAGAAATTTGGACCTTGTCCTTTAAACAGTAGAAATCCAGTAAAAGTTCTTTGTGCTGAGTGTACCATTAGGGTGGTTATTTTAAGCCGATAAATCTGGGAACAGAATGGATGCTGGACTGGAATGAGGAGAGACTCAGGGCAAGTTAGAGGCTTCTCATCTTAGTGAGGGCGTTACCAGAGGGAAGGGGGGAAAAGGACTGGCTCAGGAAAGAGTTGAGGGACTTTGTTTTCTGTCGTTCTGTGGTAGTCTGTGGCCTTCGGTGAGTAATTTAGGCAAGTGACACAGAACCTTTGACTTTTTCCTTTGTGATCAGGGAAGGCCTGCTGGTAGGAGCTGAGACACAAAGGCAGAGTTTCCCTTTATTCTACAAGAAAGAAAACCTTGTCCGTGGAAGCGAGGGGTCAGCAAGGGTTGCGGGAAAAGAGGAAGTTTGCCTTCTTGTTTTTCACTACTTTTCTCTGACTTCCCTTTTCATTTATGGACCTGACTTAGGAATAGCGACATCTCACTCATGAAAATGTCCAACGCAAACAGGCAAGGACAGGAGAAGAGCGAGAAGAAGAAGAGGAAGAGCAGATCAGTGAGAGTGAAAGTGAAGATGAAGAGAACGAGATCATTTACAACCCCAAAAACCTGCCCCTGGGCTGGGACGGCAAAGTAAGTCCCAGCACGACCGTCCTTCTCCCCATCCCCCATGTTGGAAGCAGATGCAGACACTCCTAAGACTGTTTCTTCTCCCATTTCTTTCAGCCCATTCCCTACTGGTTGTACAAACTCCACGGCCTAAACATCAACTACAACTGTGAGATCTGTGGAAACTACACCTACCGAGGCCCCAAGGCCTTCCAGCGGCACTTTGCTGTAAGGGATTCAGAGTCGTTTCTCCTGGAAACAAAATACAAAACCTGAGTCTTAGCGAAGAGGACAGGAGCAGCCTGAGAGGGTCACAGCTTAGAGAATCACGGAGGATTGGGTCCAAAGTCCGGCCTGTGGTGCCAGGGCTACCCTGTATGACACCCGAGACCATTTGTGGAGAATTCTGTCTTAGGTCAATCTCTGACTCCTTAGTCATTTCTCTACCCCATTGCTAATAGGACCAAGGAAGGGGCTGACTGCCTTCTTCGAGTCTCTCTTTTTTTTTTTTTTTATCCTCACCCTAGGACAGCGATTCTCAACCTGTGGGTCACAACCCCTTTGGGGGTCGAACGACTCCTTCACAGGGGTCGCCTAAGACCATCGGAAAACACACATATAATTACATATTGTTTTTGTGATTAATCACTGTGTTTTAATTATGTTCAATTTGTAACAATGAAATTGGGGGTCACCACAACATGAGGAACTGTATTAAAGGGTCGCGGCATTAGGAAGGTTGAGAACCACTGCCCTAGGATATGTTTTGGTGTTTTTGGTTTTTTTGTTTTGTTTTGTTTTTATTGATTTTAGAGAGAGAAGAAGGGAGAGAAAGAGAGAGAAACGTTGATGTGAGAAACACCGGTCAGGGCTCCTTCTTTGAGTCTTAAATGGGCCTTTGCCTTTTGAAACAAAAAACTAAAGGGATGATATTTATCAAGCTATTCTTGAGACAAGGCCTTATCTGGGTGGTACTCCAGTAAGTGGATTCACCCTTGTTTTGTTTCGGTCTTCACACCTTAGTACTTGGAAGGAATTTTTACAGAATGGAAAAGACTTGCGAGACCAAGGAGGCACATTTGTGTGAACTCCCTCCCTCCTGCAGACATACGTATTGCTAATTGGTCCTGGGTTTTTTCTGCTGAGCCCCTGAGTAGTCTCTGAATCTTTCTCAACACCACTTCCAACGAATTGGAATTGGCATCCCTGAGCCAAAACTCTCATTGCGTCAGCCTCGCTCCCTGCTCTCTTTCTATCCTTGCTTGTACCTGATAAACAGTCTCCTTTACTTAAAAAGGTGGCACTGACCTGCTCCCAGGAACCCTCAATCATACTGATGGTGCGATTGCATGTGAAGTGACTAGAGTTGTGATGTTTTTCTGTGGTCTTGACACAGGTTTTGTCTGAAAGACTACAGGATCTGGGATTTAGATTTCAGGAGAAGAGGTCAGTGCCCCTGACTAAATAGTCAGGTGTTGCATATTTTAAACATTCTTGCGGCACACCAGATGAAAATCACTGTTCATCATGAACTTTAAGACAGTAAGGTCACTTTCGCCAATAATTCCCATAGGTTGTACCACATTTACTTCTTGTTCGAGAGTATCTGTTATTCTAAGAGGTCTTTGGTTTATTTGATTCAATGTTTCTTTTACAGGAAAGCAAAGATGATAGTAAATTTGCAATGGAGGTGTGTACAGGTGGTCCAGAACCAAAATTCTAGTTTGGGGCAAGCAAACGCTTCAAGAGCAGTCATCCAGGGGAAACCTAATGTGGGGGAGGGAAATGGGGGAAGATTGTAACACTGTGTAACCAGTGAATACTCAGTCTGCCCTTTTCTCCCCCGCAGTGTGGGCCAAGCTGAAACTGCAGAAGGCATCAGAACGATGGCAGCCTGACACTGAGGTGGGTGCTAATGTACCAACAGCTCTTTCTCTCTTGAGAAGAGTCCTATGCTGAGTATAAAACAGGGCTTTTAACCCAGGTCTCTGAATGCTATATGCAAGATTTTGAGTGAATGGGCATATGTATATTTTCCTGAATTGATTTAAATATGTTAAGCACCCCTGATAGGAAGGAAAAAATAGTACTGGTTTCAGGAAGTTTATTTTCTGAGGGACAGATCAGATACACAGAAACACAGCAGCAAAACACCTTTTGGAGAAAGAGCGAAGGGACGCACGTCAGGGAATGTGTTACAGCACCAGTCAGGATTGCTTTTATCCATTATGGTCCATTCTGGTCTGCAACTCCCTCCAGCTTAACCAAGTCTCATTGTGAACCCTTCCCAAACCTTGGACCTCGCTCTTCCTATCCTCATCTCTGCCCTGACCCAGCCAGAACCCAGCGTGCCATTCACACACTGACCACGACACCAACAAGAATAGGCTCCTGACCACATGTGATAAAATCCTCCAACTCAACACTATGGAAACGTCTCTCCTCTAAAAATAAAAATCACAACTTCTCTCCTTCTGAACCTATTTTACTGGCCTTCCTCTCACTAAATTTTCCTGCCTTCAGGACCCATCATTTCCTCTGATTAATCCTTACAGCCTCTCAAGGCCAAGAGCCCCATCTCACCACCAACCCCACTCACCACACACACACACAAACACACACACACCACCCTTCCCAGGGTCCAGCCCCTTCTCTGCCAAAGGGAGAGAGGGCCCCCCCGAGAGTGACAAAGGCGCCTCTGTTTCCTCAGACCTGACAGCCCGGTCCCATGACCTGTGCCCGCTGACACACTCCCTCCTCATGGGGCCCAGCCTCCTCAAACCCACATCCGGGCTCTCGAGAGCAAGGCAGCCGCAGCCTAAGCCCCTGGAGGCCAGTCACAGTTCTTCCTTCCGATGCCCCAGCAAGAGAGCCCTTTTCCTCCGTCCATGCTGGGGAGCTGTTTAAGGGGCGCACGTGTCTAAGGCTAGTCCAACCAGGCTATGTACTCCATCCTTTCCTTGGGCATTGGGATCAAACAACATCCTTAATTTCTTAAGAGTCAGCATTTGTCTAGCATCCTCTCATCACTATGCATTACTTTGCAACTTTTCAGTTTCCACATCTCCCCAGAAGCATGCAAACCCTTTGGGAGTCAAGGAGAGAATGCGCACAGTACCCGCTCTTTACACAACCCTCCAGGCGCCCCTTCCTTGAAGATGAGGCACCTTATGGTCATGTGCTCCTGATGACCTTCCAAAGAAGCCCTGCTGGCACACCTCTACCCACTGGTGCCTTAATGCCCTGAGTTTTGTCCATTTTCTCTCAAATTCTTCATTCCCAAGTGTCCTGACTCAGAAGTTGCGAGAGAGAAACTCCAAGGCGTGGAAGGAGGAAAGTGCCTGAGCCCTGGGGTGGGATTCGGGCTCCTCATCAATCCTTCTACCCCAAGACAGTTGGTTCCATTCGAGGATAGCACCGTTCTCAAGAGGACAGGCACCTTGGGGAAACGCCCTGCGTGGGACCAGCTGCCTCGGAAAAACCACCTCCCTGACCCCTGCTCATTGATCCCACTGGTACTTGCTTTCCAAGTAGCTCCTACTTCATGCCCCCAAACCAGTCACAATTTAAAACTCTTTAGGAAGAAATTAAATAACTATTCTCCATTGGAATAATACAGAAGATCACACTTACCTTTTGCCAAGACTGGAACAGTTGTTCAAGCGTTCCCTCCCACCCACCCCATGCCAATTGCATTTGAATTACTTTGAAATACCATCTGGGAGAAATCATCATCACAAATATTTAAGGTTCCAATTCATAAAAAGGCAAAGAAAGAAAACACACACATACACCCTACCTGTGATTTGGGAACTGTCCAGAAGAGCATTCCTAAACACCCTCAAAACACTTGCTGGCTCCATCTCCTTCCTCCCCCAACAGTATTCTACCTTGTCTGCACGAGTCTCAGTGAGAAAGGAAAAGAACAAAGTGAAACTCTCCTAAGAACTCATGTGAGAAGGACGATGCCTATGCTCACTGCTTCTTCAGTGGCACAAGGAGGCCGGCCGGAGGAATCATTCAAAGTAGAGTCAAACCTGTGGGGTGCGAGTCCACGCGTCTCAGATCCCTGCACCCTACGCAGAGCTAGAACGGGTCACTTACCTGCAAGCTGTTACCAGGGGGACTGGGTCTCCCAGGCCTGGTCTGCGTCTTGTGAAAGTTACATACCTCAGAAGGTTAAAGCTCAGATCAAGCCTCTTGGCGAAATGTTCACAGTCCCTGCCGAGGTGCTCTGGAATTTCTCTGCAGTCCTGGCCTATGTAGGACACTTGCGTTCCACTGACCATGAGCCCAGCCATGGCGACGGGGCACACGACCCAAGCGCAGAGCTGGGAGCACAGAGCCAGGGTTGGATTCTTGAATGTTGAACAAAGACTGTGTGTGACAGGGCCCCGCATATTATCAGGGCCTCCTGATAGGAAGGAAAAAATAGTACTGGTTTCAGGAAGCTTATTTTCTGAGGGGCAGATCAGATACACGGAAACACAGCAGCAAAACACCTTTTGGAGAAAGCAAAGGGACGCACGTCAGGGAATGTGTTACAGCATCCAGGGACCTATTCGGCTTCCTGTTTGTCTGGCAGTGGGAGCTTTTACTGCCACTGGCATCTTCCTTGCAGGCTGTGTTCTTGTAGTTTATCTCTCATCTGTCGTGTTTGCACTTTCAGCTGGTTAGATCGAGAAGTTTGAAATACCATCTGGGAGAAATCATCATCACAAATATTTAAGGTTCCAATTCATAAAAAGGCAAAGAAAGAAAACACACACATACACCCTACCTGTGATTTGGGAACTGTCCAGAAGAGCATTCCTAAACACCCTCAAAACACTTGCTGGCTCCATCTCCTTCCTCCCCCAACAGTATTCTACCTTGTCTGCACGAGTCTCAGTGAGAAAGGAAAAGAACAAAGTGAAACTCTCCTAAGAACTCATGTGAGAAGGACGATGCCTATGCTCACTGCTTCTTCAGTGGCACAAGGAGGCCGGCCGGAGGAATCATTCAAAGTAGAGTCAAACCTGTGGGGTGCGAGTCCACGCGTCTCAGATCCCTGCACCCTACGCAGAGCTAGAACGGGTCACTTACCTGCAAGCTGTTACCAGGGGGACTGGGTCTCCCAGGCCTGGTCTGCGTCTTGTGAAAGTTACATACCTCAGAAGGTTAAAGCTCAGATCAAGCCTCTTGGCGAAATGTTCACAGTCCCTGCCGAGGTGCTCTGGAATTTCTCTGCAGTCCTGGCCTATGTAGGACACTTGCGTTCCACTGACCATGAGCCCAGCCATGGCGACGGGGCACACGACCCAAGCGCAGAGCTGGGAGCACAGAGCCAGGGTTGGATTCTTGAATGTTGAACAAAGACTGTGTGTGACAGGGCCCCGCATATTATCAGGGCCTGAAGACTTCAGCTAACTTAAAGCAATTAGCTAGGAAGGAAAAGATGATTACTTGAGCATCTATATGCTAGGCCAGAGCTAAACACTTCCTCATGTATTGTCTCAGTTACGATATCTTTAACCCATCTTGGCTTCAACTTTCTCTATGGGATATTTCTTGTAATCTTGTCAAGTTTAGAGATTGTCCTATGTGATGGAAAATGTGGAAGCATATGGGAAGTTAGTAAGTGCCTTCTCATCTTCATCTATTAATATTTTATCATTTTCCCTCTCTGGCAGCAGACCTGTCTTATCTGTTCCACGTAGCACTTTGTCTTGAGAGTACACCTTCCTGACACCGTTCTTAGAGATTCAGCCAATCAGTGTTTCTCTCTCATCAATGTTTCTATTTCGCTCTCTCCTCCTCCCTTCCTCTCTCCTAAAATCAATTTAAAAAATACTTAAGTCCTAGCCAGTTTGGTTCAGTGGCTAGAGCATCGGCCTGAGGACTGAAAGGTCCCGAGTTCAATTTCGGTCAAGGGCACATGCCTTCTTTCTCTATGGGATATTTCTTGTAATCTTGTCAAGTTTAGAGATTGTCCTACGTGATGGAAAATGTGGAAGCATATGGGAAGTTAATAAGTGCCTTCTCATCTTCATCTATTAATATTTTATCGTTTTCCCTCTCTGGCAGCAGACCTGTCTTATCTGTTCCACGTAGCACTTTGTCTTGAGAGTACACCTTCCTGACACCGTTCTTAGAGATTTAAGTCGTCTTTCTCTGGTTTTGTATCTGTCCCGTTGTGTACATGTGATCACTCCCTCTGAAGCTGTGATGGCTTCTGTAGATGTCTTCCCCCTTTTTGTCTTCATTGGGATAATTTGTTATTGAACCGTCAGAATTCTTCTTTTAATGTCTCCAGTTTTGTTGAACCATCTTATCTGTCAGACTCTTTGACATGATACTTCACCTTTTATTTTCCCCTCTAAAGTCTTTGAAATATATTCACCAGACTTTAAGTAAACATATTCGATAACATCTGGTGTTCTCTTTTTCTTCTGTCACAGCGATTTTCAACCTTTTTCATCTTATGGCACACAAAAACTAATTCTATGGCAAAACAAAAATCAATTGTATTTTTTTGCTGATCTGACAAAATAAAAATAGGTATAATTTTGATTCATTCACACCAGACAGCTATTGTTGTGTTGGCTGTTGTCCTTTTTTTATTTTACAGTCTAAGGGAGAAGAGGTCAGTGCCCCTGACTAAATAGTCAGGTGTTGCATATTTTAAACATTCTTGCGGCACACCAGATGAAAATCACTGTTCATCATGAACTTTAAGACAGTAAGGTCACTTTCGCCAATAATTCCCATAGGTTGTACCACATTTACTTCTTTGTTCGAGAGTATCTGTTATTCTAAGAGGTCTTTGATTTATTTGATTCAATGTTTCTTTTACAGGAAAGCAAAGATGATAGTAAATTTGCAATGGAGGTGTGTACAGGTGGTCCAGAACCAAAATTCTAGTTTGGGGCAAGCAAACGCTTCAAGAGCAGAGTCATCCAGGGGAAACCTAATGTGGGGGAGGGAATTGGGGGAAGATTGTAACACTGTGTAACCAATGAATACTCAGTCTGCCCTTTTCTCCCCGCAGTGTGGGCCAAGCTGAAACTGCAGAAGGCATCAGAACGATGGCAGCCTGACACTGAGGTGGGTGCTAATGTACCAACAGGAACAGCATTAAATGATAGAGCCCCCCGGCATCACCAGGTAGAGGGGAAAATGGTCCCCGGGCCCAGCTGGTGTGGTTCAGTGGTTGAGTGTCGACTCTTGCACCAAGAAGTGGCAGCTTCGATTCCTGGTCAGGGCACATGTTCGGGTGGGGCTGTGCAGGAGGCAGCCAATCAGTGTTTCTCTCTCATCAATGTTTCTATTTC
>NW_005360425.1:3319037-3337747 GCF_000412655.1 Myotis brandtii | reverse complement strand
TAAAAAAAAAAAAAAAAAAATTAAAGAAAAATGTGACACAGTATCAGAGTCTTTTTAAACACCTCCCAACACGGATGAAAAAGGGTGTCCTTTATTCATACTTCTTTTAGAAAAATGGTCCCTGATTCACTGCAGTACAGAGTGAATCTGAATTTATAGATATATGACAATATCTATAAATTGGCTCTAGACATGTAAGCCTAATTTATTTGTGATATTAAGTACATGAGACTTTTTTTTTTTTAATGCGTCAGACTTCAAATCTGTGTCTTAAGATCGGTTGTATTCTCCCACTGAAAATTTTTTTTCACCACCAGCATCTCCTTCAATAACACCTGAAAGATTGTATGACAGGGAAGTGGGGGATCTCCTGAAATTTTGAAGTGGCAAGCAGGAGTGCCCAGTGTATGTCCTGCCCTAGGTCAATGGTTTTCAATATTTGCTTTTTTAGTAACAAACGCTCTTTCCACAGTGTAACGTAGAATTCCTATATATAAGATAGAATAACACAGAACTGCTCTGGAAGTGGGGAAGCGCAGCCTGTGTGGCCTCCCTTTCACCCTTCCTGACTGCAGTGGCCTCTTGGGCAGAAACCTAGGGTTCTTGGGAACTGTTTGAACTGTTGTCTTAGGTCAGCCTTTCTCAACCAGGCTTCCTCATCTTAAACACAGGAAGTGATTCGAATGAACGACTTTCTCTGTGTGCCAAGGATGGGTCACGAGAGGTACCATTCTAGATCCCAGGAGAGAAGTTAGTTCATTACACGGAGTGGATGCCTTCGGGCCATGGGGCTTTATTCTCTTCCCAAACCCCAGTTGAGAAGGGCTGTCTTAGATGAATGCCATGGAACCCGGCCAGGGTGAGCTTGGGTAACCAGACATTGGTTCCAAACATTTCTCCCAGGAGGCCTAGCTAACAGTGTATCCCTTCTTTTTTAGGAAGAGTATGAAGACTCCAGTGGGAATGTTGTGAATAAGAAGACATATGAGGATCTGAAGAGACAAGGACTGCTCTAGTGTTCAGGAGTGTATCTCAGCTTTGGGCTTGCCCAGGCTTCCCTGAGATCTGCTTTTTCTATTTCTCCCGACCACGTGCTCCTAAAGACTCTTTGCTACTTAGTCTTACGGTCTAGCATGCATCTTGTAGAGACAAGGCATGCGGCAGATTGTAGGGTTGAGATGTGTTTTATCTTTGTTTTATATAAAAAACATTGTCAGAAAATAAAACCAGCCCTTGTTCTAAATGTGTCTTGTTCTGAAGCCCTGGATTATGGACTAACTCATCCTTTAGCTCTTAACACATCCCTACCACTTTCTCATACACCTCAGTAGCAACTAAGGTTTAATGAGCACCTGTTAGGTTACAAATGTTACGCTAGCTATATCTGACCTGACCTCTTTCCCCACTTCCTCAAATGAGCATCACTCCAGGATAAGCCCTGCCCCTGTCAGCCATTCATGCACATGCTAGGGAAAGGGGGGAAGAGTGAGCCAGGGCTCTGCTAGGGACAGAGTTGTTGGCACTAAGGTTTTCTGTTTTTATTTGCCTAAAGGAGTTATGCTGTTTGGAATGGGCTGTAGGCCCTGCCCCTTCCCCCACAGGAAGTGATTCGAATGAACGACTTTCTCTGTGTGCCAAGGATGGGTCACGAGAGGTACCATTCTAGATCCCAGGAGAGAAGTTAGTTCATTACACGGAGTGGATGCCTTCGGGCCATGGGGCTTTATTCTCTTCCCAAACCCCAGTTGAGAAGGGCTGTCTTAGATGAATGCCATGGAACCCGGCCAGGGTGAGCTTGGGTAACCAGACATTGGTTCCAAACATTTCTCCCAGGAGGCCTAGCTAACAGTGTATCCCTTCTTTTTTAGGAAGAGTATGAAGACTCCAGTGGGAATGTTGTGAATAAGAAGACATATGAGGATCTGAAGAGACAAGGACTGCTCTAGTGTTCAGGAGTGTATCTCAGCTTTGGGCTTGCCCAGGCTTCCCTGAGATCTGCTTTTTCTATTTCTCCCAACCACGTGCTCCTAAAGACTCTTTGCTACTTAGTCTTACGGTCTAGCATGCATCTTGTAGAGACAAGGCATGCGGCAGATTGTAGGGTTGAGATGTGTTTTATCTTTGTTTTATATAAAAAACATTGTCAGAAAATAAAACCAGCCCTTGTTCTAAATGTGTCTTGTTCTGAAGCCCTGGATTATGGACTAACTCATCCTTTAGCTCTTAACACATCCCTACCACTTTCTCATACACCTCAGTGGCAACTAAGGTTTAATGAGCACCTGTTAGGTTACAAATGTTACGCTAGCTATGTCTGACCTAAGCTCTTTCCCCACTTCCTCAAATGAGCATCACCCCAGGATAAGCCCTGCCCGTCAGCCATTCATGCACATGCTAGGGAAAGGTGGGAAGAGTGAGCCAGGGCTCTGCTGGGGACAGAGTTGTTGGCACTAAGGTTTTCTGTTTTTATTTGCCTAAAGGAGTTATGCTGTTTGGAATGGGCTGTAGGCCCTGCCCCTTCCCCAATCCTCAGCAGCCTAGCACATGATGGAACAGACGAGCAGTGACTTTCCACTTGCTAGTTCACAACGAGAGTCTTTGGTGATTCTTTCTTCTGCAAGATCTCTACTTGACTGAGGAGTGGCTAGTCTTTTGTTGCCCTAGGCCAGGTAGCCAATATTTGGGTGGAGTTGAGCCCCGGCCCCGGAGCTGAATCTGGTATCCTAAGTGGAAAGAACTAGGAGAGCCGAGGGCACTGGTCTGTGCACTGGCACAGTTGTCTGAACAGGAGAGCCGAGGGCACTGCTCTGTGCACTGGCACAGTTGTCTGAACAGGGGAGCTGAGGGCACTGGTCTGTGCACTGGCACAGTTGTCTGAACAGGGGAGCCGAGGGCACTGGTCTGCACTGGCACAGTTGTCTGAACGGGCGCTGAGGGCACTGGCCTACTCCAGAACAGGATTTCCCCTCTGCCCCCTCTGCCCTTCAGCACTTGGATTTTCAGTTTGTAATGCACTACTTTAGCTGGCCCTTGCCCTTGCCCTCTCCCTTACACTTACCTATTGCCCTAGTCATCTCCGTGGCAATAGGGCTAGCCACCTCTGCCCCTACAGCACGTCACTCTCGGTGTTTTCCTTCCTGGTTCAACCCATCCCTTGGGCAACTCCTCACATGCTCTGTGCTTTGGCTCCTCCAGGTGCTTAAAATCCCAGTAGGACAACCTCTTCAGGGCCTGAGCTTCTGAAGCAGAGTGAGAGGGTAATTAAACCTAATTGAGCCAACTGGAAACAGTGATTACCGAAAACTAGCCCGAAGTGCAAGGAGACATTGCCATTTGGGGAAAGAGTGAAACAAGCCTCGGAAATGAGACGTGGGGAGGAAGCGTCCCTCCAGCCTTCCTGTTGGAGCAATAGCAGCATTGGGGCTCCCGAGGAACCAGCTGTCATACTCCTCTAGGAGTGGGTGCCCGGGCCTCCAGGTTAATTCAGTCACCCAAGAACCGGCTTTTCTTCTTTACAGTGTGGAGGGGAGATGGCTCCAGGTTCTGAGGAGTTCTTGCCCAGATAACTATGCAGCTGAGCAGACTTGGAGGAAACCTGGGGCTTCCCTATCATTGCAAAGACTTTTCTTCATTCGTTACATTCACCCAAATATTCTTTTAGTGCCTTCCACATGCCAGACACACCTAGGTTTGCAGATCTTGTGAACTAGTTGGAGGTGAGAAGGTGGGAGCAGAACCGGGGTAAGGAGGTTCATTAACCTCGTGGGCTGGCGGGAAGAGCCACGTGCCCAGCGCCATCCAGCTCCGAGGGGCACAGAGCTGTGAGGGAGGTTCAGACAAACTTGGCACCAGAAGAGGTTTTCCCCAGAGGTGATGCCTCAAAGTCTGGACTTTCAGGTTCTGCTGTGGGGAGACCAGGATTCCAGCTGAGCCCACTGACCAGGCCGGGGAAGGAATGGAGGGTTGCTTTTTCTTGGTTTAGGTCGGTAGGTCTTAATTATTTTGGGACCAGAGATTCCTTTGAAACTACAAAGATAACTGTGGACTTTCTCCCTGGGAAAATACATACATAGCTTTTCTGCACAGAATTTTAGGGGTTCATGAATCTCCCAAAGCCCATCCTTGGTTCCTGAGTCTTGTAAGAACTTCTCCCATAGACACGGAGACTGAACCTCTGCCTGGGCGCTTCCTGCTGGGAACAGGTGACTCCCTCTTCAAGGAGGAAAGCTGCCCATCAGGGAAGCTGCGGACTCAGCCTGCCCCTCCCAGCCCAGGCAGGAAGCAGCTGGGAAGTCCTTCCTGGGACTGGCCCCCACACTCATGCTGCTGACCCCCCTGGAGCAGGAGTCCCCTCACCTGCTCATCCCTTCCTCCGTTTTCCTTCTGTTCCCCGCATGAGGTCAGCTTGTGCTGGAAGGGTCTACAAAGGGAACACTGAAGGTAACCATGAGTAGGGGAAATGAGGGGAAAGTTCTGAGATTTTCCTCCTCTGCATGTTCATTTTTGTTTTTTTGTGTGTGATTTTTAATTCTTGGAATAATAGCTACCTCTTCCCTCATCCATAGAGTCCTGCCGGCAGACTCACCTCAGAGTTCTCTTGCTGGGAATGGGCCTGTGACCTCCCCACATACTTCCCTTTCCACTGTCAGCCAGTTGTCCATTCCAGGTGGGCTCTGGGAGGACACCGCCCTCCCCTCTCTCTGATCTCTTCTGAGAGCCCTTTCCACCTGCCAGGCAAATAAGGCACATCCCAGTGGGATGTTGGCACGGGGGCCCCTTGATCTGTCCAACTGCCAATGGGTTTTATTTCCGCCCTCCTGCTACAGTCTGGACATCGGTGGTGCTTGGTTCTTTTGTCTGTGGCCCCTGTGTGTCCCTGGTGGCAGCAACATCAGAGGGAATTCCAGGAGCTGGCAAATGATTGGAGGGGAGGAGGGGCAGCCACCAGCTTCCAGGGCTGCACTTGCAGCCTCTCGGGTTCATGCACACAGGCCTGCTGCCCTCCACACCTGCAGGTGTGCAGGTAGGCCTATAGCTGGGAGGGGGTGGGGCACAGGGAATATTCTCTCGAGCCATGGACAGGGGCACAAACTAAAGTAGATGGGCAAGGTAACCATCCAGGCACTGCTGGTTTTCCGATTCTGTTGAGTGTCTGGCGCCCCTCACACTCCTGGACTGTCCTTGCAGCCTCATCTACCCACACCAGGGAGGAGGAAGAGGGGCTTGTGAGGGAGGCCTGGGCTCTTCCTCCATAAGCACAGGGGCTTGGGTAGAACCTTTGGGGCCTTCCATGACCCTATTCTCTTTTGGGGATGGAAGTCCCACTGAATAGGTACTGACTGGATGACAACTGCTTCTTGCATGTAGGGAACAGTGGAAGGGCTGAGGCTCCTGGTAGTAAGAAGGGGTGAGGGTGGAGAAAGAAGTGGCCCTTATTGCCAAGGGTCCCCATCCTGCCTCACCTCAGCACCTGAATCCTGAGCACCACCCCATTCATGCACTGAAGACCACGGCCAGAGGGGCCCAGCCCAGAGTGGGCCCCTTCAGCTATCACCTGAGAGAGGTCCAAGTGCTGATGGAGGAGATAGCCATGAGAGTAGGCAAACATGCCGTTAGCCCTGGGAAGGCTGGGGGTTGGGTTGTGCTCAGCCCCCAGGGTTCTGAACCCTTAAGAACCTGGTCATAGTGAGCCCTGACTTCTGACCCTCTCTGTGACCCAGGGTTTCCCTGCCCTGGGTTCCGAGGCAGCCTGTCATCCCCGCCCCACCCCAGGCCAGGTCCTATTGGAGTCAAAAGAGGCCAGATCAGTGGCAATGGCACCGGATATCTACTTCCTGTCACTGCACCTGCTCCAACTCTGTCTCCCTGGGATGCTGCTGTTGCCATGCCAACAACAACGTTCACTCTCAGAGGGGCTGTTCCTAGGCTGCAGGCCCTGTTGTGCCTGCATCAAAGTCACTGACAGTATGACTTTCGGGAAACAAAAACTCAGCTTCTGGTACCCCTTTTCTCCTACAGTTGACCTCCCCTGCTCCCCAGCCTCAGTTTATTCATCTGCATAGTGCAATAATGGGACTCTGTTTGCAGCTCTTACCTGGGCTGCCCGGGACCGGTCCTTCATTCTCTCCTGCTCCTGCAGCACCTCAACAGACGATGTCTCTGGCCGCTAGTAGCCATAGGGCTGCTCTACCCAGAGGTAGTTGTCCTCCGCCCAGTCTTTCCTGGACTCTGTGACCAACCCTAATCCATGACTACTGCTGGGCCCTGAGCCTGCCCTTTCTTTGCCGTGACCTCATGACCTCTTCTACTTAACCACTGCATGACCTTTCCCTGACCTGTGACCCTTGAGCTGCTTACTCCCTGCAGTGGTCGCCTCTCTCCTTTTCCTCTTACCAGTCCTCCTGCTGGTCTTACTGATAGCCCAGAACCTGGTCAGAAGTCAGCTGACCCCTGCTCCTGCCCAGATAAGAAGCAGACGAAGGAGGAGAGAGCCTCCCGAATGCTCCACCCAAGGGAATGAGGCCGAAGTGTTCAAACCCTTCCACAGAGATGCCACCGCTTGCACTGTGTTGGAGAGATGTGCTACAAGGAGGCAAAGTTCTCCAGCCAAATGGCAGAGTGTGAATCGGGGGAGCACCGCTGTGAGGTATGGGTGGGGCTGCTGGGGGGCCGGGCGGGAGGCGACCATGAGGGCTGCTGCAGGGGTTGGGACTGGGGCCGTTGGAAGGGACTGATGTTCAGGTACCTGTAGAGGAAGGTACTGGGAGAGAGACTGAAGCGGGAGGGAGAGGCGTCTGTTTGAGGTGCCGGGAGAGGTTGAGCTACAGCCCAGGACTGGCTGTGTCCCCCATCCCCATCCTCCTGACTCTCTGGTACTCTTTTTTTTTTTTGCTTTGAATTTCTTTGATTTTTTTTATTTGGGGTCTCTATCTTTTTTTCCTGATGGGTCTGGGTAAAGGTTTGTCCATCTTGTTTATCTTTTTTTTTCTTTCTTGATTGATTAAGGTATTACATATGTGTCCTTATCCCCCTATTGGCCTCCCCCCATCCCTGTACTCTTTATCCAGCTGATTCAACTCAACACCTCCCACTACACGGCCCAGTGCAGCCATGGTTGTGAGGGGGGAAATGAAACTGGACTCAGCCCTTGCCTGCTGGCTAACAGTTCGGCCCCCAGCCCCGGGCCCTACTCTCTGCAGGGCTGCAGCTGCGGCCCACTCTGCCTGGTGCTCAATGATTTGGCCTCAGGTGAGAAAGGCCCACCAGCCGGCAGCTCTGAGCCTCTCTTCTATTGCCTTCCAAGTCGGAGCCTCTACTCTGACTCCTGCTTCCATTGGCCCCATTAGCTCTTAGCCCCACCCATTCATGCCTTGTCCACCTAGTCACCCCCCAATTCTGAACCTCATTCTGACAGTTCCGCAAATCTGAGCTCAGTGTTCACCAACTCCTCAACCTCTATCGATACCTCATTCCTAAACCTTGCCAGGCTGACCCTTAGCTTTGAGGTCTACTTCATTCATCAACTTCACACGTCTGAGCCATCTACCTTCAGTGCTCCAGCCCCTTCCAGACTCCCTTCCCAGTCCCCACACCTTTCCCCAGCCCAGCTTAACCAGTGCGCCCTCCCCGCAAGCACAAAGGCAGCCAGAACAATCTCCTGTGCTTGTCTAGGGTGGCAGCAAAGGGGGGAGTTTCAGGTGGAGACTGTCCACACACAAGATGCCTTCCCTTGGGGTGGAGGCTGGGACTTTGCAGAATTGCCCCCTGCAGGGGTATCACAGCACTTCCCTGGGAAACCCTGCTCTGACCCAGGTCTAGGCCACCAGATCGTCCCAGAGGACAAGCTGGCTCCCACTCCACCAGCCCCCCAGAGAAATGTGAGTGTCTCGTTCACACCTGCCTGCTCTGGGAGGTGGAGGCGGGGACGGACAGCATGTGGTAGCTGGGCCAGTGAGAAGGCATGATGGGGCTCCAGCCTCGCCTCTCTGTCATCCACTCCCTGTTCAATCTGAGGAGAGCTCCCTACCCCTCCACCTCCCCTCCATTTCTCTTCCAGGAGAAAAGCTGTGTCACCTTCTCCTGCCAAGGCAGTGAATGCTTCAAAGGCCAGAAAGCTGTGGCCATGTGCCCTGAGGGCTTGGACTTCTGTGAGGTGGGCCCCTGGAGTGCTCCAAGGGTTGGGGCACTGTCCTGCCTCGTAAATGCAGGCCTTTCTCCTTCTGCCTGGACCGAGTAGGTCAGCAGCCAAGTCTGGCTGGAGCTGGACCTGCTGGGAGCCAGGCTGCCTGGGATCTAGCCTGCTTGGCCTCTCAGCTCTGCACTATGCCTCATCCCGGGCAGCAGCTGGAATTTCCTAAGTCTCCCTGGCATGGGCCCTTGTTTCTGAGCACCCTGTAGATTCTCTAGGGACGACTTGGCTGACCTCATAGAGAGGGAGCTAGGAGCCCAGAGAGGTTCAGCTCAGCCATGGCCCACTTAACACTTTCTGCTTCTGTGAGTGGGAGAGAGGGGCAAAGGGAGGATGAACGGTCTCATCTCTTCTTGCAGCTGAAACGGTCCAGCTTGGGCTATACTGCGGGTTGCAGCCAAGCCTGTGTGGCAGGGATCCACAGGTGTTCCGGGCCGTGGTTCAGTCCTGCTGCCAGGAGTGCTGCCATGCCTCGGCCTCAGGCAGCTGCCTCCATCTGGATGGGAGCCTCCACTTCAACTGGGCAGCCTCAAGGGCCACCAGGAGTCCGCTGCACTGGTCCCTGGCTGGGGCCATGCTGCTGCTCCTCTCTGCCCTGCTCCCCTAGGCAGGCCCAGCCGAATCAGGGAGAAACAGCCAGGAAGACCCTGCAGGCCTGGCAAGCCCCCGGGCCCACCCCCAGCTCTGATTCCTATAGCTGTATCTTTAGTGAAAGGGATTTATCAAGTCCACAGCTCTGGGCTCAAGGTTCCTCACTCCTGCCTCCCACCACCTAGGCCTGGCCATGGTGTCCTCCAAGGGGCCAGGCCTTAGCCTCAATTCCAAGGAGTGGCTGGGGTTTATCTGGGAAAAACAGAGCAATTTTTTTCCCCCTCTGACCTCCATCAAGTGGGAGGACCCCGAAGTCCTACAGGGACAGATTGTAAAAAGTGCCCAGCCCCATCCACTTTTCCCAGATCCTGCTCCCCAGCCTTTGACATTAAGATTGGGGCTGGAGCCAGAACCGGTTTGGCTCAGTGGATAGAGCGTCAGCCTGCGGACTGAAGGGTCCCGGGTTCGATTCCGGTCAAGGGCATGTACCTGGGTTGCGGGCACATCCCCAGTGGGAGGTGTGCAGGAGGCAGCTGATCGATGTTTCTCTCTCATCGATGTTTCTGGCTCTCTATCTCTCTCCCTTCCTCTCTGTAAAAAATCAATAAAATATATTTTTAAAAAAAAAGAAAAAAGAAAGAAAAAAAAAAGATTGGTGCTGGAGCCCAGCTGGTGTGGCTCAGTGGTTGAGTATGAACCAGGAAGTCACGGTTTGATTCTGGTCAGGGCACATGCCCAGGCTGCAGGCTTGATCCCCAGTAGGGGGAGTGCAGGAGGCAGCCCATCAATGACTCATCTCCCTTCCTCTCTGAAATCAATAAAAATATATTTAAAACAAAAGAGTGGGGCTGGAATTGGGGTTCCCCTGCTTTCCTGCAGTGAAGTCCATCCCGTTTATCTCTAAGGGTATAATTCGATCCCCTTTTCCCTCATCCCCCACGTGACTTTGAAGTCAAATTCAAATAAACCTGAGCTCCATTTGTGCTGTGGGAATTTCCAGGAAGAGGAAAGGATGGGGAAGAAGGTGGTATCTGTTTCTGGAACTGGTTTACATATTCAAAGTTGGACTTGTTGTGAGGGCAACAAGTCCCAGCTTAGGAGAGAGAAGAGGGGCGCTGGTTAGAAGTCAGAGTGGTCACTCCTTCCCCAGCACTGACCCTTCAGTTTGGGTCAAAGCTTGAGAGCAGGTGTATTCATTCAGACAATTCATTAATTAATTCACTAATTCAACCAACACTTTCTGAGTCCCAGCTGTGCCGGGGTGGTGAGGAAAAGACAGCGAGGTTACAGTTAGTGAAGTGGCCAATAGGCCGAGAGAGAGACCAGTCCTGGCCTCCCTTACCTGACCTGGCCCTTGTCCATTTGGAGCAACCTCCTCATCTTTGATGGGGAAATCGAGGCCAAATGGAGAAGGGCCTTGCCCAAGTGCAGGTGACCAGGTGAATCAGGGGAAGGGGCTGGAGAACAAGAAAGGACGGAGTTTCCGGAGGAGGAAGAGGAGGATGAGGAGGATGAGGAGGATGAGGAGGAGGATGAGGAGGAGGAGGAGGAGGAGGAGGGAGGAATGGGTCTCAGCATAATCCTGTATATAGGAACAGTGTCACACTCTCCACAAAGTGCGTTCACATCCACCTTCCTCAAACAGCTCTGTGAGTCAGGCAGGACAGGGTGCTCTCTGTCGTGGGCACATCGTACATTCCCGTGAGGCTGAGGGAGGAAATACGACAGTGCGTGGCAGTGTCAGTGCACAGAAGTTGGAGTCAGACTTTCAGCCCAGGCTCCGTTTAGCCACTGACAGGCTTCAGCGCCTTGGCAAAGCTGCATCGCGTCTCTGAGCTCAGTTTCTCCAGCTGGAGACGGGCTAGTGGTTCTTCCTGGTGGTGTTCCTCTTTCAGCTAGGACAGGGTAGTCATCTGGGGAGGAAGCGTTCCAGTAGAAGCCAGAGTTGGCCCACCTGGCTGAGAGGGGTTCAGAATGGAATTGAAGAGAAAGTAAAAATGCATTACTTTTTTCCCTTAAATGTGACCACCTTCCTTGCAGGCCGTGGGCGGGGAAATCTGGCCCCATGACTTAGGGTCAGGGGTGGAGGTCAGGGCATTTATTAGGAAAACCTTCCCGGAACAGGGAGCCCCGCGCACCCCAGGACCTAAGGAGTTAACCGGGGTGGGGAGACCCCCAGGCTTGACGCAGGCATGCTGGGACTTGCAGGCTGGGTGGCCATGGTGTGCGCTAGGGTTGCTGGGAAATGTAGTCACTGGAGGGGCGCGGGCCACGGAGTCCCGCACGCCCAGCGGTGACAGCTGAGGAGGTAGGCGGCAGTGACAGCAGGCTGGGAGGGGGACCCAGGGCTGAGCTGGCCAGGAGGTTGCGGGCAAGCTGAGGGCTGGGACCCCTGTCCTGCGCTGCCAGAACCGGACACTCCGCTGGCCTGTGGCTGATGCAATGGGGCCTACTGGATGGGGGTGAGGGCCAAGGAGCAACGGGACACTTTTCCTGTCTCCAGGGAAAGAGGAACAGGACTGGGGTCCTTGTCCAGGATGAGACCTTCCCTTCCAAAGAGTAACAGGATGCCTCTCCCAGCCCCATGCAGACACACCACTGACACCTCCCGAAGAGCAGCCAGCAGGACGAATACTGCTCCCCAAAGGGAGGCAGAGCCCATCCCAGGAGCAATGGGGCCGTGTCCCCTCCCCATTAATGGGACCAGGCACCCCACTTCCCACAGTGCACTGGACCCCTCTCGGGAAAAACTAGGCACCCTTCCAGAAAAAGGGCGGTACAACAGATTGTACATCCCACCTGGGGCCAAGAAGTAACCCCTCTCCTTCGCAACTTTCCAAGGCCCATCCTCTCTACCTTCTCACTGCACAGGCGCCCCTCCTCCCTGCCCCACAGCCCTCTGCGGCAGCCCCATCGCCTCCTGGCTAACTTGTTAACTAAAGGGGCCTCCCATCTACCCTCCCGGGGTGTGTTTGCTCAACAGGGACCAGCATGGACCAGTCTGTGGCCATCCAGGAGACGCTGGCTGAAGGGGAATATTGCATCATCATATCCTTCCCAGCACTGAGCTCCCAGCCCCAGGGCCTGCCTGGCCTTGAGAAGTGGAAAGGAAAGTTTATGTATCTATCTGCTCTCTCTCTCTCAGCCATCCAGGGAGAGGGAAGGCAGTATTTACTCAGTACTTCCTCGGTACTGGACTCCCCCCCCCACCCCGTCCCCCGCCCCCGTGAAGTTGGGGTTTATTATTCCCATTTCACAGATGGGGAAGGCTCAGAGAGGTGAAGCAACTTGCCCAAGGTCACACAGTGAATCTGTGTGGGCAAGGGAAAAGCAGGGGAGGTGGGGCCGGCTGGGATGGGAGAGCTCTGGCCTCCTGTTTCATCTCCCTTGACCCTGAGCAGCAGGCAGTGCAGGGTGTGCTGTGTGAGGGAGACAGCAGGCAGAGCCGCCTCCTGGGGCTCGTGCGCTACCGCCTGGAACATGGAGGCCAAGAACACGCGTAAGTGAGGGGTTCGGCTCCTACCTGTCTGGGCCATGGGGTTTTTCTTCACAGTACCCTCCAGCTGGACTTCAACCATCCCTCTGGGCAGAGGCTGAGTCTTCTAGAATAATTACACTAATGATAGTTAATAATTTTGGAATACTGTATTCTAAGCTCTCCATTTGTATTAGTTCATATAATCCTCAACATTTGAAGAGAAAGCTTCTGGAGAAGAGGCGGTTTAACATACTGGCCCAGATCCTGCATCTAATGGCCTGGGTTCAAATCCAGGCGTTGTTACTTCCAAGCCACACAGCCTTGAGCAAGGGGTTTTACTCCTCCGGACCTGTTTGTCCAGGTTCAAGTGAGTTATTACATGGAAAGTGTCTCATACACTTTGAAGCACATAGAAACTGCTCAGCAACACCCACGTGTTACACACACACAGAGAATACTACTACTTGTCAAAGGTCTCCTCATCAGCAAGCGGATCTCAGGGTCTCAGAGCTGGGAGGAAGGGGCCTTAGACATTTTCTAATCCACCACCGTCACTTTACAGATGGAGAAAGAGGTTCAGGTCCAGGGAGGGAAAGGGGTCGCACCGTTTTTGTCACAGGCCCATCGGGCGGCCATCGGGCCCTGTCCTCACCTCTGCTTCCTGCCCTTAGTCTCTTCCTGTATACGCACCGGAGGATGGCCATCACTGGGGATGACGTCTGTTTGGACCAGATAGTGCCGGTCTCGCGGGATTTTACACTGGAAGAAGGTGCACAGGGGGGCTGGGTGGTATGAGTCCCTCTCCTCTGGGCTCCCAGGGCATTTCTGCCCTTGTTGGGGGTGGGGCACTAGGAGGATGCTGAGGCTGAGGTGCTCAAGGGCTAAGGGCCTTTTCATTTCCCTCCCCACAGTGTCCTCAGATGGTGAACTCTACATTCTTGGTGAGTAGTTGGGGCGGAGGGTACAGGGTCTGGGTGTGAAGTAAGTGCCTGGCACAGTTGGGTAGACCGGCTGACAGACAGCCTCGCTTATCTGCCTCTGGGTGTTTCTCATTCCACTTGCTGGGGGATGGACTTGTCTCTTCAGCTTCGTGTAGCACTGCTGTGGGAAGGCTCAATGACTTTTTAGAGCAGTGGTTCCCAAACTTATTTGGCCTACCGCCCCCTTTCCAGAAAAAATATTACTCAGCCCCTGGAAATTAATTTTTTAAAAATTTTAATAGCAGTTACTCATCGCCCCCAAATGCACCTGTGGCCATCACCGCCCCCCTGGATCGCTGCAGCACCCACCGGGGGGCGGTAGCGCCCACTTTGGGAATCACTGTTTTAGAGCCTTGGTCCATGCCCTCTGTAGATTGAGGATGATGTTAATTTGGAGCTGAGTGTATGGAAAGTCCCCTTACTGATCAAGCACAGCCTTTCTAGAATTTATGTTTTAAAAATATATATTTTTATATTGATTTCAGAGAGAGGAAGGGAGAGGGAGAGAGAGAAATATCAATGATGAGAGAGAATCATTGATCGGCTGCCTCCTGCATGCCCACAACCCGGGCTTATGCCCTGATGGGGAATCCAACCCTGACCTCCTGGTTCATGAGTCGGCACCAACCGCTGAACATGCTGGCCGGGCAATTCCTGAAGGGCTGAAAGGACTTCAGGACCTTGGACTGCTGATTCTCCATTCTGGGGATTCTAGCCTTAAGATGCACCCATCCTTAGCTCCTGAAGGTCAAGGATTCATTTCCGGCCTCCTTTGTGCAGGCTCAGATGTGACCGTCCAGCTGGACACAGCGGAGCTCAGCCTCACATTCCAGCTTCCCTTTGGTTCACACACCAGGATGTTCCTGCAGGAAGTTGCCAGGGCCTGTCCAGGTAGGTAAGACCCAGGCTCTGTTGGGGGGCTGGCTGGTTACTAATCTACCCACTACCAGTTGACTTTCCACACTCTGGACTCTCACCCCCGTTTCTGTGCCCTCTCATGTGGGCTGTCATCTGGCCACAGTGCCTCCAGGCCCCCAGCCAACCATGGTGTTTGCTTTTCACTTTTCCTATTTTTGGACCTGAGGTGTTTTGTGTGTGTGTGTGTGTGTGTGTGTGTGTGTGTGTGTGTTTTTAAATATATCTTATTGATTTTTTACAGAGAGGAAGGGAGAGGGATAGAGAAAAACATCGATCAGCTGCTTCCTGCACACTCCCTTCTGGGGATGTGCCCACAACCAAGGTACATGCCCTTGACCGGAATCGAACCTGGGACCCTTCAGTCCGCAGGCCGGCGCTCTATCCACTGAAACAAACCGGTCAGGGCTGGACCTGAGTTTTAACTCCAGCAGGGCCCTTTGCCCTCCTG
This sequence comes from Myotis brandtii, assembly GCF_000412655.1. Taxonomy (NCBI): domain Eukaryota; kingdom Metazoa; phylum Chordata; class Mammalia; order Chiroptera; family Vespertilionidae; genus Myotis; species Myotis brandtii. The sequence goes on along the minus strand of NW_005360425.1, from coordinate 3,323,144 downwards.
GCTGTGGGCAGGGCTGCATAGGGTGGGTTGTGATTCTGATGCAGAATCCTTTACAAGTTGGCTGGGTCAACAGCTTCTAGAAGCCCATCTTCCCTCTCTGCCAGCCACAGCCAGAAACCCAGGGAAGTCTGACATATGAGCCCTCCTGCCCTTGAACCTGGCTCCGTTCCCCACCACAGCTGAGAAAATGACCTAGCTTTGGCGTAGCAGGGAGAGATTAGTGGCCTCGAGGGCAGAATTTGTTTAGACCAGGAAATCAGCCAGGCACATTTGTAAAGAAGAGTTTATATAGAGCAGAGGCTCAGCCACAGAACATGCAAATTTGAGCCACCAGGTGCTGTGGCTTAGGTGTTCACCCAACACTATTACTTGCTTCCTTTCAGACTAACATCTTGTCTCTGCAGGAATGGGGGATGGGCTTCCCTTCTATCATCATTTTACCATGGAGCTTGACCATGGGGGGGGGGCGGGGGGGCCAGGAAGGAGGCTGGCTTTGGATTCAAAGTGGGGTATGGAGGGGAGAAAAACACAATTATAGAGCTCTGAATGCCTGGCTCAGGGGTTTAAAGTTTATTCTATAAGCAAGGGGAAATTTATCTCCAAGCCTTTAACTAACAAGAATAACGTATTTTTAAAAATATATACTTAATTGATTTTTTACAGAGAGGAAGGGAGAGGGATAGAGAGTTAGAAACATCAATCAGCTGCCTCCTGCACAACCCCCACTGGGGATGTGCCCGCAACCAAGATACATGCCCTTGACCGGAATCGAACCTGGGACCCTTCAGTCCACAGGCTGACGCTCTATCCACTGAGCCAAACCGGTCAGGGCAAGAATAACGTATTTTATAATTATTATTGGTATTTGTAGGAGGGCTAATAATAGTAATAACAGCAAAGCACATGGACTTTGAAGCTACACAGTGTCTTGCATTTGAAATCTATCTTTGCTGCTCCCTGGCTGTGTGACTTTGGGCAAACCACCTTACCTCTCTGAACCTTGGTTTTGTCGACTTCTATATATAAATAATATCTTCCTTGTGGAGTTGTGAGAATTAATGAGATAACACATATGAAAGGGCTCAGCACATAGTAGGAGCTCAGAAATGTTTCCTCCTTCTGCACAAGAGGGCTCATAACTTCACTGTTGACTTGTGTGTTAGACACTGCTCTAAGAACTTTTCGCACATTATGTCACTTTCTTTACTACCACCTTACAAGGTATTATCAATGTCTCTGTCTTACAAATGAAGAAACTGAGGTTGAGAGAGGGTCAGGGCCTTGCTGGTAAACTACGAGCCAGGATTAGACAGGATTAGATAGTCTCTTCCAAAATCTGAGCTCTTGAGTTTTGCTGTAATGCTTCCTAAACTCATGCCACCCTGTACCAGATACACGACTCAGAGAAGGCTTTGTGTAGGAGGTGATATTTAAGCTGAAACTTCAAGCTTGAATGAGTTTTCCCAGGCAGGCAACAAGGAGAGGCAGTTAGAGGGAAGAGCAGGTCATTTGGTGGAAGGAGGGTGTGGAGAGAGCTAAGTCAAGAGAAGCCAGTAGAGGCAGCTCATGAAGGGTCATAAATAACCAGCAAGGAGCTTGCACTTTGCCCTGTAGCTTGTGGGGAGCTATAGGAGTTTTAACCCTTGGAATGACAAGGCAGAATTTGCATGCTAGACAAGTTCCTCTGGCAGCTGGTGCTGAAGCGGGGAGCCTAAAGCAGGGAGAGCAATGGGAATGTGTTGCAGTGCTCAGGCCTTAGAAATATGAGGCTTGGATAAGGTTCTGGTAATGGCGATGGGGAAGAGAGGACAGGCTGGAGAGATCCTACAGATGAGAATGAAGGCACCCTGGAGGCAATGAGTGTGGGTGTTCACAAAGTGTTCATAACTTTAGCCCCAGTGCTTAGAACAGTGCCTGGCACTTAATAAATGTGTTAAATGGACGAACAGAGCTTGGTACCTGGCTGGCTGTGAGAATGAAGGAGAGAAGTTGAGGATGACTTCCTCTTTTAAGCTTAAGTATCTGCCTGTCAATCCCTTTACCTGCTTTCCCTTCTGGGTTCCACATCTGGGGTAATCAACAGGGAAACTATACTAACTCAATTTCATTGAGCAGTTGTCAGAGGGGGCCTGTGTGAGATGGGACTCTTCAGAGCTGACAGGCTCTTGGATACCCATCAACCCAATTCTTGGCATTTTACGGATAAAGGGACTGAAGTCCAGAATAAGGTTACAGGTAAAAGTCCAGAATAAGGTTACAGATAAAAAGCCCTGGGTGGATAATGTGCAGCACAAAAAGCCAGGGAGTGCAAGTGCCTTGGTCACTAGGTGACAGAGAAAAGAATTAGCTAACATTAATTGAGCATCTACGTGCCAGACATTGTTCTAGACATCTAGACAACAACATGTCCTCCTGTTCAGTCTTTGAGCAATCCTAAAGAGCAGATATTCCATTATATAGATGAGTTGACTGACATGGAGAAAGTAAGTAACTTACCCAAAGACGTTCATCAATTGAATAGGACTTGGAACCCCAGGTTCTAACATCAAAGCCCACGGAGTCTAGAGATTTCAGTTCATATCCCAGCTCTGCCACTTCCTAGTTGTGAATGTGAATAATATATTTTATTTCTTCAGGCCTTGGCTTTATTATTTCTACAATTGAAGCATGAACTTGCCTTACCTACTATTCCAAGAGTTTTATGAGGAGCAGATGAGGCCCGGGATAGGTTAATAGCATGCAAATCCTGAAAATAATTTAAAAGCTGTGCCTGGCAGTGCATCATCAGGACTGGGACCCAAATCTCCTCATTTATGATGCCGTTGGAAATTCAGTTTGGTCAGGTTCATGAATTTCTTTTTTTAAAAATATATTTTATTGATTTTTTACAGAGAGAGAGAGGGAATAGAGAGTTAGAAACAACAATGAGAGAGAAACATCAATCAGCTGCTTCCTGCACACCCCTTACTGGGGATGTGCCCACAACCAAGGTACATGCCCATGACTGGAATCGAACCTGGGATCCCTCAGTCCGCAGGCCGACGCTCTATCCACTGAGCCAAACCGGTCAGGGCGCAGGTTCATGAATTTCTACAAGGGAAGCAGGCAGGGTAGCGTAGAAAGCAACAGCAAGTGTCTGGAAGCCAGACAGATCTGAGTTTGAGTGACAGGCAGAGGAGAGTCAAGAATTTCTAAGAAGGATGGACGGCAATCTGGTTAAGGGGGAGCCAGAGGACTTGCCCTGAAGGAGTATTTCAGGGCAAGCACACTGCTTTCAGAGTGTGTTTATTTGGAGTGGCTTGCGAGTTGCTGATGGAGACTATGGGTAGTTAAAGCATTCTACCCACTCCCTAGTACTGACATCTATCTGAGTCCCCAACTCTGCCTTTCACTCTGTGACCTCAGACTCCACCACTCTGAGCTCAGTGGCCGTTGGTTAATAGCTCCCGACCTGCTAACGTTTGTTGTGCGGATTAAGGATACCTATGACGCATAGACCTTGGCACACAGTTACCGCGAGGTTGGGGGAATGGCACGGGTCTACCTTGGAAGGACACTTTCGGTTGCACAGTTACTACTGCATTTGCATTTCCGACTCACTCTGCGCGTGAGGGAAACGGGGAAACACAGGCTTGGAGACTCTTCGAAGAGACTGAGCGCTTGGCTCCCGGTCATACAGTCACGCAGGGGTGAAGCCTGCCCTTCAAGCCCGTGGCTCAGTATTTCCTCCTCCTTCCTGCCTCAGGCTTGGACCCTACGACCCGGGATCCTGAGTTCCAGTGGCTGTCTCGGTACAGGTGCACCGAGATGGAACCCTCGCCGCGCGGTGAGAACTCGGCCCTCGGCACCTGGCCCGGGTGCGCCAGAATTGGCGGAGGCAGGTATCCATCGGGGGAGGGGCGGTGGGGATTGGAGGAGGCCCGGCTGCAGGGGTGGGCTCTGTTATGTGTAGGAGGCGTGGTTATGGAGCTTCCCGGCTTTCTATTGGCGAAGGCGGCTGCGGGGGCGGACCCCTAGGGCAGCGCAGGCGGGGCGGTGCGGCGGCGAGATGAAGAGCTTGAGGAAGCAGCAGGGAGATGTCCGCCGCCGCGGGTTCTCGGGACCGCG
>NW_005360425.1:3305547-3318961 GCF_000412655.1 Myotis brandtii | reverse complement strand
GCCCGAGGTTCTAGCGCTGCGGAGGCGGGGACGCCGGGGCTGAAGCTCCGAGAGGGGATGTCAATTATTTTGATTCGGGCGTGGCGTGGGCCGGCGGGTGGCCGGGCATATTCTGGAATCCTGAGGCTGGGGTCGTAGAGTCCAACTCTGTTTCTGATTTGCTGTGTGACCTGGGGCCAGTCGCTGCCCCTCTCTGAGCCGCAGGACAACCTAACCTTCAGCCAGTTCAGTTCTGACCTTCCGACTTTGGCTTGTGCCGGGGAGCAGGCGTCCCCGACGGACCCTTCCTTTGGGTGAGGAATGGTGTGCGTATCGGGGCCCTCTGGCTCCCTTGTCGGTTCCCAGCCCCGGGTATGGATTGGGCTGTGCGCAGAGCCGGAGTCCAGGGGAGCCCTGTCCCCCCGGGAAAGGAGACGCGGATGAGGTTCCACGGGAAAGGGACTAGGTTTTTTCCACCCAACCCTTGTGCAGCACAAAAGGCCAATTGTTGAGCAGAAGGTTGTCTTTTGGAGAGCGAGCGGCGCGGGGCTGAAATTTGGGCCAGTCTGGTGCTCAGGGATGACCTGCACACCTGTATTGTCTGTCCAGCTCCTACTGTTCTGCAAGGGCGCCCTGGTGGGTTTGTTTTTTTTTGTTTGTTTGTTTTGTGTGTTTTTTACCTCCTGGGCGTGCCCATGTGGCTCCAGTTACGTTCGAGCTTTGGCATGACCACTTTTCTCAGCCATTCGCTAGAGATGAAGAGTCTCAAGTAGCTGTGTCAGGTGTGGGCCAGCACTTCACTGACTCTTCAAGGCTGGAAACTGTGACGGGTGGTGGTGGTGGTGGGGTGATAGCAGGTTGCATAATTTTGTAAAATGAGAGGAAACGAGGCAGGCCAAGGACTTCCTCAGGCCTTAAGCTTTTCCTTCATTGCGGCCACCACAAGACGTGGTCAAAGCACCTGATGGTGCCGATAGCGGGCATCTTTCATGGGTTTAGCTCAGATAACTCGAAGTGCTGATCTTGAGACAGCTATTGCTTCAGTTTCCATGACATTGTGGGCTCTGGTTCTGGGACCCCTTAAGATTAAGAACATATCCTCTTCTCTGCTCCTCGAAAGAGGCTGCCAGAATCCCGTCTGTGGAAAACAGGCCCAATGGCAACAGGAAGAGGTGGGTTCTGTCTTCTTGGCACACCAGCACCAGGCTGTTGGCGTGTCTCATTCCCTAAGTAGAGAGAGGTCTTCTGGGAGAAGTCAGCACAGCTCTGAATGAAGCCAGTTATCTGTGCTGGGTGATAAATGATGTGGGGACCTCAGCATCTTTTCATTCCTTCCAAAAAACAAAAAACAAACAAACAAAAAACCCCAGAAACTAGCCACACGCTAGTGAGGATTTTTTGTCAAGGTTTTGGTTTTACTTTTGGTTTGAAATTATTAGTTCCCATCAGAATACCTACAGTAAAGGGGGTTATCTTACTGATTTCTAGTTGCTCATGTTAAAATTGGGAAGCAATAGCACCAAACACCCAGTTCTGTTTGGGTCAGCTGTGTTCCCAGACTTATACTGGCCTCAGAGGAGAGTCACACCCTGTAAAACAGGTGGCAGGAACCCTTTGGACCCCCCTGGATGGTCCCCAAGAGAAACAGAGGATTTGGTACTTCCTATGTGCATATGCTCAAAATATGTACTTCCCAATAGCCTGGGGAACCAACCCAAGGCTGCTTAAAAAATGCTCTTTGGCCTGGCTGGTGTGGCTCAAGAGGTTGAACCAGGAGATCATGGTTCAATTCCAATCAGGGCACATGCCGGGGTTGTGGGCTCAGTCCCCAGTAGGGGGCATGCAGGAGACAGCCGATCAATGATTCTCTCCCATCATTGATGTTTATATCTCTCTCCCTCTTCCTTCCTCTCTGAAATTAAAAAAAAAATTTTTTTTAAATGCTATTTGTCATGCACATCAGGAAAAACAGGGCTCCCCTGAGATGACAGTCTGACAGAGAGAGAGCCCACAGTCCATAAAAAGAAGAGAGGTGGTCTTTGTAGGGTGAGCCAAGAGTCAGAGCACTGGAAAGGTGAACCTGATCTTTACTCTTCACCTTTGCCTTGGCAGAGAAAGGAAAGGCCTCACTTTGCTGCTTCTCTCCAAGATGTCTATGCCTTTCTTTGATTGGTCTCTGCTGAATTCAGGCGGTAGGGATTGTTGTAGAAAAGTGAAATGCAGCTAATTTTAGATCGGAGTCCATGTCTTCAAATGCAGACTGGTGATAAAAGGAGAAATGCCTCCTTATTTCTGTCTAGCAAATGAAGGTTGCTCTAATCCAGAGAACCTCTTGGGGAATCTGTATATAGCTTAGTACATCCATGTCATTTTGTAAAATATTCACCTGCATTTTATCCTGGACACACGCGAAGACCCGTGTTCTGGAGGATTCTGAGCTACGCACTAGAAAGGAAACAGCTACTCAGAAGTCCCACTGGGGCAATTCTGGACCAATTTATCAAAATGGTAATAACACATTTCAGTCTTTTGAAGTGGGTTTTTTTTTTCCCCTCCCCATGGTTGATTCAAAGTGAGGCAGCTTTGTAGTAACTCACATTTAGAATGAGATGGGCCATGAGTATTTTTTCCCCTGGACCCAGGAAACAAAGCTTACAGTCGGCCTGGCCTGAGAAAGGAAATGGATGCTATTTATATCTCAGGGTAGCATAAAGGGTAACCTAGATTATCAGGGTAGGAGCCAGAGAGAATGTTGGAAAATAGGTCCTGGGTGTGTCTATCTGAATCTCAATAAGCAAAGTCTGTGTGGCCAACATCCTTTTAATAGGGGGAAAATGAATTTTCCTAGATGCTTATCCACAGTAGAAATACGGCCCTCATCTCCACCTTCGTGGCAAGCTCTGCAGGCAGCTAAGCAAATTAATTTGAATCACTTTGTTTATTTAAACAACAACAAAAAAACCCGTGTTCACTTTTCTTCCTCCTTTTGTTGTTCCCTTCTCCATTTTCCCTTTTGTCCCGTTTAACCTTGTTTGTTTCTAGAACTGGAGAAACCCCTGAAGACTTCCTTTAGAAAACAGTTTGTTTTGGAATTCTACAGTAGAAGTCTAGAGCAAGTGAAGTGACCCACAAATGTTTATTTAGAAGTGGAGCTTTGCGCAGAAAAGTCCTCGGGGGCGAAGGTTCAGGAAGAGGGAGGCATCAATATTTATTAGAGGAAAGACAGTGTTGGAACATAGAGGCTAGCTGACTTGCATGCTTTCTTTGCTGCTTGAACCATACTGTAACAGATTTGTAGGCTTTCCCAGCGATGCCTATGTGAACTGAAGCTAGCAAGTATGAATGATGAGAATTGGAAAGTATATGTCTAAGTGGCCTGGATATTTTTATATTTTCTTTAACGCACTTTGGTACATTAGTCATGTCTCTTGACTTTTCTTTCTTCCATCTGTAAAATGGGAGTGAATGTTTTTGTCTCCTAGAGGGCCGCATATGGCTTAAGGAATGCTGAATTATTTAGGGGTGCTTTATTTGGGAAACATATTTAGGAATTCAGATTCTCACCACCAAGAGCTTAGAAACTCCCCCTTCAGAGCCTATCCTAGGCTGTTTGTTGTTGTTGTTTTGTTTTTTCCTGGGGGAGAAGGAGGTGGAAAGGAAAGGGAAATGGAGAGGGGAGGGAAAGGCTTGGGCTGTGTGTGCGCCCTAGGCTTGGGCTGTGTGTGCGCCCTAGGCTGTTTTCTTCCAAATAACTACACTCACTTTCTTCTATACTCCTCCCCTCTAGTTTCTTTTCTGTTAATGCAATCACTGAAAACCTCGGTCATCTTTGACTCTTCCCTCCCCTCTTATGTCTGATAACCAAATTCTGTTCATTCTTTTTCTACAATTTTAAAATCTTTTGAAAATTAAAAAAAAATAACTTAACCCCGGTTAGTTCATGTTGGTATCGTCCTCTTACCGGAACTAGTACAGTGATGAGCCTTCCCACCTTAAGTCTCTTTCTCCCTTAGGGATCTCTTTAGAACGTAACTTCCATCATGCCTTACGTACATACTTTGTATGTGACCTCGAATACTGCATCATCTCCTGTTGTCTACAGAATAAAACTCAGATTCTTCAGCCTGGAGTTCAGGTCCTGCAGGCCTGGCTTAGGCAGGCTCTCTAGTCTTATCTGTCCCAACTCACCTTCATTTCCTCTGACTTCACACTTGACTGCTCACTGTTTCTGGACAAACCCTGTGCTTTTTCCATCTCTTTGTTGACTGCTCATTCAGCTACATTTTTTTACAAGTGTGAACTTGTTGCCCTTAGCATTTTGCACCCCCTTCCCTCCCCACAGACCAACCTAAGGCCTTGTACATCCTAGGTGCTAAAAAAAAGTCTGCCTTCTTTGTTTAAACCTTAGAGACCTAGACAGTTCATGGCTTGAAGTGCTTTCCGCCTACATAGCTCCTGCCCGGTTCCACTTTGAGCATGCTCTGTGCTTCTCTCCCCTCTTCCTGGTTTGCTCCTGTCCACTTCTCTTTCAGCTTTATCACCAGACCACAGGCAGTTCTCAGAAAGCTCCAGTGAAGGGAGAGTGTGAAGGAAAAAGTCAAGTCATCTCTCCAGTAGCCTATCACCACCACAGCCTATTGCCGTGAAGTCATTGCACCGTCTTCCTCCTTGAAAGCTAAACTGGTCACATTTAGCCCTTGCTAACCTAAGTTGGATTTGCACAGGCTGCACATTGGAGTTTGAGTCCAGGGCCCAAAGGTTGGCAGGGCACAGGATGTGTTTTTAGAGATGTGTCTGTTCACTTTAAATGCCAAAAATCTATGATTCTTCTTTTTTTAAGCGACAAGAGAATGGGAAATGTTAAAAAGACTGAAAAGAAAGAAAAATACCTAAAAGCCTGGTTATTTGACCTTTAAGAAAGTAAAATAACTATTAGGGATGGTGCCCAGGCTGAAATCGGAAAAATTGATTCTTTTCATTCTTTTTAATGCTGGGTGCCCTGTGTATGGGCTTCTCTCAAGAGCTCCTTGCCTTACGTACTATGTGCTATGTACTTAGCTCCCCTTCGCCAAAAGAATAAAATCCAAACTGTACATGGTATTTAAAGCCTTACAGATTGGCCCTAATATATATAAAGAAAAATTTATTACTAATAAATAAAAAAGTAAAATTTATTACAAAATTAATTACTGTTATGACTTATTAAATAGATATGATTTGTTTTTGATTTTGTTTTTATTGATTTCAGAGAAAGGAAGGGAGAGGGAGAGAGATAGAGAAGCATCAGTGATGAAAGAGAATCATTGAGTCCTGCCTCCCGCAAAATCTGAGCCCGAAAACCGGGCGGATAGAGAAGCATCAGTGATGAAAGAGAATCATTGAGTGCCTGCCTCCCGCAAAATCTGAGCCCGCAAACCGGGCGTGTGCCCTGACCGGCAATCAAACTGTGACCTCCTGGTTCATGCGTCGACACTCAACCACTGAGCCACACCGGCTGGGCAAATGGCTACCGTTTATTAAGCACTCACTATGGGTGTGTGCCTTACACTGTGCCACAAAAGTTCTGTAGGAGCAGGTCGTCCATTTTTCAGGTGAAGAGATTGGGCTCAGAGAGGGTGGGTCACATGCCTCAGACCACTCACTGGTCAGTGACAGGGTTGAGATTAGAACTCAGGTTGTCTGTGTGAATCTAATGCTTGAGCCCTAACCCGCCACTCTCCTTTTGTATCCCCAAATGCTTCTCAAACAAAACTTTTCTACTTATTTGTATTACTTCTGACCGGGGACGGGGTCGAGCCTGCAACCAAGGTACGAGCCCTTGACTGGAATCGAACCCGGGACCATTCAGTCTGTGGGTCGACGCTCTAGCCACTGAGCAAAACTGGCCAGGGCTGAACTTCATGCTCTTCTGATAGTTAATTTCGTTTATTGGTTAAGAGCACAGACTCTTGACCCAGATTCCTTGGGTTTGAATGCTGGCAGTGTGATCTATTGGTTATGTTTTCTTGGCAAGTTACTTAACCTCTCTGTGTTTATCTCTTGGTCTGCAAAGTGTAGATAATAGGGATTGTGAAAACTAAATATACATAAAGTGATTAAAGCCGTGCCTGCCTTGTAGAAAGCCTCAATATTTGCTATTAATATTATTCATGATGATATTACTGTCATTGTCAAAATGAATTCAGCCTGACTTGGGTTCTGGGTAGCTGGACTGGATCTGTTTAGCTCCCCGTGAATTGAATGCAAGTGTCTCTTGCTGGTATGTGTTGCTCTATCTTAAACTAAGTGAGCCCATGGGGCCACGCTTGCTGGTGTGTCACTGTCTCTGATAAGCATCGAACCCACCCACTTACTCCTGCCAGTGTGAATTGTATTTTGCAAGTTCTTCTAGTTGCTGGAAATGGAATGCAAAGGCCAGTGGCTGAGAAGGTAGGAAGGACACCTCCTCCTAGACCTGTCTGGTAGCAACTCCTGAAGGGTAGGAGGAGATCTCCACTCAGCAATGAGAGCCACCCCCACACATGTGGAGATCAGGGTGGTTCGTTATCCAAACAGACTCAACCCTTCTATTTATAATGTACTTACCCCCAAGAGTTTCTAGTTTCATTGAAGATGTGCTCCTTCTGTGGAGTCGAGCAGATCCGGGTTTTAGTGTCAGTTGTGCCATTTACTGGTTTGGCTCTGTGTCCTGGGGCGTCTCTGCTACCTACTCTGGGCCTCAGTAACCTCGTTTGTAAAAGTGAGGCCAGCAATCAGAACTATCACATGAAATAACACGACAGCTAGCTTTTAGAGGGTACTCAATAAGTAATAAATGGTTGTCATTATTACCAAAGCAGTGGGGGATTCCAGAGGAAAAGAACTAACAGTACCTGAATACCTACTGTGGGCCAGGCATTATGCTAGGCAGGCTCTTGACCCATTTAAATTTCACTTGTTTGTTCTTTTGGCCTCTGTAAGTTGAGTGGTGTTATCTTCGTTTTACAAATGAGGAAACAAATGAAGTAATTTGCTTGAGGTTTCATATGAGGTAGTGGATGGAGCCAGTAAGATAGCCAGGTCTATTTCAAAGCCCAAGGCTTTTTCTAAAACACTCTAATTTTGAACAAGTTATAACTTTTTCAAACAAGTTATTTGAATAAAAAGGGCTTCAGAATTCAGGGGAATGACTACTGAGGACTAGCGTGGTGGAGAGCGCTTTGTGAAGGAGGATGTTGAAGTTGAGGCTGGCTTTGAAGGAGAGGTGGCCATCAAGGAGGAGGGACCTCCTAGGGGGGCAGCAGTGAGGGTGGCATGCATGGGGAGTAAGTCTGTTTTTGTTTTTTAAACAGTTTTCTTGAAAATAAAGTTATGGAGAAGTGATGAAAATGACATCCATATTCGAAATTAATTCCCAAGGTTGATCTGCATTGTCTTATATATACTTGTAAATGTTTCTGAGTTAGATGGACCTTGTTTCAAACAGAAAAACTAGAATGCAACAGGCTAGGAAACTTCATTTCCCATTGAATTCCTATCAGGAAAGAAGGAGGAAAAATTATTGATGCCCAATTTATTTCCCTACTTAATATTTCCCTTCATCACCCCATCCTTAATTCAAGTGTACTTAGAAATTTAGCGGAAACAAGTGAAGACAAATTTAAACTGATCTTTGTTGGAGATATCGACCACATTTTTGGTGAAAAATTTAATTCCAAACAGAGTTGCCACATTTCTTAAATAAAACTACAGAATACTCAGTTAAATTTGAATCACAGAAAAACAGCTGCTTTTTTGTTATAAGTATGTCACAAGAAATTATTCATTGTTTATCTGAGATTCAAATTTACTGGGCGTGCTGAATTTTACCTGGTTGGCAACACTAATTCTAAAGGGCGTAGAGCAGTGGTTCTCAACCTTGGCTGCACATTAGAATCACCTGGGAATCTTTTTATTAAAATCCTGATTCCAGAGGATGAGGCCCAGAAATCAGGATTTTAAAAAGATTCCCAGGTGATTCTAATGTGCAGCCAAGGTTGAGAACCACTGGCGTAGTGTTTAGGGATTGGAACCAGCCTGTTTGGATGGGGCTGTCTTTGGGAGGTGGATGGGTGAGAGAGAGTGTAGGGCCAGTTTGGGCCTCATGTGCCAGCTCAGCCAGCTTGGATCTTCACCTGCAGGCAGTGGTGTAATGCTGAACGTTTCAGAGCAGGGAGAGATGGAGTCAGAGTTTAATCTGGCCAGGTTCAGAGGCTGAATTGGTAGGAAGAAGTGGGAGGATCTCTTAATTGGGAAGCTCTTGAGGTAACAGGTGAGAAGAGGATGACCTGGAGAAAGACAGCTCTGAGAGTGAAGAGACTGATGACTGACGGGCTCTGGGGGCCCCAGGAGAGGGGTGAGCAAATGGCAGGACGGCAAACCTGGCTGACGGCAGAATGACGGTGCTCGTGATGGAAGGAAGGGAGAGCTCAGGGAGAGGGCCCACAAGTTAAAGCACAGTTTCACCTGGGACCCACCCTTGCAAAACATCCTGCAGAACCGCCCAGTTGACAGTGGAGGGTCTGAGCTCAGGTGGTGCGGGCAGCTTTGCTTAGAATTGACTGTGTTGCCCTGGCTGGTTTGGCTCAGTGGATAGAGCGTCGGCCTGCAGACTGAAGGGTCCAAGGTTCGATCCCGGTCAAGGGCATGTACCTTGGTTGCAGGCACATCCTCAGTGGGGGGTGTGCAGGAGGCAGCTGACTGATGTTTCTCTCTCATCGATGTTTCTAACTCTCTATCCCTCTCCCTTCCTCTCTGTAAAAAATCAATAAAATATATTAAAAAAAAAAAAAGAATTGTCTGTGATGGCTGATGATTCTTGTAGACCAGTGGTTCTGAACCTTGGCTGCACATTAGAATCACCTGGGAATCTTTTTAAAATCCTGATTTCTGGGCCTCATCCTCCGGAATCAGGATTTTAAAAAGATTCCCAGGTGATTCTAATGTGCAGCCAAGGTTGAGAACCACTGATCTAGATTTATACTGATCAATATGGTAGCCACTAGCCACATGTGGCTATTTAAAGTTAATTTAGGTAAATCAAATAAATTCAGTTTCTCATTCTCTCTTGCCACATTTTTTAAGTGTTCAAGTGTGGCTAGTGGCTGCTGTTTTGGGCAGTGCAGTTATAGAACATTTTTGTCACCACAGAAAATTCTACTGGGAAGCACTGGTCTAGTAAGAAGCAGTTGAATTAAGAAATAATGTTGTGGCCCTAACCGGTTTGGCTCAGTGGATAGAGCCTGCAGACTGAAAGGTCTCAGGTTCGATTCCGGTCAAGGGCATGTACCTTTGTTGCGGGCACATCCCCAGTAGGAGGTGTGCAGGAGGCAGCTGATGATGTTTCTCTCCCATCGATGTTTCTCTCTGTTGTCCCTCTCCCTTCCTCTCTATAAAAAAATCAATAAAATATATTAAAAAAAAATAATGTTGTGCCTGGCTGATGTGGCTCAGTGGTTGATCGTTGACCCATGAACCAGGTGGTCGCTGGTTCGATTCCCAGTCGGGTCACATGCCTGGGTTTCAGGCTTGATCCTCAGTGCGGGGCGTGCAGGAGGCAGCTAGACAATGAAGTTTGTGTTTTGCTCTCATCGATGTTTCTATCTCTCTGTCCCTCTCCTTTCCTCTCTCTCTAGAAATCAATAAACACATGTGTTTTGTTTTGTTTTTAAAGGAAATAATGTTGTTGTTTCTTGGATAAATTTCAAAAGATTTAGTTTGAATTTGCTCTTTTTCCTTACCTGATGTCATCTATAATAATAAAAGTGTAATATGCTAATTAGACCGGACAGCCAAATGACCTTTCAGACAACCTTCCGGACGAAGCTGGCTGAGGCTGCGAGGGGCTGTGAGGGCCAGCCGGGACTGTGAGGGCCAAGCCCCTTGCACGAATTTCATGCATTGGGCCTCTAGTGTTTTAGTAAAAGCCCAGACACAAGTCTGTGGTAAGCCTGGCTACAAGACATTGAAAGCAAGGCCTTCCCTCCTATCTTTGTTTTGTAGATAATGGTCTTTTAACAGGTCTGGTTTGGCCGAAGCTTGGGATAGCCTTGAGGTAACCATAGGAAAGAAGGACAGCAACCATATAAGGCAGATAACTGTTATCTTTGTTCAGTTGAGGAAGCAGAAGCTTAGAGAAGTTAGATAACCTGCTCATACAGCTAGTAAGTGGCAGGGCCAGAAATGGAACCTAAGTCTCACTCCAAAGCTAATTTAGAAAGTACCTGTAAGCAAAAGAAAAAGAAATCCTACCGCTGTGAAATGACTGCTATTGGCATCTGATGTATACCCTTCCGGATTTTCCCGTGTGTGTGTGTGTGTGTGTGTGTGTGTGTGTGTGTGTGTGTGTGTATAGATAGATAGATAGATATAGATATAATATATCTGTAATCATGTGGTATATATGTGCATAGACACACACTCCAGTCATCTCTGGTGCATATACGTAGATATGTCAGGCCATGCTCTTCATTTGTATCCTCAATCCTTTATCAGCAGCAGTTCTAAAGAATGAAAAAAAAAATTTTTTTTGTAAGCTTGGCCCAAACTCAACTTGGCAGTAAGACTTGCTTGACTGACATGAAACTATTTATAGGCTTTACTTAATCCCACTAAGTGTTACTACTCATAAATCGCACTGTGGAAATACTAAAGTGTTGATTACTGGGTGTTGGCTCAGACTCTGCTGGGAGTGTTGTGCAATCTATGGTATAGGGAACGTGTTATCTTTCTAAAATCCCCTCAATTCTGAAGTCCAAAATACCCTTGGCCCCAAGGACTTCAGGTAAGGGGTAGGAGATATATATCATGCTGTATAGCTGCTTGGGCCCAAAGGTCATCGTCTATTTAGTGAGGAATGTGAAAAGAGTTTCTGTAAGATGTGCCGTGCAGTGCTCAATATTTGCAAGAAAAATGGAACACTTCTGTACTTTTATACTTCCAGATCGGGCTGCGATTGTTACTATGGTTGACTTAGTAGATTGGCTCTTGCTGGGAAATGGTTTGAATTGTAGGTGTGAAAAGTGGTCAGCAAGAAAGCACCCAGAAATGGCAGTGAGCTTCGGCCTTGTGGCTGTTTGTTCTCTGTGTTTAGTAACTGCTTGGTTTGTTCCAAAGTGGGGGCCACAAGAAAAAACATCAGTCCTTGGTTAGCTAAAGAGATAAGGCAAATAAAAAGAGTTAAACACAGTTACAGTTTCACTATGATAAATGTCTTGATAGAGGGAATCACTGGGCATGTAAGAATCTAAGGACAAGGCCAGAGAAAGCTTTTTGAAGGAGATTCCTGAGCTGAATCTTAAAGGATGAGTTTGAAGTTCACCATATGTAGGTAGGATTGAGGAGTGGTTTTGATACACCCAGACTCAGGGGTGGGGTGAGGAGGCAACATCTAAAAAAATAAATCATTTTGCCATGACTCTATTGGGGGTATGTGTGAGGGGCGGTGGGAGTCAGTGGTAGGAGATGGGGCTAGAAAAGTAGTCTGGGACTAATTACAAAGGTCCTTGTGTTACAGAACAGAAAGAGTGCCCTAGCTAGTTTGGCTCAGTGGATAGAGCTTCGGCCTGTGGAGTGAAGGGTCCTGGGTTCGATTCCGGCCAAGGGCACATGCCCAGGTTGCGGGCTCCATCCCCAGTAGGGAGCGTGCAGGAGGCAGCTGACCGATGGTTCTCTCTCATCATCGATGTTTCTATCTCTCCCTCTCCCTTCCTCTCTGAAATCAATAAAGAAATATATTTAAAAAAAAAAGTACGAAGAGTTCGCCCACCTGGCACTAGCAGAGCCAAACCCTAAACACCGAGAATTGCGGTGGAGAAATATTGACTATTTTATTATGAATGGTGCCACCCCGAGAACGTGAAGTTAATGCTCAAAAGCCTGAACTCCCCGACGCCATGTGGGTTGCAGATCATACAGGGCAAAAATCACAAAACACTGTGTGTTAGGGGTTCAGGGTCGTGCCGGGAGCTGATCAGTTGGGGGTGAAGTAAGGGCAATGAGTCATTTCTTCTGGTCTTGAGGACAGCCCTGGCATCCCTTTGTCTGGTTTCATGGAAAAGTTACCTGAGGGTCGTTTCACCTTAGGGCTCAGGTGTTGAGACATAACTTAGGTTAAGGTGTTATCTTCATCCTGCCAGAGGTCCCCATCCGGTGATCATTAGTCAGTCCAGACTACTGTCCTTCTGCTGCCTTGGGGGTTGCTGATTATTGGGAGAAAGTTAGGTCTCTGAGGGGTAGAGAGAGGGAGAGAGATGATTCCTAGAGATAGGATTTAAAACTAAATTTAATCAAAAGCATCAGGACACTCGATTTTACTTGTATGCATATTCCGAGGTTTGGGTTTTAGTCCAAAGGTGATGGAAGCTATTGAGGAATTTTATGCACAGGAATGACGCTCAGATTCGTTTTCTTCTAGGTGCTGACTTAATGGATTGGAGGGGGTGAGGATGGAGGCCGGGAAATCACTGAGTGTGCTTTCCGGAAATATTCAGGGCCTAACCCAAGGCATGGCAGTTGTGGGTAGGGAAGAGGATCAGGTATAAAAACACTTAGGAGAGAGGATTTATAGGACTTGGTGACTAAGCATAGGAAGAAGGGAAAGATCCCAGATGTCGCCTCTTAGACCGAGTGACAAAGGATTGGAGGTCTGGGGTTGGAAAAAGGGCAGAGCGGGAGTGGGGAAGCAGGAGAGGAGGAAGGACAGGAAGCTGTGGCCAGAGAGGGGCTGTGTGATAGCAAGTTTGGTGAAGAGCTGCTGACAGCCAGCTTCCGTGCCAGATTCAGGAGAGAAAAGATTCCGAGAAGACTGCCTGTGGCTGGAAATCCCCAAATCATGCCTTAAAGTTTCCATACATAGAGTGAGGAATGAAGATGTTCCGGTCCTTGCCGCGTCTCGGGGCAGACGCATCGTGAAAGCACAGACGAGATGCAGGTCTGCAAGGCCATTTTCCAGTCAGTGCACTGCCCACTTATGGACCTAATAAGCTGACCACTTGTCCTTTCAGTCTGGCTGTTAGTAGGAACAACTAAAAACAACAACAACAAAAAATCCCGAGTCCGTGGAAAACACCGACATGCAGAAGCAGAGCTCTTATACCTTGGTTTGCCTTTGCGCATTCTAAAGCCCCATGAGATATTTAAAGTCCCTACTTTATAGATGAAACTAAGACCCAAAGAGAGGAAGTAACTTGTCACACAGGAAAGTAATGGTAGAGCTAGACTTCAACTTAAGTTTCCTGATACTTCAAGCATTTAACACGTTGAGTACCTACTATGCACCAGATGCTGTTCCAGGTCCCTGAGAAATGGCATAGAGAAGCAAGTCCCTGCCGCATAGAGCTTACATTTTATTTATTTTTTAAATAAAATATATGTTTTCCTTTCTTCTTTTTAAAATATATTTTATTGATTTTTTTTT
>NW_005360425.1:3301492-3304550 GCF_000412655.1 Myotis brandtii | reverse complement strand
GTAGTTTGCCCACGGCTGCTCTAACCACTGAGCAGTGCCGGCCAGGGTGATAACATCATATCTCTTGAAGTTGGCTTTCTGGTGGCTGCTGTGGTTAAAAATAAGTACCATGCAAAAAATCAGTGCAGAATGTTGTGTGTGGCGTTCAGTCTGATTCCAAAGTTTGAGAAGTTGTGCAAAACTCAAAAGGTACGCACATCTCATTTGTAAGTAATTGTGGCCATTGAAAATGAAATAGAAATATTATTCTTTCTAAATATGTGTGTTGTTTTTTCAAATTGCTACTAAGTTATTAGGGCTTAAATACTTAGTAATTTATTTGGCCCTTACTATTTACACAGAACTGTTAGGTATTTCTTTTGGCCGGGAGGCAATTTGAAAAAAAGTTATTGAGACAGTAAGGGTACTGTGAACGGGGAAAGTTCAGGAACCTCTGGAATAAGGGGCTAGAGTGATGTGGAGGGTGGGGCCTGCTTAGATTGGGTGTCAAAGAGAACTTCTGCCATTTGAGCAAGGGCCTGAATGAAATAGCGTAAGCAACATGGGGTTCTGGAGGAGAAGCATTCCAGGCAGAGGGACTAGCAAGAGCAAAGTCCCTGAGTTGGGAATGAGCTTGACATGCTCCAAGAACAGCAAAATAGAAGTGTGGCAAAATCAGACTGCATTGACGTTTAGCATAGAGGTGAGGCCAGAGAGGCGGGGAGGCTGGGTTAGGTAGGGCCGCGCCAACTCTCCACAGATTCTGAGCTCCAGGAAAGCTTTCTGAAAGTTTTAAGCAGGGAAAATAACTTCATCTGATAAAGTGATATACTTTCTTTTTTTCCAAGTTCACTCTGGCTGCTATTTGGAAAACTAACAATAGGAAGCTTAACAGCAGTTAGGAAGCGGCTGTTGTAGTCTTGGTGAGAACGTCCAGGTGTGTTTTTGAAGGTAGAATTTGCCTGAATTGCTGGTGGGTGTAAGGGTGGGGGAAAGAGGAGACACCAGTGAGTCTTGGTTTTTAATTTTGAGAAGCTGGTTGAGTGATGGTGCCATTTACTGAGATGCACAAGACTAAGGGGGGAAACAGAATGTCAGAATCTGGAGCTCATGTCGAAGTCTAGGCTGGAGATGTAAATTTGGTAGTGATCAGCATGGAGATGGTTTATTTATATTTTTTTGAGAAACACAAATTCCATTTTATTGATTGATTTTAGAGAGAGAGGAGGGTGGGGAGAGAGAAACATCAAGTTGAAAGAGTTCGCCCACCTGGCACTAGCAGAGCCAAACCCTAAACACCGAGAATTGCGGTGGAGAAATATTGACTATTTTATTATGAATGGTGCCACCCCGAGAACGTGAAGTTAATGCTCAAAAGCCTGAACTCCCCGACGCCATGTGGGTTGCAGATCATACAGGGCAAAAATCACAAAACACTGTGTGTTAGGGGTTCAGGGTCGTGCCGGGAGCTGATCAGTTGGGGGTGAAGTAAGGGCAATGAGTCATTTCTTCTGGTCTTGAGGACAGCCCTGGCATCCCTTTGTCTGGTTTCATGGAAAAGTTACCTGAGGGTCGTTTCACCTTAGGGCTCAGGTGTTGAGACATAACTTAGGTTAAGGTGTTATCTTCATCCTGCCAGAGGTCCCCATCCGGTGATCATTAGTCAGTCCAGACTACTGTCCTTCTGCTGCCTTGGGGGTTGCTGATTATTGGGAGAAAGTTAGGTCTCTGAGGGGTAGAGAGAGGGAGAGAGATGATTCCTAGAGATAGGATTTAAAACTAAATTTAATCAAAAGCATCAGGACACTCGATTTTACTTGTATGCATATTCCAAGGTTTGGGTTTTAGTCCAAAGGTGATGGAAGCTATTGAGGAATTTTATGCACAGGAATGACGCTCAGATTCGTTTTCTTCTAGGTGCTGACTTAATGGATTGGAGGGGGTGAGGATGGAGGCCGGGAAATCACTGAGTGTGCTTTCCGGAAATATTCAGGGCCTAACCCAAGGCATGGCAGTTGTGGGTAGGGAAGAGGATCAGGTATAAAAACACTTAGGAGAGAGGATTTATAGGACTTGGTGACTAAGCATAGGAAGAAGGGAAAGATCCCAGATGTCGCCTCTTAGACCGAGTGACAAAGGATTGGAGGTCTGGGGTTGGAAAAAGGGCAGAGCGGGAGTGGGGAAGCAGGAGAGGAGGAAGGACAGGAAGCTGTGGCCAGAGAGGGGCTGTGTGATAGCAAGTTTGGTGAAGAGCTGCTGACAGCCAGCTTCCGTGCCAGATTCAGGAGAGAAAAGATTCCGAGAAGACTGCCTGTGGCTGGAAATCCCCAAATCATGCCTTAAAGTTTCCATACATAGAGTGAGGAATGAAGATGTTCCGGTCCTTGCCGCGTCTCGGGGCAGACGCATCGTGAAAGCACAGACGAGATGCAGGTCTGCAAGGCCATTTTCCAGTCAGTGCACTGCCCACTTATGGACCTAACTAAGCTGACCACTTGTCCTTTCAGTCTGGCTGTTAGTAGGAACAACTAAAAACAACAACAACAAAAAATCCCGAGTCCGTGGAAAACACCGACATGCAGAAGCAGAGCTCTTATACCTTGGTTTGCCTTTGCGCATTCTAAAGCCCCATGAGATATTTAAAGTCCCTACTTTATAGATGAAACTAAGACCCAAAGAGAGGAAGTAACTTGTCACACAGGAAAGTAATGGTAGAGCTAGACTTCAACTTAAGTTTCCTGATACTTCAAGCATTTAACACGTTGAGTACCTACTATGCACCAGATGCTGTTCCAGGTCCCTGAGAAATGGCATAGAGAAGCAAGTCCCTGCCGCATAGAGCTTACATTTTATTTATTTTTTAAATAAAATATATGTTTTCCTTTCTTCTTTTTAAAATATATTTTATTGATTTTTTTTTTACAGAGAGGAAGGGAGAGGGATAGAGAGTTAGAAACATCGATGAGAGAGAAAAACATCGATCAGCCGCCTCTTGCACACCTCCTATTGGGAATGTGCCCGCAACGAAGGTACATGCCCTTGACCGGAATCGAACCTGGGACCCTTCAGTCCACAGGCC
>NW_005360425.1:3298636-3301124 GCF_000412655.1 Myotis brandtii | reverse complement strand
CCTGGTGGTGATTTTTAAAAAAACTTTATTTTTATTGTTGCCCCGAGATGGTTTTTAAAATAGTGAGATCATCTAGATGAGAAAGAACATAGCTGGAGAAGAGATGATCCCAAGGCTTTGCCTGGAGTCATTCCTGGGGGAGAGGCGTAAGGTGGGTGGAGTAAAAGAGGCATCTTCAAGGACTAAAGAAAGTATTTACCGGAGGAGGGCGTGGTCATCTATCGAGTGCTGCCAAAGAGGTTGAAGTGGACGTAGCTGGAAACTGGGAACTGGCCACTGGACTGGGCAACCTGAAGGTTTGGTTAGGAGTAACCTTAACACAAGCAGTTGGCCGTGGAGTACAGTAGTTCTCAGATAACATCATTTTCTGCAGCAGCATATTGATGAGGGGGAAACACTGATTCCTGGACAGGGCGCTGTCTGTGTGGAGTTTGCCGCTCTCCCCATGACTGCGTGGGTTCTCCCCCACATCCTGAAGATGTGGATGTGGGGTGAATTGGAGGTCTAAATTGCCCCAGTCTGCCCAAGCCGATTTGGCTCAGTGGATAGAGCATCTGCCTGAGGACCAAAGGGTCCTGGGTTTGATTCCCGTCAAGGGCATGTACTTTGTTCGCAGGCTCCTCCCCAGTCAGGGCCCTGGTCAGGGCTTGTATAGGATGTAACCAATCGATGTGTTTCTCTCACAAATGTTTCTCTCTGTCTTTCCCTCTCTCTTCCACTCTCCCTAAAAATCAATGGAAAAATATCCTTGGGTAAGGATTAACAAAAATTAAAAATAAATAAATTGCCCCTGTCTGAGTGAGTGCGGGGTGGCAGTGAATGGCCCTGGAAGGGCGTCCTGTCCAGGGTGGGTTCCCACGTTGTGCCCTGAGCTGCCAGGTCTTTATTTAGAAGGTTGGTCATGTGTTTTGACCAGAAATATGCTGTAGGAACTTAACTCTTATATTGATTAGCAGATGGCAAAATTGGTTTCCTTATGTCATTTTGCTTAAACGCACATTTTCAAAGACCCTGTGGATGACATGAAGTAAGGACTTATTGTAATGGGGAACAGAGGCCCCATTGCAGAGGGTTAAGAAGAGGCTGGGAGGTGAGGCAGAGACTAGATAAGCCTTTCCACTGAGCCAAACCGGTCAGGGCTAGAGCTTACATTTTAGTGGAATTAACCTCCAGCAAAGCAATGACTATATATAAGATATAACATCAAATGGTTTAGTACTAGGAGGAAAAATGTAAATAGCAGGTTCCCAAATGCGGGGTACCCTGGGGCTCTGCAGTTAACTCACAGGGACACTGTGGGACATTTAAAATGTTGAAGGTAAACACAGAAATATATGAAGTTTTTTTTAAACATCACATTTAGTGCGAAGCTATTTACAGTTTCGACATATGAATATATATATTTGTTGTTAATCCTCACCCCAGGATATTTTTTCCATTGATTTTTTAGAGAGAGTGGAAGGGAGGCAGGGAAGGGGTGGAGAGAGAGAGAAACATAGATGTGACATCTATTGCTTGCCTCCCGCATGCGCCCCAGGCCAGGTATCGAACCTGCAACCCAGATAGATGCCTTTGACCAAGAATTGAACCCACCACTCTTTGGTGCTCGGGCTGACGCTCTAACCCAGGGGTGGGCAAACTTTTTGACTCGAGGGCCACAATGGGTTCTTAAACTGGACCGGAGGGCCGGAACAAAAGCATGGATGGAGTGTTTGTGTGAACTAATATAAATTCAAAGTAAACATCATTACATAAAAGGGTACGGTCTTTTTTTTTTAGTTTTATTCATTTCAAACGGGCCGGATCCAGCCCGCGGGCCGTAGTTTGCCCACGGCTGCTCTAACCACTGAGCAGTGCCGGCCAGGGTGATAACATCATATCTCTTGAAGTTGGCTTTTTGGTGGCTGCTGTGGTTAAAAATAAGTACCATGCAAAAAATCAATGCGGAATGTTGTGTGTGGCGTTCAGTCTGATTCCAAAGTGTTACAGAAGAGCAAAGAAATACCAAGCACGCTTCCTAGAGAAAGGGAGGAACCCATTTATTAACACTAGTGGACTCGGGGAATAATTTCCAAATCAGAGTGAAGTAACAGGCAGAGGCTTCGCTTTTTATAACCTTCTGGGGTCTTTGTCTTGCAGATATGGTTCCTCCCCCTTTTGTGGGCTTACAGGAAGGCCCCCATATGTTGATGATCTGTCCTGGGGCCAGCGATCACGACCCCCCCTCCCAGGGCAATGCATTGTTCAAGTTTTTAAGGCCTGACAAGCCCTGCAAGACTTTGGGGAAGGAGGCAATGACCTTAATTATAGGTCATCAAGAATGCACACTGAGCTTGTTGGCATGAATTCCAATTGCTAGCCCCCAAAATATCAGGGTTACATTTGAATTAGCCCTTTTTAGCCTTCTCACTGTACACCCCACACTGGGGGTCGAGCCCAAAACCCGGGCATGTGCCCTGACCGGGAATCGAACCATGACCTCCTGGTT
>NW_005360425.1:3285266-3296603 GCF_000412655.1 Myotis brandtii | reverse complement strand
ATGTTGTTATTTTAGAATCCTTTTAGGTTTTCAGAAAAATTGTGAGGATAGTAAAAAGAGATCCATGTATGTCCCACTCAGTTTCATCTGATATTAAATAATAAATGTTATTTTAGAATCCTTTTAGGTTTTCAGAAAAATTGTGAGGATAGTAAAAAGAGATCCATGTATGTCCCACTCAGTTTCCCCATCTGATATTAGTGATGACACATTTTTCATAATGAACCAATATTGATACATTGTTATTATTAACTGAAGTTCATATTTTATTCACATTTCCTTTGTTTTTACATAATGTCCTTTTTCTGTTCTAGGGCTCCGCCTAGGTTACCACGTTATATCTAGTCATCATGTCTCCTTCGGCTTCTCTAGGCTGCAACTATTTCTCAGACTTTTTGATTTTGGTGACCCTGACAGTTTTGAGGAGTGCTGGTCAGGTAGTTTGTAGAATGACCCTCAGTTTGGGTTTGTCTGGTATTTTTCTCATGATTAGACTGGGGTTAGGTTTGGGGAGGAAGGCAATGGGAGTCAAGTATCATTCTCATCACGTCATATTAAGGCTGTGCTATCAACATGACTTCTCACTGTTGATATGAACCTTAGTCTCCTGGCTGAGGTCATGTTGGTCAGGTTTCTCCACGGTTGTTCACCCCCCCCTCCCCCTTTCCCTACTGTCCTCTTTGGAAGGATGTCACCATGTGCAGTCCATACTTAAGGAGTGGGCAATTGTTCTTCACCTCCCTGAATGCAGAATATTTGCCTAAATTATTTGGAATTCTTCATAGAAGATTTGTCTTTTCTCCTCTATTCATTTTTTGCTGCTGTGGTTAAAAATAAGTACCATGCAAAAAATCAATGCGGAATGTTGTGTGTGGCGTTCAGTCTGATTCCAAAGTGTTACAGAAGAGCAAAGAAATACCAAGCACGCTTCCTAGAGAAAGGGAGGAACCCATTTATTAACACTAGTGGACTCGGGGAATAATTTCCAAATCAGAGTGAAGTAACAGGCAGAGGCTTCGCTTTTTATAACCTTCTGGGGTCTTTGTCTTGCAGATATGGTTCCTCCCCCTTTTGTGGGCTTACAGGAAGGCCCCCATATGTTGATGATCTGTCCTGGGGCCAGCGATCACGACCCCCCCCCACCCCCAGGGCAATGCATTGTTCAAGTTTTTAAGGCCTGACAAGCCCTGCAAGACTTTGGGGAAGGAGGCAATGACCTTAATTATAGGTCATCAAGAATGCACACTGAGCTTGTTGGCATGAATTCCAATTGCTAGCCCCCAAAATATCAGGGTTACATTTGAATTAGCCCTTTTTAGCCTTCTCATCATTGTGGGATTTTTTTGTTTTTATTTTTTGAGCATGTTCTTATTTTCTGGTACTACAAAATACTCCAGGCTCATCTTTTATACTTCTTGCCTCATTCCTAAAATAACCGTATCTCAAGGAGCCCTGGTTCCTTATACTGGAGAATAAACTAGAAACCAAGATCTGGGCATAAAGTGTGGTTGTTGCTATCTGTATGTTCTTGCTTCTGAGCCCTCCTCGCTGACAGAGCAAGGAAGTATATGTGTGCATACTTACCTGTGTGTATTTCTATGTGTACCACCTGTATTTATATTTAGGTAACATGAGTTCATATTGATATCTCCAGCTCTAATTCATTACCACCTGGATCATTCTGGCTTCCTCCCCTTGCTTACTGGAACGTCCCACTCGGACAGTGAGACACCTAGCTCCCACCATCCACCATCCGTTTACTTAGTTGTTCAATTCCAGCATACATGTGTAATGGTGTCAGCATTATCAGTAGACTGTTAGAGTATAGTACTCACGCACAGTTCCTTCTACCTTCAGTCTCACAGACTTCACTCATTTCGAAAAGTACTTAGGTAAGCACTTTTTCTTCTACCCACTTCAGTGAGGTTGTTTCATACATATACAATATAATTAGATTCTTTTGTAATTTCACTTCAGGATCCCCTGGCCTCAGAAATAATTTTTAAAAATTTGCATACATTAAGGTCCATTCTTTGTTCTGTAAAGTTCCTTGGGTTTTGAAACCCACAGAAAATGTCATGTATCCACCATTACAGTTACTTACAGAATAGTTTCACTGCCCTAAAAAGTTCTCTGTGGCCTGGCCAGTGTGACTCAGTGTTTGAGCATGGACCTATCAACCAGGAGGTCACGGTTCGATTCCCAGTGAGGGCACATGCCTGGGTTGCGGGCTTGATCCCCAGTAGGGGGCATGCAGGAGGCAGCCAATCAATGATTCTCTCTCATCACTGATGTTTCCGTCTCTCTCTCTCTGCCTCCTTTCCTTTCTGAAATCAATAATAAAAAAATATTTTTTTAAAAAAGTCCCCTATGCTTCACTTATTTAACCCTTATGCCTCTCCTCCTATCCTCTGGCCAACACTGATATATTTACCCTCTCTGTTGGGGTCCAACCCCAGCAGGTCCAGGGGTCCCCAAAGGTGTGGACGAAGTCGGCGAAGAAGGAATGACAGGGAGGCAGCATTCAGTTGTACAGCAGCCTAGCCAGGATCTCTAGCCACGATCTCTGGCCAAGTTCTGGTTAGGATCTCCAGCCAGGTTCTGTTGCCATGTTCTCTCACTAGGTTCTCCAGCCAGGTTCTCCAGGTTCTCCAGCCATGTTCTAGCCCGGATCTCCAGTCAGGTTCTATCGCCAGGTTCTAGTCAGGTTCTCTTGCCATGTTTTCTTGCTAAGTTCTGTCTCTAGGTTCTGTCTTCTGTTGTCTTGTTACATCTGTATTTATACCAGTTGATTTTAATCCTATCAATTTCTTATCTCCATTCCAGGGAGTAAAGATTATGTAGCTCAAAAGTGATTGTTTATAGTTAAAGTGATTAACTACCCGCCTTAGTTAAGGAGTTTTACTGATTTATTCCCTTCCTTAGTCCTGTTAATCCCTAACTCCAGGGGAAAATCCCCACCTGGGGAAACAACCTTTCTCAGAGAGGTGACCTTGGTTAAAACACATAGCGCCAAGAAGGGGAGCAAACATATTAAGAACAGTATGCCATATACGCCAGGTCCCTTGAAACATATGCTGTGCAGATGTTTCTTCCCTGCAGCGACTGTGTCAAGCAGCAAAGGATGGACCGGCTCCCGGCACCTCTCTATAGTTTTTGTCTTTTTGGAATGGTGTATAATTGGAATCATATACCGATAATATTTAGCCTTTTCAGACTGGCTTCTTTTACTTAGTGATATACATGTAATATTCATGTCTTTTGTGGCTTGATAACCCATTCTTTTAAAAAAATGATTTGAGAAAGAGAAAAAAAGGGAAGAGAGAGAAAAAAACCCCACACTGATTTATTGTTCCACTTATTTATGCATTCATTGGTTGATTCTGACTGGGGATCAAACCCGAAACCTTGGTGTATCCGGACGACACGCTAACCAACCAGGGCCTCATTCTTTTTTATTGCTAAATGATATTTCATTATAGGGATATACCACAGTTTGGTTATCCAGTCACCTGTTAAATGACATCTTGGCTGGTTCCAGTTTTTTGTTTTGTTTTGTTTTGTTTTTTAAATATATTTTATTGATTTTTTACAGAGAAGAAGGGAAAGGGATAGAGAGTTAGAAACATCGATGAGAGAGGAACATCGATCAGCTGCCTCCTGCACACCCCCCAGTGGGGATGTGCCCGCAACCAAGGTACATGCCCTTGACCGGAATTGAACCTGGGACCCTTGAGTCCACAGGCCGATGCTCTATCCACTGAGCCACACAGGTTAGGGCTGGTTCCAGTTTTTTATGATTATGAATAAAGCTGCTATAATTCTTTGCATGCAGGTTTTTATGTGGACCTAGATCTTCAAATCAATAAATACTTAGGAGCATGATTGCTGGTCATATGGTAAGACTATGTCCAGCTTTGTAAGAAACTGCCGGACTGCTTCCAAAGCAGCTATACCATTTTCCACTTCTACAGTCAATGAATGAGCATTACTGTTGCTCCACATCCTTGCCTGCAGTTGGTATTGTCAGTTTTCTGGATTTCAACCATTCTAAGAGGTGTCCCCATATGCCATTCACTAACTTACTAGTAAATACCTTGGCTCTCTAACCTTTGCAGTGGTTCTCAACCTTCTGGCCCTTTAAATACAGTTCCTCATGTTGTGACCCAACCATAAAATTATTTTCGTTGCTACTTCATAACTGTAATATTGCTACTGTTATGAATCGTAATGTAAATATCTGATATGCAGGATGGTCTTAGGCGACCCCTGTGAGAGGGTCATTTGATCGCCAAAGGGGTCTCGACCCACAGGTTGAGAACCGCTGCTTTAGAGTAAAGCAAGAGAGCTGGAATCCAGTGGGGATTTGGTTTCTAGAAATAACTAACCATGGGGTTGTAGAATTTTAGAAACAACCTATTCTGGTTCTCCCTGTCTTATTTTTGTTATATGCTGAAGACAATGAGAAGGTGACCTGAAATATTCCAAAAGAACACTTCCGGCTTGAATTCAGATGTTATATATTTATATAAGGCACATAAGATCCACGTTCATCCAGTATGTCCTATTGAGTTGTTGAGGGATTGAACTTCTTATAATGTACTGTCTGGTGTGCTGGATGATGGCGATGCAGTGATGAGTCAATCAGACATAGTCTTGTCCTCAGTAAGTTTACAGTCTACCTGGGGAGACAAACAGTTACAATGCACAGCAATCAGGGCTGTGATGGGAGAAATATAGGGAGCTGTGGGAACACCAGTGTCAGGGCAGGCACCTGACCCATCTAGGAGGGGTCAGAGAGGCTTCTTAGAAGAAGTGACTTCTAAGATGTGGCCTACAGTAGGGGATTGGCTAACGGTAGTTCGTGGGCCAAATCCAGCTTGCTGCCGGCTTTTGTACCCCCTGTGAACTAAGAATAGTTTTTATATTTTAAAATGTTGAAAAGAATCAAGAGAATAATATTTTGTGATGTGAAAATTATAAAATATCCAAGTTTCAGTGACCATAAATGAAGTTTATTGGAATACAGCCATGCCCATGGCTGCTTTTGCGTATTAGGCAGAGCTGAGTAGTTGTAACTGTATGGTCTACAAAGCCTAGGACATTTTCTCTCTGGTGCTTTACAGAAAACGTTTGCTGACCCCTGGCCACAGGATGGTAGGAGTTAGCTGTGTAAAGCAGAGCAAGGAAGAAAGAAGTCGGTTTCTAATGGGGTCTTTGTATAACTGCAGTAACTTTAATATACTTGGGATATGGCATTGAAGGAGGGAGGGGGCCAGAGGTGGGCAGGATCTCCACTGGAAAGAGACTTGACAGCTATATTAAGGGGTTTGGGTTTTATCAGTGGGGGGATTTTAAAAGGTTTTAACAGATCAGATTTCCTTTTTCAAAAAATCCTTTGTCACAGTGTAGAGATTGGGTTAGAGAGAGTGGGGTGAGAACGGAGACAGGGAGACTTGTTGAGGTGTATGTGTGTGTGTTTTTTTTAAGTATATTTGTATTGATTTCAGAGAGGAAGGGAAAGGGAGAGAGAGATAGAAACATCAATGATGAGAGAGAATCATTGATTGGCTGCCTCCTGCATAACCTCCACTGGGGATCGAGCCCACAACTTGGCCATATGCCCTGACCGGGAATTGAACTGTGACCTCTGGTTCATAGGTTGACACTCAACCACTGAGCCACGCCGGCCGAGCCTCGTTGAGGTTTTCAAAGTCATTCAGGGAGATGTTGGTAAACTGGATTGGTATAGTGACATTGGGGATAGGAATAGATTGATTTGAGAGGCATTGAGGAAAGCAAAATTGAATAGGTGATTCACTGGAGGCATTGAAATGTATTATTTTCATGTTTCAAATGATTGTGTTTTCTTTTCAACTCCAAAGTTTGTTTGCTTTTTTCTGGATCATGTGAATGCATGGTTGAAAAGTCCATGTTTAGTAATAGTCTTCAGAGCAAAATTCTTTAGTGATGTTTCATGCCTCTGGTGCCCCTTGAAACTTGTGTATTAAAGCAGCATCTCTCTTTGGCCTCTTCATGCTGTTTCCTGTTGACAAGGGATCTGGGTTTTAAGGAGCAGAGAAGTTATTGGCAGATTAATGTTCTAATTATTAACTTTCTAATTATCTTGGTTTAACAACTTCCCCAAATATTTCTTTGTTGCAAGTCCTTGTGCTCTTTGGTTTTCAAGGCAGTTTGTTGACACTGACAAGCTCTTCTCATTCTCGAGGGCACTTAGGCCCTTTCCAGTTTTAGATATCTAACCCTTGCCTTTTTCCTCCTTGGAATTGAAGTGTCACTTGCAGTAAGTGGTAATAAGATCTTATATTTTACTAGAGGCCCAGCGCACGAAATTCGTGCGCCTGTACTGTCCCTAGGCCTGGCCTGCAATCCAGGCCATCTTCCTGGGCTGCTGGCAGCTGGCCCCGTCCCCGGCTGCCACCCACCCCCAGTTCCTCGTTCCCCATCTGGCGATAGGAGCCTGCCAGCTGGGGCAGCTCCTGCATTGAGCGTCTGCCCCCTGGTGGTCAGTGCACGTCATAGCGACTGGTTGTTCTGCCGTTCGGTCAATTTGCATATTACCCTTTTATTATATAGGGCAGGGGTCCTCAAACTTTTTAAACAGGGGGCCAGTTCACTGTCCCTCAGACCGTTGGAGGGCCGGACTATAGTTTGAAAAAAAACTATGAACAAATTCCTATGCACACTGCACATATCTTATTTTGAAGTAAAAAAACAAAACGGGAACAAATACAATATTTGTATTTGCATGTGGCCCGCGGGCCGTAGTTTGAGGACCCCTGATATAGGGTAATATGTTGTGTTGTCTCAGAATGCTTACTCACATGTCAGTTATTTGATCCCTATAATAAACCTGTGAGGAGGGCAGCACAGGCCAAGTTACTGAGATTTGGAGAGGGCAGATGACTTGCTCATAGTCAAAGGACAATAAACAGTAGAGCTGGTGATAGAACTTAGGTCTGCAGATATCATAGCTTTATTCATTCTATAGTGCACTCTGTCTCCAAGAAAAAGGAGTGTTATGTTTTCAGCAGTAGACAGCTGGATGAAAATTTTTTTTCTTTCTTCTTGGTATATGCTTTGTGGGAGCTTCACCCAGACACCGACAAAACATAGGCTTTCCTATGTTTTTGAGTAACATGTGGACTACTAGTAATGCCTAGTATGATTTGAGAAACTGTGGTCTGTATGCTAAAGTATATGTGAGAGTATACGTAACTATGTTTTAATTCTTTCTCCCCCCCCACTTAGGTGGTTCTCACTTGGACAATTTGAGGCCAAATGGGAAAGGCCTGTTTGTGGACCAGAGCTCCCGGGGTCAGGATAAACCAGAAAACTTGCTCACAAGGTAATCAGCTCTCCCTTCACTGCTACCTCTTAGGACTGAGGTTTTCTTCATTATAGAACTGAAACCATTCCTGTGAATGAGGTAAGTTGTCCCAGGGTAGCTGGCCTAAGAAATGTAGGATATTTGTTGAGCACTTACTGTGTATGCCACATAGTTACCCAAGTTATCTTATTTTAACCTGAGAAGTAGGTACTATTATTTTTCTGTCTTACAGCTAAGGGAACAGGTGAGAAGAGAGGTTGTAAAACTCACCCAAGATCTAGAACTAGCAAGTGGCAGATCTAGGATTTGAAACTGGCATCTAAATCTATCTTAGAAATGCAGATCAGAAACATTTTGATTTCTCCCTCCCATTCTTTCGAGACTTTGCTGACGCTGAAGAGTCTTCTTTTTCCCGTTTTTCTTTACCCCTTTCTTTTTTTCTGATGTGCTGTTATATTTAGTATGTACTCTAGCGCACCCTACTGATCATGGCCAGAGTCTTCTGGTCAAGATAAAACTGCTTTATTGTGTCAGTATTTTAATTTTGCACTTAAGCTGCAATGAACAGATCCTGAACTTTAAGTGAACCCAGGTCTGTCATTCTCAATTCACCTTTGAGCCTTCTTGGTACACACAGATACATTTTTACATAGCCTTAATTAATACAGGGTGGGGCAAAAGTAGGTTTACAGTTGTTCCTATGGAAAATAATACAATGATTAATAAATGATAATACAATGTGTACTCACAACTGTAAACCTACTTTTACCCCACCCTGTATGTACATGACAAGAGTAATAGCAAACACTTAAGTGGCATTTATTTAGTGTCAGAAACTACTTCAAGTGCTTTCTAGATCTTAATTCATTAAGTGATTTTCAAAAAAAGTTTCTGGAGCTATTATTATGATTCTGTTAGATAAGTGTCAAATTTTGTTTAATTTTAAAGTTAGCATTTGAATAATTTTTAATATGACTAAAACTACATAAATCGAACCCGCAACCCAGGGATGTACCCTGACCGGGAGTTGAACCCACAGCCTTTTGGTGCATGGGATGGTGCTCCAACCAACTGAGCCACACTGGCCAAGGCTGGATTGTTTCACAGCCTTGTTATGTGAGGCACTCTGTCACCATCCAGCTGCGTGAATCATTAATGATGCTGGGTCTCATTGTTTCCCATTTGAAAAATGAAGGCATTAGATTACAATATCTTCAAGGTCCCCTTCTGGTCTGAGATTCTATGAATGTATTTTCAGAAACCCTCTGGACCAATGTACTATGTAGTCAACAACATGTATGTTTACTTAATTCCACATAGAAGTCGTATTGTTTTAGCAAATAAGTTTTACTTTAGCCTCCTTTTGCCTTCTGTGACTCAGATGTTTGTGTGTGGAAACTTCTAGCTTTATGTTTATGTCATGAAGGACTCATCAAAATATGATAACAATTTTTTTTGGTCTGTTTTTCTAGACAGACTAAATCCAAGTTGGAAATTACCGACATGGTTCGCTCTTCCACTATCACAGTCTCAGACAAGGCTCATATTTTGTCGATGCAGAAGTTCGGACTGCGAGAGACACTGGTGAAATCATATCTGATGCAGAAAGAGGAGGATTATACCTATATCCAGAACTTCAGGTAGCTAACCGGCTCTTAGACTGTTTCCAAAGGAAAATGATCATTCAACTAGCACTTACCTCCACCCCCAGTACCCTGGATTTGAAAGCAAATCCTACTACAGATCTCTCCCTTCATTTTCTAAAATGAGTGATTCCATTCACTCTTCATTAGCAGGCGTTTATTCTGTGCCTTTTCGGCCGGGCACTCTGGTGGGTGTGGTACAGTGGGAGTGACACAGCTTGCACATAGTTACAGCAATATTTGAAGAGCTATATGGATACAAAAAAAGGAACGTAGCCTACCCTTGGTCGTTCTGGGCCTTTGAAGAAAGTCATTTAAATTGAAGTTAGTAAATTGAAGTTAGTGTTTGGTAATCTTTTTAGACAGGGTTACTGAAAGTTGAATGAATCAAGGTTGCATGATTCTGCTAGATCTTTTTAAATTATTGCACTGTGACCATAAGACAAAGTAACATTGCTTCTAGGGATAGAAATAGTCCAGTGATGGCGAACCTATGACATGCGTGTCAGAGGTGACACGCGAACTCATTTTTTGGTTGATTTTTCTTTGTTAAGTGGCATTTAAATATATAAAATAAATATCAAAAATATAAGTCTTTGTTTTACTATGGTTGCAAATATCAAAAAATTTCTATATGTGACACGGCACCAGAGTTAAGTTAGGGTTTTTCAAAATGCTGACACGCCGAGCTCAAAAGGTTCACCATCACTGTCCTAGACTAAGACTTCCCTAGGTAACAATATTGCATAGGTAGCACTTAAGAGGCACCTTAAAATATTAACTAATTAGTTAATTAATTCTTCATAGGTATTCTTCCTAAGACAGCCCTTGACTAGCAGGTTTGTCCTTAGTCAAAAGAGCCCCCCCAACCCACCGGCCCAGCTGGCGTGGCTCAGTAGTTGAGCGTCGACCTATGAACCAGAAGGTCAGGGTTCAATTCCCAGTCAGAGCTCGGTCAGGTTGCAGGCTTGATCCCCAGTAGGGGGCATGCAGGAGGCAGCCAAATCAATGATTCTCTCATCATCGATGTTTCTATCTCTCTCCCTCTCCCTTCCTCTCTCTAAAATCAATAGAAGAAAAAATTTTAAAGAGCCCCCCTCCCCTGTATTGAGCCCACATGTGCAGGGCCCACTGGGGAGGGGGGGAGCAGATTCCCTCGACGTGCAGTCATTCAACCCAGCTTGCCTCTTTGGGAGTCAGAACTGCAGGCCTGGGTTGAAGGTCAGGTTCTAGAGCTTCCTCCTTCTATACAGCGGCTGGAAAGATGGAAGGATAGAAAGGTGGACGCCCCTATATTTCTCACCAGTTTTTTTTGGCAGCCCTGGAAGAAACTGTTAAAAGTCACTCCTTGCTTTCTAAAGGATCGTCTTCACTGCCTGCCAACGATTGCATGACCTCCACGCCAAGGCGGAGAGCAAAGAGCTGAGATTGTGGGAGCGATTAATGTCCCCATACAGGGAAATCTCCCCCCCTTTTTTGCATAGGCAGCAGTTCAATAAATAATTAATGCTTGTTAATCTTCTAGCTATTTCTCCCATTGTAAAAAAATTAATTGGTCTTCATCATGTATTGCGTTGTAACCGGGAGGGATTTGGCCCCCAGCCGCCACCTGCTGGAACACGCTCCTCCTGAAGCTCATTGGTGTGTGGCAGTGACACTTGGCAGCCGTGCCCAGCCCCCGGGTTCAGGGCATGAATGAGAGCGCACGGAGCTGCGCAGGCACCTGGGGAGGGAGCGCCGCACACAAACACTGCCTCTTTCTTCCCGGGGCCGGCCGGCAGTGTGCAAGCGCGCTTCCCACATCTCCTCCCTCGCTGCTGACAGCCCGATTTGCAAAAGAGGTTGAGCAAGATTCGCGATGGGGTGGGGGAGCAGCAGCATGTCACTCTGGGCCTCGGATTACAGACAACAAATGCCCTGGGATCTCTTTCTGGCCTTGGCCACTGATCTGTGCCTCAGTTGGCCTGAGCAGGACTATTAGACCCGTGGGAGGTGAGATGAGGAGGGTCAGGGTGGGAGGGAAACACCCTAGGCGGCTCCGTTCCTCCAGCCTCAACTACTACATTTTTCTCTCTTTTTATATCATCAATCAATCATACCACCTCCTCCTCCAGGAAGTTTTTCTAGATTAAACCAGTGTGGCTACCCGCACCCAATGCCTGACTTGCCCTTCCCCCTCAGTGCCCTTAGGTGATTTTCCTAAAGACAAAGTTCTGTCATGATGATTGCTGCCTCCTTTATTTTCTCATATTACTAGAGGCCTGATGCATGAAATTCACACAGGGTAGGGTCCCTAGGCCTGGCCTTCCCACCTCCCTGCCTCCTCCTGCCCTCGCTCCCCCC
>NW_005360425.1:3226021-3272159 GCF_000412655.1 Myotis brandtii | reverse complement strand
TTTGTTTGTTCATTTGTTGTTTTCAGTTTTATATCCTACCTATGAGTGAAATTATATGGTTCTTGACTTTCTCCGTCTGACTTATTTCACTTAGCATGATATTCTCAAGGTCCCTCCATGTTGTTGCAAATGGCAGTATTTCATCTTTTCTATGGCTGAGTAATATTCCATTGTATATAAAGAACTCATACAACTCAACAACAACAAAACAAATAATCCAATTAAAAAATGGACAGAGGACCTGAATAGACACTTCTCACAAGAAGACCTACAAATGCCCAACAGGTATATGAAAGGATGCTCAACTTCACTAGTGATTAGGGAGATGCAAATCAAAACCACAATGAGATATCACCTCACACCTGTTAGAATAGCTATCATCAACAAGACAAGAAATAATAAGTATTAAAGAGGTTGTGGAGAAAAAGGAACCTTCATTCACTGCTGTTTGGAATGTAAATTGGTACAGCCACTATGGAAAATAGTGTGGAAGTTCCTCAAAAATTAAGAAAAGCCCTACTATATGACCCCAAATCTCTCTTTTGGGTAGCTACCCCCCAAATTTGAAAATACTTATAAAGATATGTATACCCCTATGTTCATTGAAGCATTCATAGTAGCTAATTATTGAAGTGTCTTCTGATACTTGATATAACTTCTCATTGTCTTCAGGATAAAGCCCCAAACGTCTGAGATGGCTCCAACTCCTGCTTGATTGAGCCCCTCCCTCCCTCACCAGCCTCCTCAGGCCCCTTTGCCCCTTTGTTCAATGACAGTCTTCTCCCCTAAGCCAGCAACATCCATGAGGGCAGCACGGGAATATCTTGCTCCCTGGGAATATCACCACCATTGACCTGATAACCTGCACAGAGCAGGTGCTCATTGTTTGCTAAGTCAGCAGTTCTCAACCTGTGGGTCGCGACCCCTTTGGCGGTCGAACGACCCTTTCACAGGGGTCGCCTAAGACCATCCTGCATATCAGATATTTACATTACGATTCATAACAGTAGCAACATTACAGTGATGAAGTAGCAACGAAAATAATTTTATGGTTGGGTCACAACATGAGGAACTGTATTTAAAGGGCCAGAAGGTTGAGAACCACTGACCTAGAGAGAAGCCTAAGGCATTCTAGATAATCAATAAGTGATTGTTGAATGACTAATGAGCAAAAGTGGCAGGGATGCAAGGATCATCTTGCTCATGGCAAGGCAATTAGCAGCAATAACCTACAACTCATTACTTAAAATTGTATGTACTTTTCACAAAGATTTATGAATCAACGAAATGTCACCGTTACCAATTTTCTCATTAACATAGCAGAATGTGATACTCTATGCCTCTATTATTAGCATTCTGCAAATGAGGAAGGGGAAATGCAATAAGGGACCAGAACTGCCACTTTATATGTTGCAGCTGAGCCGTCCCTGGAGGTTTCTTTCATGCTAGACTGGCTCAGAAAGAGGCCGGGAACGATCATAGCCAGTAAAAAGAAAGCAATTTCCAGTACTAAAGAATTACATTACGCAGGCCCATAAAAGTTATCTTTGCAATAATTTTCTTGGTTTCCTACTTCGTCAAAATTCAAACCTTAAGAAATGGATCAAGGAGTGTTCTGTATCATTTTGAAACCTACTTTCAATACCATTTTAAACACAAACACATATAAGTGAAGGTGCCCAATTTGGTGTGTGACTTTAAAAAAAAAAAGTATGCCACCTTATTAGGTCCTATGATTTTCAGTGCATTTATACCACACCATTCATCCAATGGAAATAAAATGGAACTTGCAACTCTGTGACAGGGATGGGCTCACAGTCTACTTTCCGTCCATTCGGGAGGAGGGGGGTACTTTTATGCTCCACCAATGAGTTCTACCTACTGCGTCGCTCTCTATTGTTTGCCTGGATCTCCAAAATGCTAACACAACAAGCTGGGAAGTAAAATAGCGAATGAACTGTTTTGTGTCATTTCATGATGAGACATGCCTTGCAGTGGGTAAGGATTGGCAATGTGGGGAGTGAGGACCTGAGGTGGGCAGGTGGATCAGGAACCATTTACTGCTCGCCACAGTGGGAAGGAAATGAGAAATCAGTGTTCCCAAGAGCGAGTTGAGAAGAAATCAGCTACTAGATGTCACATCAGAGTAGGCAAGACATAGAGGAAGACAGTCTAGTAAGGAAGTCGGTGGTTAAGAAGCAAGAAGACATTGGGGATCAAGGATCCACAAAGATTGATAAGTAAAAGGACAAGTAAGCCATGTCAAGACTGACATCACTAATTAGAATGTCAGTTGGTTAGAGCTCAGCCTTTACTTCCTGCCATTCTCTACAAGTTTAGGAATTATAGGGGATGGGTGCTAATAAAACTCAGTGTTCACTTAGCACTGTACTCTCCCCCAGCTTGGGCAGGATTCAAGATGGCAGACAGCCTTCATTGGGAAAGGGGACTTGGGTGGCTTTATTCCTCCTCTTCTTGCTCACTTCTGTGTTTGCTGTCTCTTCTATTCTCTTCGATATTGCTGTGGGAAAGGGGGAACGAGGGAAGAGAATAGGCTCATTTTGACCTAAGCTGGATGGTTTCATGCCCTTTATCTGGCAGCCTATGAAAAGGTAGACCTGGAAGATGATTTCATTGGTGACTTCTGTGGGCTCCTGGAGAGTTCTGTTCTTCTGATGACCCAACAAGATAGATATTCTAAGTCAGGGGTCCTGAAACTTTTTAAACAGGGGGCCAGTTCACTGTCCCTCAGACCGTTGGAGGGCCGGACTATAGTTTAAAAAAAAACTATGAACAAATTCCTATGCACACTGCACATATCTTATTTTGAAGTAAAAAAACAAAACGGGAACAAATACAATATTTGTATTTGCATGTGGCCCGCGGGCCGTAGTTTGAGGACCCCTGATATAGGGTAATATGTTGTGTTGTCTCAGAATGCTTACTCACATGTCAGTTATTTGATCCCTATAATAAACCTGTGAGGAGGGCAGCACAGGCCAAGTTACTGAGATTTGGAGAGGGCAGATGACTTGCTCATAGTCAAAGGACAATAAATAGTAGAGCTGGTGATAGAACTTAGGTCTGCAGATATCATAGCTTTATTCATTCTATAGTGCACTCTGTCTCCAAGAAAAAGGAGTGTTATGTTTTCAGCAGTAGACAGCTGGATGAAAATTTTTTTTCTTTCTTCTTGGTATATGCTTTGTGGGAGCTTCACCCAGACACCGACAAAACATAGGCTTTCCTATGTTTTTGAGTAACATGTGGACTACTAGTAATGCCTAGTATGATTTGAGAAACTGTGGTCTGTATGCTAAAGTATATGTGAGAGTATACGTAACTATGTTTTAATTCTTTCTCCCCCCCCACTTAGGTGGTTCTCACTTGGACAATTTGAGGCCAAATGGGAAAGGCCTGTTTGTGGACCAGAGCTCCCGGGGTCAGGATAAACCAGAAAACTTGCTCACAAGGTAATCAGCTCTCCCTTCACTGCTACCTCTTAGGACTGAGGTTTTCTTCATTATAGAACTGAAACCATTCCTGTGAATGAGGTAAGTTGTCCCAGGGTAGCTGGCCTAAGAAATGTAGGATATTTGTTGAGCACTTACTGTGTATGCCACATAGTTACCCAAGTTATCTTATTTTAACCTGAGAAGTAGGTACTATTATTTTTCTGTCTTACAGCTAAGGGAACAGGTGAGAAGAGAGGTTGTAAAACTCACCCAAGATCTAGAACTAGCAAGTGGCAGATCTAGGATTTGAAACTGGCATCTAAATCTATCTTAGAAATGCAGATCAGAAACATTTTGATTTCTCCCTCCCATTCTTTCGAGACTTTGCTGACGCTGAAGAGTCTTCTTTTTCCCATTTTTCTTTACCCCTTTCTTTTTTTCTGATGTGCTGTTATATTTAGTATGTACTCTAGCGCACCCTACTGATCATGGCCAGAGTCTTCTGGTCAAGATAAAACTGCTTTATTGTGTCAGTATTTTAATTTTGCACTTAAGCTGCAATGAACAGATCCTGAACTTTAAGTGAACCCAGGTCTGTCATTCTCAATTCACCTTTGAGCCTTCTTGGTACACACAGATACATTTTTACATAGCCTTAATTAATACAGGGTGGGGCAAAAGTAGGTTTACAGTTGTTCCTATGGAAAATAATACAATGATTAATAAATGATAATACAATGTGTACTCACAACTGTAAACCTACTTTTACCCCACCTATGTACATGATGACAAGAGTAATAGCAAACACTTAAGTGGCATTTATTTAGTGTCAGAAACTACTTCAAGTGCTTTCTAGATCTTAATTCATTAAGTGATTTTCAAAAAAAGTTTCTGGAGCTATTATTATGATTCTGTTAGATAAGTGTCAAATTTTGTTTAATTTTAAAGTTAGCATTTGAATAATTTTTAATATGACTAAAACTACATAAATCGAACCCGCAACCCAGGGATGTACCCTGACCGGGAGTTGAACCCACAGCCTTTTGGTGCATGGGATGGTGCTCCAACCAACTGAGCCACACTGGCCAAGGCTGGATTGTTTCACAGTCTTGTTATGTGAGGCACTCTTTCACATCCAGCTGCGTGAATCATTAATGATGCTGGGTCTCATTGTTTCCCATTTGAAAAATGAAGGCATTAGATTACAATATCTTCAAGGTCCCCTTCTGGTCTGAGATTCTATGAATGTATTTTCAGAAACCCTCTGGACCAATGTACTATGTAGTCAACAACATGTATGTTTACTTAATTCCACATAGAAGTCGTATTGTTTTAGCAAATAAGTTTTACTTTAGCCTCCTTTTGCCTTCTGTGACTCA
This sequence comes from Myotis brandtii, assembly GCF_000412655.1. Lineage (NCBI taxonomy): Eukaryota > Metazoa > Chordata > Mammalia > Chiroptera > Vespertilionidae > Myotis > Myotis brandtii. Next base: position 3,267,325 of record NW_005360425.1, on the reverse strand, counting down.
GATGTTTGTGTGTGGAAACTTCTAGCTTTATGTTTATGTCATGAAGGACTCATCAAAATATGATAATTTTTTTTGTCTGTTTTTCTAGACAGACTAAATCCAAGTTGGAAATTACCGACATGGTTCGCTCTTCCACTATCACAGTCTCAGACAAGGCTCATATTTTGTCGATGCAGAAGTTCGGACTGCGAGAAACACTGGTGAAATCATATCTGATGCAGAAAGAGGAGGATTATACCTATATCCAGAACTTCAGGTAGCTAACCGGCTCTTAGACTGTTTCCAAAGGAAAATGATCATTCAACTAGCACTTACCTCCACCCCCAGTACCCTGGATTTGAAAGCAAATCCTACTACAGATCTCTCCCTTCATTTTCTAAAATGAGTGATTCCATTCATTCTTCATTAGCAGGCGTTTATTCTGTGCCTTTTCGGCCGGGCACTCTGGTGGGTGTGGTACAGTGGGAGTGACAGAGCTTGCACATAGTTACAGCAATATTTGAAGAGCTATATGGATACAAAAAAAGGAACGTAGCCTACCCTTGGTCGTTCTGGGCCTTTGAAGAAAGTCATTTAAATTGAAGTTAGTAAATTGAAGTTAGTGTTTGGTAATCTTTTTAGACAGGGTTACTGAAAGTTGAATGAATCAAGGTTGCATGATTCTGCTAGATCTTTTTAAATTATTGCACTGTGACCATAAGACAAAGTAACATTGCTTCTAGGGATAGAAATAGTCCAGTGATGGCGAACCTATGACATGCGTGTCAGAGGTGACACGCGAACTCATTTTTTGGTTGATTTTTCTTTGTTAAGTGGCATTTAAATATATAAAATAAATATCAAAAATATAAGTCTTTGTTTTACTATGGTTGCAAATATCAAAAAATTTCTATATGTGACACGGCACCAGAGTTAAGTTAGGGTATTTCAAAATGCTGGCACGCTGAGCTCAAAAGGTTCGCCATCACTGAATAGTCAATTATGATGAGTACTGCTGTCGCTTTCCTTCTGAAAGTAATTACCAAGGTATTTTTCATTTCCAAAGCATATGCAGGGTAAAGAATTATCTTGTGGATTCTAGTTCTCTAAGGCTGTCAGAGCTAAGTAGGAATATTCAGAGTAGGCCTGCGCTGTTTGAAGTGATCACACAAGCAACAGATATCACAGTAGACTGCAGTCATTGGTATAGGTTAGATGTGACCTTTTTATGTCTTAAAATGCTTTCCCTTGTTGTCTCCATAGTCTTCCTGAGTGACCGATTGGTTTTCTTTGGTGACAGGTTTTTTGTGGGGACATACAATGTGAATGGACAGTCCCCCAAAGAATGCCTCCAGCCCTGGCTAAGTCACGGTATCCAGGCCCCAGATGTGTACTGTGTAGGGTGAGTGTTTCTCTTCCAGTCGCTTCTACATTCTCAAACGTGTAGCTGCAGCTGAAGGGATGGGGACATGAAGATGAGGTGGGCAAAAGTAGGTTTACAGTTGTTCCTATGGAAAATAACACAGTTAACAAATAATAATACAAGAATAAACTGTGTTTTATGTACTCACAACTGTAAACCTACTTTTGCCCCTCCCTTATGTACCTGCCTCTTCACAGCAGGTGAAGGAATTGACGAATAAGTATGTGCTTAGTAACAGCTGCTTCTCTGTTTGACGCTCTCCCTCATAGTTAAACACATTTCTGGCACGCTTAAAGGGATGTGCTTGGCACTTAAATGCTAGTATTGAATTTTTAGTATAATCCTCTGTTAAAATCACTGCACCTTGAATTGATTTTCATTACTTAGACATTCAACACCTTTGGTCATGAAGCAAAGAATATTTTTTGCCAGGGAAGGAAGGTTAGCGTAAAAAGAAAAGAAGAAGAAGAAAAAGAAAGGCCCCACCAGTCAGTCCTTTTTGTTTCACACTAAGCATCCTCCTACCCCTATACTGGGCACTGTTGATGGGGACGGGGCAGCAAAGAAGCCTGTATGGAAAAGTGGAAGGGCCTAGAATTTGGACTGTATGTAGATCTGGGTTTGAACCCATTTGCCGCTTGGTGCTTGTGTGAACTCGTGACCTCAGATGTAAAATGCGGATGCTTCCAACTGCTTCACAGGCTGGTTATGAAGAGGGAATGGCCTGCTGCTGTGACAGCACTGGTAAGTGCCTTAGCACTTTGACCCTCGGCCCTGAGTGTTTGTTTTTCTTTTCTCTTGCGGGTCCTGCAGTGTAGCCAGAAAGCTAGGATTTACGCACCCAAACCGATCTTAGGACGTGTCATCTTGTGCATTATCTTTCTCTACTTTCTTACTTCTGGCTTCTCCTAATAGGTTCCAGGAGCTTGATCTGAGTAAGGAGGCCTTTTTCTTCCATGACACCCCAAAGGAGGAAGAGTGGTTTAAAGCCGTGTCAGAGAGTCTTCATCCAGATGCCAAGTATGCAAAGGTAAGAGAGGAGTCAGGGGCCTTCGAATGGTAGGTTGCCTCGCAGGGAAGTTCTAAGACAGTATTTCACATTCTCCCCAAGTCAGTCCTGATTATCCTGCTATTTTCAGTTCTAGGTCCTCCAGAAGAGACACCTGTGGGTGGGCAAGATGCAGGTCTTGGCACCTGTAGGCTAAGTTGTCACGTAGCATGCTAAGTGAGTTGGATAGGTGATTACCCTGGGTCCTCATGTGGAGGAGATACATGAACACTCTCAGCCAGCTTCGAGACCACTTCTCCTTTGGGATCTTTATTTCTGTTTCCGACTTCTGTTTAATGCCGTGACTTGAGTGTTTGGCTCTGTTTTCCAGGTGAAGTTCATCCGACTGGTTGGGATTATGCTGCTGTTATATGTCAAACAGGAACATGCAGCACACATCTCCCAAGTGGAAGCTGAGACCGTGGGGACAGGAATCATGGGGAGGATGGTGAGTTCTTGGTGGTATGTTTGGCACACTGAGGGCCTTGATCCCTGAGGTTTTGACCCCACTTCTCATGATACCTTGATGCATGTGTCCCAGTGAGGATGCTGGTATTAGAAGATGAATTGTACCCTCAGCAGGACTGGACTGAGCAGACCAATTACAAATGGTATTTTAGGGAATCGCTGGCTAATTTGCCCAACTAGCAGGGATCCTCATGTTTACTGCACACTAGAGTCTCGAGTTTATTCTCCCATTTAATCCATGAAATAGGTTGCAGAAACTATATTGGGTCACAGAGGAAAAGAAAGAATGCTGATGCAGATTTGCCATTTCCTCTTCTTCTTGAGGCCATTAAAGTCCTGTGTTTAGATCCTACTGCTAGAGCTCAGCCTCCTGTGGAGAAGGGAGAGCATGTGGCTTTCCTGGGATTTCATGGAAAGTGGACTCCGCTTGCCACGGACTGGCTAGTGATTCTGCCTCCTTGGATTTGTTTTCTTGTAAAATGCAGACAGTAATACTGCTTTACTTACCTCACAGGGTTATTATGAAGACTAGTTAAGAGAAAACGTTTTGAAAGTTTGCAGGTTTAAGCAACTGACATAATTAAATAACTGTCTAAACTGGATTTCTCTGGGCTCCTCTTTGTAGGGTAACAAAGGAGGAGTGGCGATCAGGTTCCAGTTCCACAATACCAGCATCTGCGTCGTGAATTCGCACTTGGCAGCCCACACAGAAGAGTACGAGAGGAGGAACCAGGACTATAAAGACATTTGCTCTCGAATGCAGTTTTGTCAGGTTGACCCGAGCCTTCCCCCTCTCACCATCAGCAAGCACGAGTGAGTCTGGACTTCTACCCCGCACAGGTCACGACGCCCGGTGTTTTGTTAGGGAGGTGACGGGGAGGCTTCCCACTGCTGGAGTGGGGGCTCGGTTACACACGGATCATGTCCCTTGGAAAGGTTTAGTTTCCTAATTTACCATCTGGCAGGCCTCTAGAATTCTTCTCAAATCCTTTGTCCCTGGAAAATGTTTAAGACTTATTTTAATGTGGGTCTGCTTTGGTACAACACCACAATGAAAGCAGCCAAAGAGCGAGCATCTCAACTCCAGGCTTTAGAAGTATGTTTCAGGATATTATGCATCTGTTCTTCCCAGGAGCATATGTAATTGAGAAGGACTGCATTTGTCTGCCTTCACTAAGTCTTTTATACCTCAACTTTATAAAGCTATAGTTGCAGCTGCTTGGAGCATCTTGTGCTAATTTTTGTCTATCTTTTTATTTCGTTTATCTCTAAAACTTCCTATATGTCTAAATTCAAGGCATATGAGAATTTCTGACTTGAAAGTAACACTTGAAGCTTGTGCCACTTCTTTTATAAAGAGGAAGAGCCGCTGGGGCCAAGGTGTCTGCCAGGGAGCGTACAGAGTCCAGCCTCTCATCCCGCCTGCTGCCATGGTGGAACTGTCTTGAGCTCATTGGTGTCCCAGAAGCTGACAGGATGGCTTTCCTTCTCCAGGGAACCTAGCAGGGAGTGTGTCTTCCGTTCTGCTAAGCCTGCAGCATCCTAGTTTGTGAGGTTGCAACTTGCATGTCAGTTTGTCTGCTTTTATTTGGGGGTGTGTATACTGCGGTGCAGACTCTCTCCTGACTTGGTTGCTGCTTCTCGTGGAGCACTATTGGACTTTATGGGATGTGCAGTGTTATTGAGGAGCATTCCATTATCTTTTCCCCCAAAGCATCAGGTGTCATAAAACACCTGTCACACTGAGCCAACCGATGCTATGGTGGTGGTTAAGCCCAGATTCTACTGTAGAGGTTGAGCTTTGTTTCAGAATAACTCAGCTCTAGAAACAAAGGCGGGGGCGGGGGGGTGTTTTGTGGACTGGAGTGTGCGTGGAGGCAGAGGCAACATCATGGCATCATCTAGTTTGGGGTCCCTGGATGATTGGCATGACTCCCCAAACTTGATCTTTTTGCCTCTTCCCAAGAATGAAGTGAATTATTGTCTTGCTTTTAGATCCTATTAGACTATCTTTCCAACCATACAAGAATATAAAGTAGTCAAGGAGAACTAGAAGCAGTTTATAATGAACTTGGACCAAGATAATTGTGTAAGCAGCATGGTAGACGTGGTGTTAAATGAAAGGACAAGAGAGGAAGATTTCCTGAGCAGCTGAATCATTTCCCCACCCAGCTCCCAGGAGGCCGAGCCTCAGGGGCCTTTTGTGATGAGACGGGTGAAGTCCCTACTAACGCCTGCGACCTTTGTGCTCTATCCTTGCAGTGTGATCTTGTGGCTGGGGGACCTCAACTACAGGATAGAAGAGTTGGATGTGGAAAAAGTGAAAAAGCTCATCGAAGAGAAGGACTTTCAAACCCTGTATGCATATGACCAGGTACAGATGGCCACCTGTGCCCTCTCAGGCAGCTGTCCCCATACTGTGAGGGCACAGAAAACCCTGGCTTCTCAACTCTCAGCCTCTTCTTCCTCAGCTTGGGAGGTTTCCCTGAGGAGCTGATGTCCAGTCAGGTCTTTTATCTGCATTTCCATCGTCCATAGTTGTCTCCCCATTGGCTTGTCCCTTGAGATGCCTGGTCTCTCTTCTCTTGGGAGCAGGAGTGTTCTCTCTCTCTCTGTCTCTCTGCCTTGTATGTGCTCATTCATTCATTCAAGTTGGGACTGTAGGGATACCAGACTTCTCATAAATAAGATACGTGGCTATTTAAAATTATTTTCTAATTCTTTTTTGAATTCTTTTTTGAATTTGTCTCCTATTCCCCTATCCTTCTCCTCCCCAAACTTGTCCAATATGAAGACTGTAGGGATACCAGACTTCTCATAAATAAGATACGTGGCTATTTAAAATTATTTTCTAACTAGAGGCCCAGTGCATGAAATTCGTGCACTCGGGGGGCGGGGGGGGCGGCGGCAGTCCTCAGCCTGGCCTGCGCCCTCTCACAGTCCAGACCCCTCGTGGGATGTCCACCTGCTGTCTTAAGCCAGCAGTCAGACATCCCTCTAGCAGCCCAGGGCTCTCTCAGTCCGGTACTCCTCGCTCCTTACCGCCCACCTGCTGTGCTCTCCAGCTGTGAGCCCAGCTTCTGGCTGAGTGGCTCTCCCCCTGTGGGAGCGCACTGACCACCAGGGGGCAGCTCCTTCATTGAGCATCTGCCCCCTGGTGGTCAGTGTGCATCATAGTGACCGGTTGTTCTGCCATTCGGTATATTTGCATATTAGGGTTTTATTATATAGGATTCTTTTGAATTTGTCTCCTAGTCCCCTATCCTCCTCCTCCCCAGACTTGTCCAATATGATTGGCAACTCTTTTTCCTGAATGGCTTTCTTCACTTCCAGTGGGAATCAGTTCTGTAACCTGCTTTTCTCCTGCCGTTGTTTGGGTCAGCATTTCTGTCTCAAAGCATTAGCCATTTCACAGGACAAGAGCAGTCAGTTTCTCTCTTTCTTCAGGTTACTCCTCAATAGATTGAAAAACGGTTCCAGTGGTCAGAATTGTTTAGAATGTTAAAGTTCTTTTTCTTTTTAGTCTATGTCCCCTTTTAAATAATCTTAGTATTCATTAGTCTAAATTTTTCAGTTTTCTTTTCCCCCAGTGCAGATCAATTGCAGGAAAAAATACCCATCAACTTTATATCTTTTCTTTTTTTATATATTTTTCTTTATGGAATAATCTCTTTATCGCACTGACCACCAGGGGGCAGCTCCTTCATTGAGCATCTGCCCCCTGGTGGTCAGTGTGCATCATAGTGACCGGTTGTTCTGCCATTCGGTATATTTGCATATTAGGGTTTTATTATATAGGATTCTTTTGAATTTGTCTCCTAGTCCCCTATCCTCCTCCTCCCCAGACTTGTCCAATATGATTGGCAACTCTTTTTCCTGAATGGCTTTCTTCACTTCCAGTGGGAATCAGTTCTGTAACCTGCTTTTCTCCTGCCGTTGTTTGGGTCAGCATTTCTGTCATTAATCCAGTCTATTCTATTCTATTCTATTCTATTCTATTCTATTCTAAACTATCTGTTTCTTGCCTCTGCATTCTGGACTGAGGCATTCTAATTTCCCTGGAGTTTAATACTCATCTCCTCTTGCCTTCTTTTCTGGTCTTTCCTCAAGTAATAGTACCTGTTTTGTGTGTTCTCTGCTTTCCAGATGGTTTTAAGGTCTATATATACTCATTCAAGAAGCATCAGCTTACCTTAATACCTAAATGTTTTACTTCCTGTTGCTTTTTCTTTATTAATTTATATTAGGAATTCGCTTTTTGGGGAATTTGTCAACTGTTGTCTCCTGCATTAGGGCTGACAGTTCTTCCCCAGTTCACTTGGCACCCAGCTGGGTGCTGGGGGGAGAGGGCGGGGAGGCAGGAGCACCTGTGTTTTTATCTCTTGCTGAGAGTGTGATCTAGAAGGGGCTCCTAGAATTAGTGCACTAAGAAGGATACTAGCTATTATACTGTGTCAGGCACTGTTCTAAGTTGACAGTTCATTTTTCCAACAATCCTGTGTAGCAGATTCTAAGTCCAGAATTTACAGATGGAGAAATCAAGGCACACAGCTTCCTTCACTTCATATAACTAGCTGGACAAGCTTCTTTTGAAAGTGTTTTTTTGTTTTGTTTTAAGTGATTTTTAAATTTAAACCATAATTGGTTTGGTATATTTCTACTATATGTTTCTGCATACATGGAAGTTTCCCTTTGCTTTTTGGACTGTATCTTTCCAGACTCTTTTATATGCAGTTTTGTCTCTCTGTATAATTAAAACAGTTGTGCTACACAGATGAAGTGTTTGATACCTAAAAGAGAAAAGCTCTGTCTGTTGGTACCTTAATCCTATTAGGGACGTCTCAGTAAGATGGTACTCAGGCTCCCTGGATACAGTAACTCTTATAAAAGCACCTTAAAAACTGTATAACAGGCAAAGGAAACGTTAGCTTGCTTGCTCCTCTTGCTAGAAGTTAGTTAATTCAAGATCTTACATACGGTGTACAGCTGATGTGTTCTGGAATTGTGCACCTGAAACCTGTGTAATTTTGTTAACCAGTGTCACCCCAATAAAGTCAATAAAAAGGGGTGGGGGAGAGTAAAATAAAATGAAAAAATAACCTTCCAGAATAGCTTTTTCATGGGCCTTTCCCTTTGAATTAGGGTTCAGATTTCAGATTGATATCTGCTCATTCAAGGCTTAACCTTTTTATTCTGACATTTTTTTCCTTCCATCCTTTTGTGTAGCTGAAAACTCAGGTGGCTGCAAAGACTGTCTTTGAAGGCTTCACAGAAGGCGAACTCACGTTCCAGCCGACCTATAAATATGACACTGGCTCCGACGAGTGGGATACCAGGTAGGTCAGAGGTTGCTTCAGGAGGCCAGGCAAACGAAAACCCAGAAATTTAGGGAAGCACTTGCCCTCATGGGCCTAAAGAAGAAGATAGGTTTACTGTGACTTTTCTCCATGTGTTGTACTCTGGTTAAACATTTTCTTTCAGTAGCTGCTCATTAAGCAGCCTGCCTTCCTCCTTGTTTTCTATTTGACTGCTTTAGCCTTTGTTCCTTAATAATTCTTGTGACTGGTTTACTTTTAAGTTATTCTTAGGGGGATAAGATGATTCCAACTAACTTAGGTTGTACTTGGTCATTGCATAGTAGTTCATATATTTTATTAGTGCCTATGGTATGCCATGCCCTATTCAAAGCATTTTACTTGTATTATCTCATTTAATTGTCTCAGCAACCTGTTGAAATAGGTATGGTTTTGTTATTCTCATTTTATAGATCAGGGAACTGAGGCATTAAAAAATTAAAGAGCCTCCCAAGCAGGCAAGTGTAGAGCCAGGATTTGAACCCAGGCAGTAGGAATTCAAAGCCTGTTTTAACCACCATCTTTTAAGAACCATAGAGTACTTACTGTCAGATTGCCTTTAGACTCTCACCTCACCCCCATAGGAGGCCAAAGAGCAGGGAATCATTCTGAACGGTGTTTTGGATGATACACAGGATACATGTTATATCTTCGTGAGCCCAAATCGCTCCTGACCTCTCAGATCACTGGGCCTCGAGGACTGGACGGCTCTGCCCAGTCATCCCCCAGCTGAGCCAGGGGCTAGCCAGGCAGTGAGTACTGCTGTGCCTGTGGGGGCCCCAGTGTGGACTTTGCATTTCAGTGAGAAGTGTCGTGCTCCTGCCTGGTGTGACCGGATCCTCTGGAAAGGGAAGAACATTACTCAGCTGAGTTACCAGAGCCACATGGCCCTGAAGACCAGTGACCACAAGCCTGTCAGCTCGGAGTTTGACATTGGGGTAGGTGGGCAGCTGCGCCCGTTGTCATCATTCCGTGGGGAATAACAGGCTCTCACCACTAACACTGCTTTTTTCTTTCTGGTGTCCTCCTCTTCCCTTGAGTATGATGACGCTCCTTTAAAAATTGTTTTAATTTCAGTTTAATTCATAATTGCTTTGACATACTACCACTGTATGTTTCTACATACATGGAAGTTCCTCCTTACTTTTTGGACTGAATCTCTCCAGACCTTTCTCCATGCATTTACAAATGTGTGTCAGTATTCGCTATGCAACACAGAGGATGTTTCTAGAGGAAGTCCGCGGGCCGTAGTTTGCCCACGGCTGTTCTAGAGGAAGGTTTTCCTTTCTGTAAAAGAGATCATATTATGCATATTGTTCTGAGAACATATTTTTCCCCACTGACTGTGTCTCAGAAGACCTTTACATGACACTAAAGGCAGAGCTCCCTCATTATTTTTAAAGGTTTCAAAATACGCCACAGTATGAATGAACCATAATGTATATGTTGATGATCATTTGTTTCCAATGTTTTGCTATTATATACAGTGCTATGGTAACCACCCTTCATATATCTTTGTGTACCAGTGCATTTCTATAGAATGAAATTCCTAGAGGTTAAATTAGTGGTTCAATGAAAAATGTATTTTAAATTTATTAAATTTTGCTAAATCATCCTCCCAGTAGTTTTTACCATTTTACACTCCTGCCAACCATGTATGAGCTTATTTCGTCACACCCTGGCTAATATTGGGTTTTATCAATCTTTTAAATTTCTCCCAACACAGTGAGCCAAAAGAAAAAGATATTTCATTATTTTAGATTCCATTTCCCTGGTTACTAGTGAAGTTGAACATCTTTTCATTTATTCCCTATTTGTATCTCTTCTTCAGTGACTTCAGTGTTTATTTTATCAATTCTCAAGGGTCCAGGTAGAAGTATATCGGAATCCATGAGGGTGTGGGTGGTTTGAAGAAAGCCTAATGAATATTATAATGAAAGTTTTACTATTGGAAAGTGACAAAATTGTGTTTATAATTCAAAATACAGAAGGGAAAATCTGAGAAAATCTTGTCTGATGGAGCAGTTAGTTAAAAAAGCTTGAGAAATGGCTTTTTAAAGAAATGCTGCTTTAAATCAAAGCTCTAGAGAGGTTTCTTACTGCAGGCCTTTTGGCAGCAGCAAGCCAAGTAGAGCTAAGCACTGAGCATCCTTCTGCCCTGGTCCTGAGTCCTGGTAGAACTGCCAACCAGGCTTTCACTCTGCATCCTCTTTCTGCTAATCAGGAAGCAGTTGACTTTACCATAGATTTTGCCTCTGGGCGACCCTTCTATGTCTATTGTTGATTGGGATCTTTTGTTAATTAATTAAATCTATTTAGTCTTCACTTTCTGTATTGCTGCTTCCCAACGCCGGGAATGCCCTGTGTACTGAAAAAGAGGAAACGGGCAGAAGCCTTGGCACTCAGCCTCTGATGTTTCCTTCCAGGTGCGGGTTAAAAATGAAGAGCTTTACCGGAAGACTCTGGAGGAGATTGTTCGATCCCTGGACAAGATGGAAAATGCCAACATTCCTTCTGTGTCCCTCTCCAAGCTAGAGGTAGGAAGGACTGTTAAGAATATCAGCATCAGCCCTAGCTAGGTTGGCTCAGTGGATAGAGCCTCAGCCTGTGGACTGAAGGGTCCCGGGTTCGATTCTGGTCAGGGGTATATGCCCAGGTTTCGGCCTCCATCCCCAGGAGGCAGCTGATCAATGATTCTCATCATTGATGTTTCTATCTCTCTCTCCCTCTCCCCTCCTCTCTGAAATCAATGAAAAAATATATATATATTTAAAAAAAGAAAGAATATCAGCATCCTCTCTGAAATCAATGAAAAAATATATATATATTAAAAAAAAGAAAGAATATCAGCATCAGCCCTGGTTGGTTTGGCTCCATGGATAGAGTGTTGGCCTACGAACTAAAGGGTGGGTCCAAGTTGAAGGGTCCCAAATTCGATTCGGGTCAAGGGCATGTGCCTCAGACCTCGAAACCAATCGACGTGTCTCTTTCACAGAGATGCTTCTTTCTCTCTGTCCTCTCCCCCTCCTTTCCACTCTCTAAAAATCAATGGAAAAATATCCTTGGGTGAGGACTAACAAAACAAAACAAGAAAGACTATCAGCGTCAGACTCTTCTATTCATAGAGCTTAAATTTCATCTACGAGGGCTCAGAATTCCAGGAGGTACCTGTCAGACTACTGAACTCTAGTCTTTCTTGATAGGCTGCTTCTAGATAAAGTGAGGCTGCTGATGCTAGCTGAGAAGAGAGGGGTTGTTGGTTTATATCATATTCATCTCCTGATCTTCTAAACCAGAAGCCTTTAACCATTTTTTAAAAATATATTTTTATTGATTTCAGAGAGGAAGGGAGAGGGAGAGAAAGATAGAGACACCAATAATGAGAGAGAATAATTGATCAGCTGCCTTCTGCACACTCCCTACTGGGGATCAAAGCCTCAACCCAGGCATGTGCCCTTGACTGGAATAGAACCAGGGACTTTTCAGTCTGCAGTCTGATGCTCTAGCCACTGAGCCAAACCAGCTAGGGCAACCATTTGTGACTCACAGATTTCACCTACACATGAGCCATCTATGAGTTAAATAATGGCAAAGGTGATCCAAAATGGGTTTTGTTTTGTTTTTTTAATTTTAATATAACCTGTGTGTATTCTTGCATTGGGTCTGTCTTCCTACTGATGCTTTGCTTTGAGATCAAATCGAGTCCGAATTTCTTGGTTATGCTGAGTGAATGGTAGGGAAGGCAGTATAGAAAAGCAGTGGTCAGTGGGAGAAGTCAAGTTAGGGCTGAAGATTTTTCATGAAAGAGCCACAGCATAGATCATTCAGAATTGACAATACCAAGAAGTCAGTCAAATGGGTATTTATGGTGAGAGTATTTTCAATACCTTAGATGTCCAGCCACTTGGAAAGATAAGTTTGGTCTTGAGTTTGTTTGGGTATAGAAGATACAAATGTTGATTCCTTCAGGAAATTTATTTATAAAACAACATGCTTTCTTTGAGTTTCTGGGATAAACACAGACAATTGGTCTTTAGTAGTAGCTGTGGCCTGCCAGGTAAATATGTAGAGAAGAAACATGATTTGAAAGAGGTGGTCCTTCTTTCTTTTCTTTTTTTTTAGAGGAAGGGAGAGGGAGAGAGAGATAGAAACATCAATGATGAGAAAGAATCATTGATTGGCTGTCTTCTGCACCCCCTATACTGGGGATCGAGCCCACAACCCTGGCATGTATTCTTGACCAGGATTGAACCGGGACCCTTCAGTCCGCAGGCCGACTCTCTATCCACTGAGTCAAACCAGGTGGGGCTGGTCCTTCATTTTCTTTCCAGAAAGGGCAAGGAATGCCCAGTTGGGTGTCTGGACAGGTTGCCGAGAAGAGGACATTGGTCTGATGGGTTCCGGGCTTGTTCCCAGTTCTGTTTTCAGAATGTGAAGTACATGCAACTGCAAGTGGAATCCTTTACAATTCATAACGGACAAGTACCCTGTCGGTTTGAATTCATCAACAAGCCTGGTGAAGAGTCTTACTGTAGGCAGTGGCTGAATGCCAACCCCAGCAAAGGGTTCCTCCTGCCAGGTAAGGCCTCTCTTCCAGGTCCCTGGTTACTGGTTTGGGGTACACTCTACCCTCTCTTTGCTCACTTTCCTGTAATAAGCTTTTTGTTTCTGAGTGTTTTGTTGTCTGCTTGAAACTTTTAAAAAGTCCTATGGATGAACCATCTACAAATAAAATATAAAATAGTGAGGAGCGTGAGTTCAGCTTCAGAAGCATTCTCAGTCATGTATTTGTTCCATAATTTCACAGAAAGAGAAAACCTAAGATGGCTGTGAAGCAGCTGCTGCTGTTAAAAGAACCACCATATTTAACCTTTGCCAGTAGCTCAGTTGGTTGAAGCATTGTCCTGCACACCAAAAGGTTGTGGGTTTGTTTCCTGGTCAGGACACATATCTAGGTTGTGGGTTTGATTCCCGGTTGGAGTGTGTATTGGGGCAACTTAATGGATGTTTCTCTCTCTCTCTCTCTCTCTCATCAATAAAAACATATTCTTGGGTGAGGACTACAACAAACAAACAAAAAGAATCATTTTGACTGTCTGCCTCACCATAATCAACTCCCAGTTGCTCTTATAGGGAAAGATAATGGGGTGGTGACCCAAAAATTATATCTGGCTCTGGAATATACCATGCATATCTCTCCCCTAACTTCTCCTTTGCACTCTATGTTGTGCTGTGTGGCAGAGGGATTAAGCCTGTTTTGTGGACAATTCACAGGGTGATAGTTTCATTATATTTTCTACTGGATCAGGTGTCTTTATCTGACCTTGCTCAGGGTAAGCTCTTTGATCCATGCCTTCTTAGTGATTAATAATTACTAGTTTAAGCTGTGCTACTTAGAACTTGAATTTCATAGTGGTTGCCTATTCACATGTTTTTGTTTGTTGTTTTCATATTCCCACTTGGACTGTCAACTCTGTTCGTGTGTCTCCTGAGTGCCGAACACATAAATACTTGGTTGGCTCTTATTTCCTTTTATTTTCCTTCCTTAACCCTTTACGCCTGGTGACTCTCATCCCTTTGTATCTTCTTCCCCCCCCCTTTCTCTTTGCCTCCCACCAGCCAACATTACTTTTTAAATTTTTCTTCAGATTCGGCCATTGAGATTGAATTGGAGATATTTGTCACTAAGACCATGGCTACAAAGCTCAACTCTGGTGAAGACAAAATTGAGGACATTCTTGTTTTGCACTTGGACAGGGGAAAGGATTACTTTTTGTCTGTGTCTGGGAACTACGTGCCCAGCTGTTTCGGATCTCCCATTCATACACTGTGCTACATGAGGGAGCCGATCTCTGACCTGCCGCTTGAAACTGTTAGAGAGCTGGTGAGTTATGTGCCACAAGGAAACATCTGGTCCTGTGTAGCAGCCACGTCAGTCAAACAGGATATGCCCAGGGATCTGAGAATTCTTCAGCCTCCCTAGAGCTGGCTTATTGTATCAGTTATACACAGTATTGCTGTGTAACAAACCACCTGAAATTGTAATGGTTGAAAGCAACCAATTATTGCTCCTCCTGCTTCTGAGAGTTTCCTGTGTAGCTCTTCTGCTGATCTTGCCTAGGCTCATGTGTGCAGTTGCCATCAGATGGTGGCAAATTGTGAAGCCAGCCCAGATTCCAAGGGCAGGAAGTGACTCTACCACTTGATAGAAAAAGCTACAAAATGTTGTGGCCGTGTCTTTCAGCCTTTCATACACAGTTCATTAGAGAAACTCAGCCATGGATACGATGATAATGAAGGTTCCCTGGCCCATGATCATCTTCTTATTTTTTATTTTATTTTTTTCTCTTATTTTTTAATCATCATTTGGTAACATATCATCCCAAACTAAATTTTCTGAGACCTCAGAGGCTCCTATGGAGACAATTCTAATACAAGGCAACTAGTTTGGAGCAGATTTATAGTAATACATAGGCTCCTTCCACCCATGCATTTTTAATCTAGGTACTCTTGAACACCATCCTCTCCATTATACAGATGAACACTGAGGCCTCATAAGGAGATCGACTTGTCACAGGTCACATGGCAAGTTAGCAGTGGACCTGGACCTTGCATCCGGGTTTTTGGACTCTCAAGTCTGTGTCCTTTTTCCCTGGACCACAGTGTCCTTCTAGCTCTGACACTGAAATGCTATAGGCAGGATTTTTTTTTCTAAGAAGTTGATGCATATTGTCACCCAATTCATTGACACTTCTTGCTATAATGCATTCCCAATTCTAAAAAATCACCTTTGTACTTTGTGCCACCTGATTTCATTTCCGACTGTGGAATGTTTGCTTAGGGGCATTGAAATGCCCCCCCTTCTCCCACGGGTTTGCTGTCCCCACATCCTGTGTTCTCCTAAGCCAGCGGAGCATAAGTTCTCTTGGTGGGGCTTCTGAGGCTTTTTATTTCTTTTCAGACTCTGATGCCGCTCTGGACTGAAGATGATGGCAGCCAGTTGGAGAACCCCATGGAAATCCCCAAAGAGCTCTGGATGATGGTTGACTACCTGTACCGAAATGCTGCCCAGGAGGTGGGTGGTGCTTCCACAGTCAGACCTGATGGAGGCCAGGCTGCCCTGAGAAAGAGCATCAGCCCCAATGTTTGGTGTAAGAAGCTTTGAATCCAGAGAACCTGTGGAAAGCTGTTTTTCCCTCAGGGAGGGAATGACGGATAAATAGGTTCATGTTTCACACCCTTGGGGGATTGTGACATTACATAGAGCACTTGGTTACCCCCAAGGGAAGCGGCCTTGCACGGGATGGCCTTCCCAGCACTGCATGGTCCCTCCCCTGGCCTCGAGTCACCCATGTAGAAAGCCATCTGGAGCCTTCTCAGCCTCTCGGCCAGGCATCCTTTTGAGGAACTCGCCCCAGCTTCTGGGAATGGGCTGGACTAACTTGTAGACAAGCCAGATAGAGGCAGGAGGAATTCCCAGGTTGTGTGAGTCAGGAGGCCTGATTTCTAGAGTGACTTGGGCAACCTTCATTGAGATCAGATTGGCCAGTTTCACTGACTCATTTACTATATATGGGGAGACGGAGCAACATATATTCTTAGGATATTCTCTTTCCACTTTTTTTCTTTCACACTTATTGAGTGTTACAATGTACCAAATATTGTTCTAAGTGTTTTATAGTATTGCCTCATTTATTTCTCAGAAAGGTAAATAACTTGGTAAAGGTCCCAAAGCTGATAAGTGGACAGGATTGGGATTTGAACCCAGGGAGTCTGGCTAGAGAAGTCACATTCTTTTTTAAAAATATATTTTTATTTATTTCAGAGAGGAAGGGGGGGAGAGAGATAGAAACATCAATAATAGGAGAGAATCATTGATCAGCTGCCTCTTGCACACTCCCTACCAGGAATTGAGCCTGCAGCCCTGGCATAAGCCCTGACTAGGAATCGAACGTGACCTCCTGGTTCATAGGTGGATGCACAATCATTGAGCCACGCCGGCTGGACAGAGGTCACTTTCTTTTCTTTATTTAAAAAAATATATTTATTGATTTTTTACAGAGAGGAAGGGAGAGGGATAGAGAGTTAGAAACATCGATGAGAGAGAAGCATCGATCAGCTGCCTCCTGCACACCTCCTACTGGGGATGTGCCTGCAACCAAGGTACATGCCCTTGACCAGAATCGAACCTGGGACCCTCTAGTCCCCAGGCCGACACTCTATCCAGTGAGCCAACCGGCTAGGGCAAGGTCACTTTCTTACATACCATGCTCTCCTACCTTCTCTGTAGAGAAGTGTAACTTTTGAGCAATACGTGTAATATGGTTATTATCAACAGTTAGATGGCATTGTCATTTTATAGAACAAAGGAATATAAAGTCCCCTGGGACTACTGGAAATACTTTTATTGCCATAATCTTGTTTTCATAAAGCACTGAACTGCCTTTTAGTTTTCTTCATCTTATAAATGATATAGTTTCTTCATAATTTTCTTTTTTTGGTTAATCCCTCTATAACACTGCAGGAAACATAGCTGCTTTTAAGTTTCCCTTATGTTGGATCTTACTGTTGTATATCATAGGCCCTACCCATAGTTCTATAAAAGATGTCTTATCAAGACCTGTTGTGGGAGCCTGCCTGGGAAAGCCTGCAAGATGAATTAATTAGCCGCACCCGCCTAAATCAGGTTGTCTACCAGGGTGACTCAGAGGCCTCACTACATGGTTCTTTTTGTTCTCTGCTGGAAATGACATTTCTAGGTCAGGAATTCATTGCTGATTTTCTGAGAATATAATTACTTTGTGACTTTCTTCCCTTTTGCAGGAAGATCTGTTTCAACAGCCGGGCCGAAGGTTGGAATTTGAGCACATCAGGGACTGTTTGGATACTGGAATGATTGAGAACCTTGATACCCTCTGTATCCTTTGTGTATGTGTGTGTAAGAGAGGTGAGAAAAAGGAAATAATATTTTAAGGCTCAAAATCAGATATTGTGCCCTCAGCTATCATGTTTTTCTTACTTAAAGTTTGCATAGAGAAGTCTTCACAACGTTAAGCAACCAATATAGTAGGAACTAAGGAGGGCCCAACTAAGCTGACATACAGCCTGGCTCCTTCAAGCTAGCAGGCAGGTAGCACTTCTGGCCTTTTCCTAACCATGGGCAGCAGCACCACCTGTTCCTTAACGATGGGCCAAAAGCCCTTAGCAATCATTCGGTAGCCGAAGCCTTGCTGCTTTTCCTGGAGAGCCTGCCAGAGCCCGTCATCTGCTACAGCGCCTACCATAACTGCTTGGAGTGTTCTGGCAACTACACAGCAAGTAAACAGGTGAGGGGAAGCACTGAGCATCAGCATACACAAGCTGTAGCCCCAGGCCTCCTGGGGCCTGAGGGAACAGAGCAGTCACAGCCCCTCACATGTTTCTAATGTCTTAGAAACTTACCTGTATCTTTCCTTCCCAAACCTGTTTTTCCTCTCCTCCCTTTTTTCTTTTAATGGCATCACACTTAATTGTAGTGACTCAACCCAGAAACCTGAGTCATTTCTGATTCCTCCATTTCTCACCTCCCACATGCCCAGTCCCCTTGGTCTACCACCCATCTTTTTTCTTCCGTTCTCCTTCCACTTTCCTTGGTGCAAGGCCCTGCGTTCAGGCTCTCCCTCTGCTGATTTGTTTCGTATACTGCCATTAGGTTGTGTTCTAAAGCTCTCATCGTGTTACTGTTGGTCAAAGACCGTACTTGGCTTTCTATTGCCAATGAATGATTTTCTTAAACATTCAAGACTTTCTATGATCTACTCTAGTTGCTCACATATATAACAGAATCATCTAGAAAACCTGCTAATAATACAGGTCCTAGAGCCTCATCCCACATTCACTGAATCAAAATCTCTTTTGGAATATACTTTGTACAAGCTTCCTAACTGATTCTCCTGTGCAGATAGATGGAGTACTCACTGAATTCTAGCCTGATCCCTTCCAGGCTTAGCGCCTCTTCAGTTATGCTCCTGCCAACAGTGACTTCACACAAAGTGCTCTCTCCTTATTTCATTGTTTTCCTTCTCTTGTCCTTTTTTATGCTTTCTTTTGTCCTAAAAACCCTAGTCCTTACCTCTGCAAGTCCAGTCTTGTCTTATATTCAAGACCTATGTCTTCTATTTCCTTAAGTCTTTGGAGAGCACATAGTTAGAAGTCTGACCTCTAAATCCATATAGTACTTGATTTGTGCTTCTCTCTCTCTCTTTTTATCTGTGCTTCTCTTTTGGCACTTGTGCCAAATGGTAAGTGGTCAAGGTTTTCTGTGCACAGTCTTATTCATGTACTTGGATCATGTACTCAATTCCTGGAATATAGCAGACACTTATTTAATTGAATGAATAAAAAGGCAAATCCCAATTCTGCCTCTTTCAGGTCATTTCTACTCTCCCCACATTCCACAAAAATGTCTTCCACTACTTGCTGGCGTTTTTGCGACAGTTGCTGGAAAATTCAGAAAAAAATCATTTGGATGAGAACATTCTAGGTAAGTAGCCAGGTGTCTGTGGGAAGCATCTCTGCAAGCTGAGAGACTCATTATAAGAAATGTGGTTGTGGAAGGTCCCAAGTCCACTAATAAAACTAAAATCTCAAGTTCTGGGCAAAGTTTACCCTCAAACAGGATTTAAAGCAGAAAATTTGCTTTTGGGGACCCTTCCCCATTCATAACAACACAAAAAATTTAGTACCTTCTTTTGCTGAATCATTTGTTTTCTGTGTTTTTCATGCAGCTAGCATATTTGGCAGCTTACTGCTTCGAAACCCAGCTGGTCAACAAAAGCTTGAAATGGCAGAGAAGAAGGCTCAAGAATTTATTCACCAGTTCCTCTGCAACTCACCCTGAGCCTCTCTGTCTCTTCTCCTATTTTACCGGAAGCATCCAATTACCAGTCCCACCTGTTTCCGTTGGATAGTGGCCTTAGGAGGACGTGAGGCCACTTGGAAGCTAGAGTGGCAACTGCCAGCTTCCTGAGCCCAGGCCATTCCCCCCACCATGGCTATCACCCTTCGTGCTGCTGGGAGTTGTGAGGACATGAGAGAAACCCACCACAATAAAACTGACATGCAATGTTCAACTTTAGTTAATTTAACACAGATAGATTATTTTTTTTTAAGATTTTTTAAAAATTGATTTTTTTAGGGGGTAGGGGGTAACGTGGGGATAAGGACACATATGTAATATCTTAATAAAAAATATATTTTAAAAAATTGATTTTTTTAGAGAGACAGGGAGGAGAGAGGGAGAGAAACATCGATACGCTGCCTTCTGCCTGATCTCCCCCCCCCGCTTCCCCCAGGGATCGAGCCCCCAACCCGGGCATGTGCCAGAGATGGAACCAGAAACCTTTTGGTGTACAGGACAATGCCCAACCAGTCAGGGCTCTATTTTTTTTTTTTAATGTTTAAATAACTGTACTTGTGCTCACTCTGTCTGTCTCCAGGGCATAGTCAGTGCCTTCCCTGTCACCTGGGCTGAGCTCCCCATGATCAGATATTTGAACAGACTTTGGAACTGAAAGGAGAATAAGTTGACTTGGACGACAAGAATGTGAGGCAGCTGCAGGGTAAATAGACTATAGCCACCCAGATGCTTCTAGCACGCTGTCTGTGTACATGTGTACATGCAGATGCAAACCCTAATCCCTTTCCTGCTCAGATGTCGTGCAACACCTCCGGGGCTGGCCACTCAGCCACGGCGGTCAATACAGTGGCTTGAAAATGAAAATACGGAAGAAATTGGTGTTCTGGTTAAACAAGTGGGACTTTCTGGGCCAGCGAATTCTCCAAACTGTTTTGATGCATTCCCTCTCTCATATGTGTAATATATTTTAATGATAAATGTATTTTTAACAGTGGTTGGTTGTGTTTTTATTTCTTAAGAGACGGCAGTTCTCTGCAGCAGGACTTTTGCAGCGTAAGCATTGGGTGGCTGGTCAGGGGCCAGAGAGAGATTTGCCTGGCATCTGGTGGGTGCAGTCACTATTCACATTTTTCAAGCAAGAGATGGGACAGGCATGGCCTGAACCCCTTGACTGGTGGTCTAGTCTCTGGGGGTTGTTGCCCTTGGCATATTCCATACAAGTAGCTTAGGGGAAAAACAGGTGCTGGCTGCTGGGATGTTCTAACAGCTGGATCTTCCAGGGATTTAGAAAATTGTAGAGCATAATGACGTCATAATCAAAATTGCTTCTTGGGCCCTGAAACACCACTACTTGGCAGTGTAAAATGTGACTTACTAGGAGGTACCAGCATGACGATGTGAGCCGTTGGGAATGGCCAGTAGGTGGCGCTGACCGCCCCGGCGCGAGTCCGGCTGGGAGCCCACAGTCCTCAGCTGGGAAAGTCGGACAGACCGCGGGGCAGGAGCGAGCGACTGCGCTCCTGTGAGCGCACGCGCGGGGGAGAGGCGGCGGCGGGCTCTGGCGGGGCTGGGAATACTCCCTAGTTCCGCCCTTCAGGTTCAATCTTCCTTTCTCGGACCCTCCGGCTTATGTTCATTAACTTTGCTGGGTGATGAGGAGAAGCTGGGGCCACAGAGAAATGGCGGGAGTGCCACAGCCTTCCATGCTCCCCCTGCGGGTCCCAGCCGGAATTCGGATACCTAACTGTGGTCTTTTCTGTGGCGGTGGTGGCTGCCATGGCGAAGGCGGCAGCGCAAGCCGGACTGAAGCAGTTTCGGCTTAGTGTACGGGCTCGATCCCCTTTCCCTGCGTCTGGTGCCGCGGGAGAGACGCCCTGACGGACACGGCGCGCACTTCCCTGCGCGGGACCCGCTCACCGTCCGGCTACGTCGCCAGGCGCCCCGCCCCTCCCGCTCGCCAATTGGAGGCTCGAGCTCAGCCCCACACCCCCTACACCAACCAGCGGCGCCAGGGAGAGGCGAAACCCGGCTCTCCTCCTTCCTCCGGGAAGCGGAAGCGGAAGTGACGCTCGGGGAAGGTGGGGGCAATCATGGTGCCGCTGGGGAGAGGAGAAGCTGTCGCTGCCGCCGTTGCCGGGAGCCGCGGAGGTAAAAGGCGGAACTAGACGCGGCCTGGGCTGGGGACTTCCCGGGGGGCGCGGGACTTAGGCTCCCTCCTGAAGCATTTCCCAGTAGAGACCCCAGTCCGGTCACCATAGAGACCCCACCCCTCCTCTGTTTCCATGGGGATGGGTATCCAGCCCCCTCCCCTGTTTCCATGGAGACCGGACCCTGCCCCTCTTCGCCAGGGTCGGAGCCCCCCAGCCTGTCTTCAGATTTTCCGAGCAGCCCAGGCTGGGAGCTCTCCCAGGCAGGTTCCTTTCCCAGCCTCCTCTCAGGGGTGCTGTTTGTACTCCTCGTTTGCCATCCTCAAACCTCCTGGTCTTGTTTGTTTCGGACAGTTGGTCTCTGTTTGCCGCCGACGGCGCCTGGGCAGCCCGGTGGGGCCCCGTGCGCTTCTCTCTCCTCACAGATGCAGCGAAATGTGCATCTACCGGGTTGCGTAAGCTAGAGCAGGGGGTCGGGCGGGTTCTTCCCTCGGCCTGTCTCTGGTAACTGTCTCTCTGTCTAGCGGCCCCACTACGTAAAAGGTTCACTTTCTAATCCAGAGCAGAAGAGAAAGATAAAGTGCAAGTCCAGGCTGAAAACCAAAAGTGATGGGATTCTTTTTTCAGTTCTCTGTTCTGCCTGCCAAACTCACATTTGTAGAACCTCAGTGTTTGCAGGTAAATCACTATTCCAAAACGGGAAAGCTTCACATTTGGTATTTTTCCCAAGAGACCAAATCTTCCCAAGAGAGTGTATCAGCAGGTCTTCCATTCATTTAGCTGACATCTCCTGGACTCCTGGTGTCAGTGTACTGTGCTAGGGACGCTAGAAACAACAACTCCTCATTCCCTCCTTGCAGAGAGCACACTGTACGAGCGATGCTTCTGCTGGGTTCCAGATTGTTTTAGGAGGTAAAATTGTTTTCATTAGACGTGTCTGGTTAAGGATCAGCCCCTCTACTCAGAAGCTGAACCATCTGTTCTAGGAAGGAAGGAAGGAAGGAAGGAAGGAAGGAAGGAAGGAAGGAAGGAAGGAAGGAAGGAATTAATTCACACTTGTTTCCTTTTCTGTTGCTGTCATGTACATATTATCTCTTACTTCACACAACAACTTTGAGAGGACAGAAATGACCAAGCTCACCTTATGCATAAGAAAAATGGGGCACAGGAAAGTTCCCCACGTAGTAAGTGGCAAAGATGGAAATTGTAGGTGGGTGACCCTGCCTCCAAAACTCTGCTCCTCCCACCATAGACTGCACTGCCTCCTGGTCTGATTTGGGGTCATATTTGAGTGAGGTTTCCTTACTTTTAAGATTTATGGCAACTCAGACTTGAAGCAGTTTGCCCCTTAGTCCCCTTTAGGTATTTTGACCAACCTTCCAATTGTTTGGCAGTAAAGCACATTTGGAAGGTCTTGTGAAATGCTACTTTTTACTTCACTTTTTAAATAAAAGGCATTGCTTTTAAAATGACTTGATGGTTTCAAAGTAAAACTTAAAAAGTTATTCCCAGGGAAGATGATTTTTCCTTTACTTCGACCTGGTTTTGAAAGGAGAGGAAAACAGACATGTGGTCGCTGAGAAGGTCCCGAGGTGCTGGTGTGGCTCTCACTCTGGTTTGTTCTATTGCAGACAAGTCATTACTTTTCCATTTCTCACAATTGGGCTGAGCACAATTGAACCATGGGGGAACACAGTCCAGATAACAACATCATCTACTTTGAGGCAGACGAAGATGAGCTGACCCCTGATGACAGGATGCTCAGGTTTGTGGATAAAAACGGACTGGTGCCTTCCTCATCTGGAACTGTGTACGATAGGACAACTGTTCTTATTGAGCAGGACCCTGGCAC
This sequence comes from Myotis brandtii, assembly GCF_000412655.1. Lineage (NCBI taxonomy): Eukaryota > Metazoa > Chordata > Mammalia > Chiroptera > Vespertilionidae > Myotis > Myotis brandtii. The sequence goes on along the minus strand of NW_005360425.1, from coordinate 3,244,157 downwards.
TTTGGAGGATGAAGATGATGATGGACAGTGTGGAGAACCCTTGCCTTTTCTAGTAGGGGGTGAAGAGGGCTTTCATCTAATAGATCATGAAGCAATGTCCCAGGGTTATGTGCAACACATTATCTCACCAGATCAGATTCATTTAACAATAAACCCTGGTTCCACGCCCATGCCAAGAAATATCGAAGGTGCAACCCTCACTCTGCAGTCGGAATGTCCAGAAACAAAACGTAAAGAAGTAAGTAAAGCGGTGGGTGAGGGCTCAGTTTGGCTTTGGGGAAAGTCCTTACACAGCTCTCGGTGGCAATTTTAGCAAGAAGTAAAGGAGTCTGTGCCATTAGGACCTACAATGGCTTTCTTGTCAATAATTCATGTTTCACGTTTTGTTGTGACTGTGGAACTTTCGGTTTGTAAGGCTACATTGAAATTTGGGAAAACGAAAGTATAATGTTTCGCATATTCCCCCCCCAAATCATAAATAAAATAGAAATCTCACTGAAGTACATTTATATTTCTGATGCTGGAATGACTAGATCTGGCTTACCTCCGGGTTATATATAAATGACTTGTTTTGGAGATGGAGTATCTGCTGGAATATGTTTTTTTAGTGAATGTTGAATGAATAATAAAGGCTAGTTTTCTTTCATAAAAAATTTAGGCAAGAGACACTAAATGAGAGCAGGTTATCTAAAATAAGTTTTCATGCTTTTATTTAGCTAGTGTGCGTAAGGTAATGCATGTCACAGGTTTTTGGAAACTAAAACATTGTACAGGTGGTGATTATTAGCAGAATAAAAGATGTGGTTTAAAGGTAGTGATATACAGTATATAAGAACTAATTGAAGGTCAATTAGAAAAAAATAGATCACTGGTAGTTGCAGTGCAGGGACTAAATGTAAAATGTTACCAAATAGACATAGGGTAAATCGTTTGGCAAAATAGTTTTCTGTTTTAATGAAGGTCTTGAAATGGGGCATTCATGACATATGGCTTTTCCTTTGGTAGCCTTAGGATCTCAGAGCTGGAAGGAGCCCTAGAGAGACCATCTTGTCCCACCTCCTTACCCCATGCAGTAATCTCTATAGCATCTCTGACATCAGTTTACCTGGTCTCTGCTTGACCACTTCCAGAATGAGGAGGGCACAGTGTCACGGCTCAGCCTAATAGATTTGTTGGCCAGCTCTGATTGTTAGAAAGCTGTTACTTGTATGGAGCCAAAATCGGCCTTCCTGCAGTTGCCCACTCCTTCTAGTTCTGCCTTCCTGAACAACAGCAAGTTAAACCTTCCTTTCAAAGGACAACCCATCAGATATTTAAAGTTCATGGGTTTCTCTTCATCTTCACCTGTACAGGCTAAACACCTCCATTTATTTAAAGATCCCTCTTATGACATTTTCCCCTTGCTTATCATCAGCTTGGTCACCTTTGATTGTATGAATTTCAGTTTCCAAATTCCTCTTAAAATTCATAATTGAGCATAATCTCACAAGTGTAAGTCCACTAGCACTGAATACTGTGTGACTCATCTCTTGATCTGGTCACTGTACTACAATTACTATATAGTATGTATTTTATTAATAATGACATCATACTCTCAGCTTGTACTTGGAAACCTCCAGACTAGTGATTCTTATTTGGGGCAATTCTGTCCCCAGGATACATCTGGCAATGTCTGGAGACATTTTTGGTTGTCACCTGGGGGAAGTGCTATCGGAATCTCATAGGGAGCATCCAAAGATCCTGTTAAATATTCCACAATGCACAGGACAGCCCACCCACAACAAAGAATTATATGGCCCGCCCGGCCAAGTGTGGCTCAGTGGTTGAACTTCGACCTATGAACCAGGAGGTCACTGTTCGATTCCAGGTCAAGGCACATGTGCGGGTTTCGGGCTTGATCCCCAGTAGGGGGCGTGCAGAAGGCAGCCAATCAATGATTCTCTCTTATCATTGATGTTTCTAGCTCTAGCTCTCTCTTCCTCTTTGAAATCAGTAAAAAAAAAATTTAAATTTAAAAAAGAATTATGTGGCTCAAAACGTCAATTGTCTATGTTCCAGTAAAACTTTATTTATAAAATGGGCAGTGGGCTGAATTTGGCCCACTGGCTGTAGTGTGGACTAGAACATAGGAGTAGTAGTAGATGAAGGTGGAAAGATAGTAGAGATCAAGATAGGGAAGGCAGTGGTAGCATGCTAAGGGGTTTGGACTGTATTCTGGAACTAGAGGGAAACCATGAAGGTGTCTGAGCCAAGGAGTGATATGGTTAGAGTGGCCTTTTTTAAAAGGTTGCTCTGGTAACTGGTTTCTTGATTGCCCAGACAGGAGATAGTTGTAGTTTAGGTTTGGGGTTTCATTTGAGTCTGATGAAGGATAGTGGCCTTTTATGTGGAGAAAATCGAGAGCTTTTCTTGCAGTATACGAGAACTTGGTATGTTATGAGAGTCTGAAGATTGAGTCATGAATTGGGTATGATTCAAAGGATTCATCCAATTTTCCAAGTGTGTTGAGTTTCTTCTGTGTCTTAGCATAGGGGCCACACAGATGATTGGCAGAACTTCAAGTCTAGGTAGCGAGCTAAGTGGTTAGAGTCCACTGTGATAGGTCCTTTAACAGAGGCATATTCACAGTGCTGTGTGCATGCTGAGGAAAAAGCAGCTGACTCTGCTGGCCCCTGTCCCCTCTGGGAATGGCGATTCCATAACAGAATTCAAGAAGAGGAGAAATTGATGAGTTTGTTTGGAGTATGTTAAATGCACAGTCCTTGGGGAAAATGAAGGTGAACATGTTGAGAAGTCCATTGGAACTATGAATCTGAAGTCGAGGTAATGGCTTGAGATTAGAATTGTGGATCCATGAAGGGACAGTAGTTCAAACTACTATGAGTTTACTCAGGGGAGAAGTAAGAGTTGATCTGAGAATTTAAGGGTTAGAAAGAGAACCATAGATCACATAAAGAGAGACAGATGGGTGGAATGCAGTGTTGTGGAAGCTGAGGGAAGAGCATTCCAAGCTGTGTGAATATTTCTGTGTGACCCTGCAGAGGGATTGAAGGGCCCAAGAGGAGCCATTCGTTCTATCTGCACAGTTGATCACATCATGAGAAGATGTTCAGTAGAGCCCTGGGGGCTGAAGCCAGATTTTGAGTTTTGAGTGATGGAGAAATAGGTGGGTGGTGAGGAAACGGGAGGCAGGAAGTGTCAAGTTTTTGTGTGTGTGTGTGTGTGTGTGTGTTTTTAAATATGGTAGTTGGAGGAAGAGTGTTAAGGCAGTAGTAACTCAAGGGGATTGAATCATTTTTTAGCACAAAAAATCTGACATAGTTTAGGGCCCATCAGTGTTAATGATTACTAGCGAAAGTGTTTCAAGAGCAAATGTTAGGGAAACATTAAGTTAAATCAGGACAGAGGTTTGATTATTACAGGGTTTCTCAGAGCTTTTGATGTGCTAATAACTAAGAAGGAAGGAAAGGCAGAGTTCTCCAAATGTTTTGAACTTGGGAGACTATTTTTCAGTTTCATTCCCAGAGTCAGTGTTTTGGGGAACACATTTTGGGATATGCTGATCTAGACAGAAGAGGACGCGGTAGGGAGGGAATGATTATGCAATCAGTGGTATGAGCTGTCACTTTCCCACTTTGCACTTCTGGCAAGCCTGGTTTACTGTTCATGTCTCAGGTCATTGATAATCATGTTGAGTAGGACAAGGTCAAGGGTATTACTAGTATGAACCCTTGTTCAGTGTACTGTGGATTTAGCTCACTGGACTTTCCCCCTTACCACATTTTTCCCTTCAATCGATGAGGCCTACATGGAAGATTCTATAACCTGTTTTTGAATTCAATAGGTGTGGGGTAGGTTGGGAATTGAGAGAGAAGCAACAGTGGCTTTTAGTCTTTTAAAATCTTGCTATTGACCAGGCATTCAGGAGACTTGCCTTCCTGAAGTACCATCTTACCTTAGCTTTTGCTTTCACAGTGATTTTATTTTTTTTGGCATTTAAATCCATTTTATAAACTATTTGGTAACACTCAACATGATTCTTGTCTCCCCCTCCCTTCTTTTTTTAAACTTAGTCTTTTTCTCCATTTCCCATTCTCTTACTCTTAAGAAATCTAATCATTTGAAAACTAGTTAGTCTTCTTGGCTTCTTAGGCAGCTTATTTTTCTGAGTCAGATTTTAGCCTGAATTTCCTGTTTACCCCGATTGTTCCATTGCTTTCTGTAGTGTGTAGTTGGCTTACCTATTACAGTCATGTGCCCCATAACAATGTTTCTGTCAAGAGGGACCTGTCAACATAGAGCCAGTGGTTCCATAAGATTGTAATGGAGCTGCAATGTATTGTAGAATTGTATACCTGAAACCCATATAATTTAATTAACCAATGTCACCCCATTACATTAACAAAAAAGATTATAATGGAACTGAAAAATTCCTATTGTCTAGTTGCTGCTAGGCTACAAGCCTATATAGCATGTTACTGTACAAAACATGAGATTAAATCAAGCACAGGAGAATGTGATGCAATCAAGATATACAGTAAACACGAGATGTGTGAGACTGCTGCTAGCCTAACACAGCATACTGTTTTACAGCAAACTTTTTTTTGTATAAAGAGTACACCCTAAAATAACAATAAAAAGTATAGTATAGTAAATACGTAAACCAGTAACATAGTCGTTTATTGTCATTATGAAGTACTATGTGCTGTACATCATTGTATGTGCTGTGCTTTTATACGACTGGCTGTGTAGGTTTGTGTACTCCAGCAACACCACTTGTAGCCTGGGTGTGCAGTAGGCTAGATTTGTGTAAGTGCACTCTATGATGTTTGCCAACAAAGAAATCGCTGAAGAAATCGCCGAAGGACGCATTTCTCAGAACATAGCCTTGTCATTAAGCAGCGCATGGCGGTACTTCATTGCTTTTTCCGCATGCTTGCCTTGTACAGAAATAAACCAACCAGAGCCTTGCTACAGACACTGTCTTTTCCTTCCACAGGGACACTGGTCATTCTGACTCTAATTTCGTGTATCTTATTCTCATACTTGCTGTTTTACTATGCCTACCTGTTGGTTTGGTAGCTTTGAAAAATTTCCCAAGTAGTGTTACTCTGTTCCAGATCAGCATTCTTAAAAGTTGTTCCCAAACTTGAATCTCTGCCCTTCCTGAGAACCTGCCAGGACTAATACTGTGCTGTGAACATTTTCATGTTCATCCATCTCTGTTTGAAACACATTGGTGAACATAATGCACAACCACCTGTTGTAGTGCTGCCCCCGAAGCCCCCCACCCCTGTGGCTTACCGACCTTGTCACTTTTCTGCTGAATAGTTGTCGGAGACGTGTGAAGAAAGCCAGCAATCATATACCGAATATGTTGTTCTTGTACCAAAGTATTCCAGTGCACTGATTGAGAAGGAGTATCTTTTTCTATCGAGAAGCACAGTTACAGTGGTGCTTTATGAATTAGGCTGCTTGCTATATTGGTTAGTGACAAAAGGAGACTTATTTTTTCTAGTGTGACAAATGGGAAGTAGAAGAGTAAGGGGGGAAATCTGACTCCAGGGTTTCAGAGCCTTTTTGCAGTGGGACCTTTACTTTGGGATACTTACTTCCAATTCCTCGTTCCTCATTATCAGTCCCTCGGGCTGTGGAATGATCGGTCCACTCAAACCAGGAGGGTGCTGGCTTTCCCAGAGGGGAACCGGCCACTTTCATTCTTTGTATAAACTATCATTACGTTTTTGTACAGGTTCCTTCTGAACTCCCATGGAATTGCCATTGAGAACTAGGAAAGACAGAGACAGTTTTTGCTTGAAATTCTAGAGTTAAGGATCCATTCATTCTTTCCACAGCTTTTACTTGTTGGGTATCTACTTTTGTCAAATAGTTCCTCCCCAGGACTTAGGATCCAGGATGGAGACTGCTAGAAGCTGTATATACAAAGTTCCGTAGGAGTCCAGGGCTGGAAGCATTTTCCCGTTTACCACCAGATGAAGCTGTTGTAGCGCTGTCCCCTGCAAGCCTGCATGTGTGTTACATACCTCTCCCCGTCATCAGCATTTCCCTCACTGGGGCTTGCTGGCCTGGAAAAGGGACAAGGGTGGTTTTCCAACATGGTGCTGCAGGAATAACAGGTCTCAGATGTACATGTTATGTAGGCTGTACCTGTTGGGTTTTGCTAAAATGTTGCTATTGTGAAACATTGGAGAAAGAATTTGTATTTTCATGTCTTTCTCTTATTTAAGCCAAGCTTATTCTTAAAATTGTTTTTTCTTGATTTGCACAGGGATAATTTAGACCTTGGTTCCATCTTTGTTTTGGTATATACGATATGGCCTTGGACAAGTTGCTCTGTTACCACTCTTGTAAAATTGAAATAAAAATATCTCATTGCATTTTGTGCAGACGAAATGACATTTATTCATAATAAATATACAACACTCTAAGCATAAAACATTTAGCTTAATGTCTGGTGCATCGTGGTTGTTCAGTGAATGTTTATTTACTTCTCTTTCTTGTTGGCCCACATGGTTCTTGAAGGAGGTTGGGAGGTAATTTCCAGTTTAAGAAGAGTTTACATTGGTCTCTGGTAGGAACTCCTAGGGAAGCATTTTCTCCTTAAAACAAAGTTATAAATTTTGGTTAGGTTCCAGGACAGTCTGCAGAAGTCCCGATAACTCGTAATTAGCTCAACTGTCATGTGACTACCACTATGGAATGTGAACCATGGTTTATAACCATGTTTTTAAATGAGAACAGGTTTGTAGTCCTACTGCAGGGTTCCAGCCTTGGCCACAGCTAATCCTCTGCTCTCCCACTCGGCTCCCTTTGACTTCCTTAGCACCCAGGCCACTGATAGATACAGCGGAGCCTTGTTTCTCGAACAACTCCCATCTCGAACAATTCGCTTCTCAACCGGACAGCCCTTTCATGCTGATACCTGTATGATGAGTCATGCATCTCTCAGGTGACAGATAAAGGAGAGAATGTGAAAATATGAGTCAATTTACCACTGTTAAAATCTCAGGATATTGTGCTGTGAATATTTTTGTGTTTTTTTGCTTTTGATGCTACTTATAATTATTGTAAAATTTTCATCTTTACTGTATTTCCTTTCCTTTTTGTTAAATTTACATTTCATGTTCTTTTTGTTTTTAAAGTGTTTATTATAGGCTAAACAGTACAATAGACATGTACTGTTTATAAGAAAGGTTAAAATAAGGAATCATTTGGGGTTCTGGAACGGATTAATTCAATTTACATTATTTCTAATGGGAAAAAATGATTCGATTTTCAAACAGCCTTCAGGAACAAATTAAGTTTGAGAAATGAGGTTCCACTGTACTTCTACGGTGGGCAGTTGGAACACCAGGCAAAGCTGAGGCTCTTAAAGCTAAAGAATGAGGACTCCTGTTATGCTGGCAGTAGCGGTGGGAGAGGGTGCGATGGCTTGCGTCTGTTGAGTGCCTGCTATATGGGAGTTGCTGTATCAAGGGCTTTAATATAGTTTTGTATTTAATTTTCATAACAATCTTATAAGTAAGTACTATTGACCCTCATTTTACAGGTGAAAAAACTGAGACTTAGAAACATACCATTAGCAAGTGGTGAACTGAGGACTTTCTGCATGCCAAAGCATGTCTATGCCTTTCTAGCATAGTACACTATTTTTGCAAAGATGGGGAGAAAGGACACAGACCTGTTAGCCGTGAAAAGGACTGAGAAATTAGGGGCAGCACGATGCCATTAGTTCTAAGGGTGAAAGGTTAAGGAGTGGGAACAGCTGTCTGAATGTAGCTCTGTGGTGGACAGTGGGCGGCCTGGTGAAGAAATGAGGTCAGTTCACAGCTCTTCTACTTCTCCTTTGAGCTCTGGTTGTACAGGATGTGTGTGGAAGGAATGAGATCAGTGCCAGCAGAGGAGCAGAGTTTGTATCAGGGAGAGGGAAGGGGAAGTCCCTAGTGATGGGGAGGGAAGGGCAGTTCCTTCAGCCACAGTATGCCAGCCAGTCATTCATTTGTAAGAATGTCCATATGCTGGGTGCTCAGAATCAGAGACTCCATTCCTTAGTATGGGCTGTTAATGTGTGTAGAGTTTAATTCTCTCAGACTCACACCCAGCTTTTTATTCTTTTCGGACATTTTTTAAGCATTGTCTCCTGGAGTTCTGGGTTTTAATTTTCTCATTTTTGCTTATTTCATTCACCTTTCTTTTCTGATTCTGTGGACTTAACAAAGGCAATCATCTTTGATAGATGTTTCTCTATTCTAGAACTACTTAGCACACTTTGTAAAGCAACATCAGTTCTCTGAAAGCTCATCCTTCCTGCCCGTTACTAGCATCAGACCCCATCCTCAGTGAGCCCAACCGTGCTCTCTCCAAGCTCCTTAACTTAGCGATCCACAACCCTCTTTGAAGGCTACATAGGAACATTAAAGTGATGCAGTTCTCACGCTCTTTTGGAGAAACATCATCTGTTGGAATCTTCAATGACATGTTCATATTGTATATACTCTTACTTAATTTTGATAGGCAAATTAATTATGAGTCACCTCTCCCTCAAGTTCTTTGACGTTAGCTTGGGCATCACCTCTTTGAGCAGCTTATCTTAATCATTCCCCAGTCTAAGTTAAATGCTTTTTCTCTACATTTCTCTATATTCTGACATCCATTTATCAGCACATTTTTTTTTTACCATCTTGCTCTTTGTTTGAATCTCTTCTTCATTTTGAGCTCCTTGAGAGCAGGGGTTATTTGTCCTGTATTCCTAACACATGGGACAGTAGAATTTCTGGAACATATTTTTTTAAATGCATGCATGCATGATATCCTTAATTGTGTTTAAGTGTACCACATGTTGCAATACCTTCTCTATGTAACCAGGAAAACGTACATGGTTTTTTTGCAACTTCCTGTTCTGATCCAGTTTGAGGAGGTTTTGCTTTTCCTTTTTGTGAAATCTGGTGCTGTTTAAAATGATTCTGAAAGTCAGAATAGCGACTTCCATTTACTGGCTCCCTCCAAATGGAGTGAGAGATTACTCGTTTATTCAGCATTTTATGAGGGAGTAGGCATTTGCTTTGACAGTCAGCCATTTCTCCCACCTTTAAATACAAATATCATCCTAGTCTCTACCCCCTCCTAATTCTCCTGTCTCTCTCTCTCTCTTTCCTCAGCCAAGTTACTTTTTTAAAAAAATTTTTAAGTATTTATTTTCTCACATACTTTTTATTATGTAGTGTCCATGATTGACAACAATTGTGAACATATGACAATAGAGTATGCATGGTACAATTTTATGAGTACGTAGAAAGGAGCTCCAGAAATTAACATCTGGAAGTTGGTCCTGGCCCCAGCGTTTAATCTAACTCATGGCCTATCCTCGCTAGGTGGCTCATTTGGTTGGACATGGTCTTATACACCTAAAGGTTGTGGGTTCGATTCCCAGTCAGCGCATGTACCAAGGTTGCAGGTTCGATTCTCTGTTGGGGTGCATACAGGAGGCAACTGATCAATGTTTGTTTCTCTCTCACATTAAGGTTTCTCTCACTCTCTTCCTTCTTCTCTCTCTAAAAAGCAATAAAAAACATATCCTCAGCTCTGTCCAGGTGGCTCAGTTGGTTGGAGCATCATCCCATGCACCCAAGGGTCACAGGTTAGATTTCCTATCAGAGCGCATACCTAGGTTGTGGGTTCGGTCTCCAGTCAGGACATGCATGGGAGGCAATTGATCGATGTTTCTCTATCATCTCCCTTTCCCCCTCCCCCCTCTCAAATCAATAAACATATCCTTGGGCAAGGATTAAACAAAAACTTAGGAATATACCTGGTTAATTTAGGAAAAACCTGGGGTGGAGTTTTTCCATCCTGATGATTTTTTTCAATTTCATAGGATAAGTTATAAAAAATAACATGTTTGCTTTTCAATGTATGTTAGAATAGTGGGTTCATTTGTTAAAAGGTCAGGGTAATGTCTCTTGCCCCATAGAAAGCAATACTGGGAACCTGCTGATTTAATTTCCCCCCAAATTATATTGAGTTTCTGATTTATCTGTGTCAGTTATCCAGTGAAAATTTTCTTTTAAATTCACGGTAGACAGTATCCTGTCACCTGTGTGCTGCTTTACCACTTTCATTTCGTAGTGAGTTGGGGAACACAGATCAATTTTAATTTTTACTTGGAATTCAAACTAATTTTAGTTTAACTTGATTACAGTGAAAACACAGTAGTCTATAAAGAGCACTGCAATATAGGGAGGCAGTAGTGGATGAGGTTGTTGATAAGAGCATGGGCTTGTGAACTTACCAGTACCTGGATTTGAATTCCAGCGCTGCCATTTCCTATCTGTGTGAACTACAGAATTCCTTGAGTCTTGTTACTTCACTTAGTAAGCATTGCTTCACCTTTAGGACTCAACTCTACAGTTAGGTCTTTTACTAAGCGTTTTATGATCTCTCCAGGTTAAATTTCTCATTCCTCCAACTTTCTGTCTCTTCAAAAAACCAGAAGCTCAGAAAACACCTTTGAGCTTACGTTCTCCATGGCCTTGATCATCTGGTGTCAAGTGGGGACTGCCTTCCCTGCCTGGGTGTATGTTATACACTTTCAATAGATAGGATTATATTGGTTAATTACTCCTTAATAAAGCTGGGGGGGGGGTTGTTTATATGTTCTCTAGTTCACCATTTGAGAGGCTTCGGTTATAGCTGGCCACTTCGTGTGTTAATTGGTCCATCTGGATCTTTTGTTTTGTACGGGACAATGCTCTCACTAACAGAGCCACCCCGCCAGGGCCTGGCTCTTTTATTTTGAACCTCTGGTTTAGGTATAAGCATTTCGAAGGCTGTGAACTTGGCACATAGAAAGCCTTTAATAAGTACTCATGGAATTGAATTGAATGGAGTAAAACCTTTTCTAACCAGATTTTGCCTTTTTCTACCTTTACTTCAGTTATTAATTTAATTAGATCATGCTGTTTATTTTGCATATTATTCTTCATAGCATAGAACATCGTAGTTGAAGGAACTGATCAACTCTTTCTAAAGACAGAGAAAGAAAGGAAGTGTATTTCAAGTATGGTAGAGACACATTTCCTAGCTATAATATTTGTTAGGAATGGATTATTATGAGATGACGTTGCATCCTTTTATTTAAAAATCTTCTATGCAATTAGCATAATCAAGCACCTTCTTGAAGACAGAGGGAAGAGCAACATCGAATTCCTTATGAGTTTATGCAGTGCAGCAGTGAATGATCAGAATGTTTCATAAAATTTTGACATCTAATATATAGTGTAAACATAGTGTAAACATATTAACTTTAAGACATTATAGGTTTAGGCAGAATTTGTTTTTTTTTTTTTTTAATTAATCCGCACCTGAGTTTTTTCCACACTGCGCCTCCTCTGAGCCTCGGTGTGCTGTTATTTTTCCTTCTAGTTGAAGAGTCTCTCCTCAGCCAGCCTTCCTGTGGTTCTGGGTGATGTCCGTTCCGTCTTTTAGTTGTATTTTTGAAGTGGTTGTTTGCGGCAGCAGTCTCCGGTGTTTACCTATGCCGCCATCTTGGTCTCCTCAGGTTTAGGCAGAATTTGAGGACAACTGTTAATCAGCAGGTGCACAGCTTTTGCAAAAAAATGTAGAATTTGTCATTTCGTAATTTGCTTCTCTATCAAAAACAGCTGTCGCAGCCGAATTTATTGAAAAAGTAGTTCTATTCATTGTCTCCAGCTTCTTGCTTTTCTCTGATTTCTCAGCCCATTACATTCTGGTTTCTGTTCCTACTCCTCCAATGAAGCTAGTCTTGCTGGGGCAATTATGACTTTGTGAATTGGCCAAATCCAAGAAATGCTTATCAGTCTTCTCTGCCACATTTGACCTAGTTAACATCTTCCTTGAAACTCTGTTCCTTTGTCACTTGTAGTTCTTGTTACTACTTTTCTCAGCATCAAGTCCTGCTGGTTTTATTTTGTTCATTTGTTTAGTCATTTATTCCTTCATTCAACAAATATGCATTGAGTGCCACTTCTCCACAAGAGTAGGCCCTGAGGCTGTGGCAGTGACCAAGACAGGCATGACAGATGCAGTCCCTGTTCTCATGGAACCTATAGCCCAAAAGGAGAGTAGCCATTCATTCATTTAACTCAAGAAATACTTATGTAGTGCCTCCTTAGCTACTGCTGTGCCTAGCAACTAAATAGATAATGATATAAATTGTTAAATTATTTCATCTTAATGGTATTATATGATTTAAAGAAATAGAGGAAGCTATGAGAACCTATAACAAGAACACCTAGTTTGTGGTAGGAGTTGGGAGTCAATTAGGAAAGAGTTCCTTGAGGAAGGAACATTTATTTGAAACTTGAATGTTGTTTCTAGCTCTAGGCCAGTGATTCAGTGCAACATATATTTATGCAGCACCTCCCTGGTGGCAGTGGGAAGGGTCAGGAATGAATAAGTGAGAGCACTTGCCTGAGGAATCCAGACTTGTGCAAGATCATATTGAAGGTTGGATAGATGAGAGAGGAGTTGGAGGGGAGATGGGAGGAGTCAGGGCCCCTCATCCCCCACCCCCACTGGTTTTAGGGGTTGGCAAACTGTGGCCCATAGACCAGATCCATCCAGATGCCTGTTTTTGTAAAATGTTTTTTACATTTTATTTATTTACTTATTTTGAATTATTTTATTGATTTCAGAGAAGAAGGGAGAGGAAGAGAGAGCTAGAAACATCAGTGATGAAAGAATCATTGACCAGCTGCCTCCTGCACGCCCCCAACGGGGATTGAGCCCACAGCCTGGGCATATGCCCTGATTGGGAATCGAACCCATCACCTCTTGGTTCCTGGGTCAACATTCAACCTCTCAGCTGCTGAGCCACACTTGACTGGGCTGGTATTTTATATTTTAAAATATCAGTGCCTCCTTAGCTACTGCTGTGCCTAGCAACTAAATAGATAATGATATAAATTGTTAAATTATTTAATCTTAATGGTATTATATGATTTAAAGAAATAGAGGAAGCTATGAGAACCTATAACAAGAACACCTAGTTTGTGGTAGGAGTTGGGAGTCAATTAGGAAAGAGTTCCTTGAGGAAGGAACATTTATTTGAAACTTGAATTGGCCAAGTAAGAACCCTGATGGGAGTAGGGATTGAAGGGCAGGGAGACAGGGAAGGGTGGTTAATTATTGATTGTACTGTTACCTATAAAGTTATCAGCTGTTGCAGCATCTTAAGAATGAAATTCTGCTCTTACCTTTCGTCCTTGTCATAGGCTTTACGATTGAGACATGCAGACTCCTTGATTGCAGCACTCACAGCCCTTTTCTCTTTCCTGGTCAGTGGTTATTTTGAAATCTCTATCTGGCAGCACCAAAGAGATTTTTAGCCTTGATGGGAAGTCAAGATATATGTTTGAGTGGCTAATCAATAAGTGTCCAATGAGTGGTATAGTTAAATATTGGAATTCAGAGAAGGGCACTGTCACTTAGACATGGATGATTAACATCCCATGAGGGCTTTGGAGGTAGGTAGTGAAGCTTGAATTGAAGAGAGAGACTCAGAAAAGCAGAGAAGAAAGGAACCAGCCATTTCCAGTAGAGAAAAAGGAGAAAGCAAAGGCAGAGAAGTGGAAATGCAGTGTTGCATTTGGGGAAGGGTGTACTGTTGCCTGTAGGCCGAGACAGAGCCTACTTTGTACTGGAGTAATGCAATAGAAGATGGAAGAGGACCTACGAAGGATCTTGACTATCAGGCTAAGGAATTGGATTTATTGTTTGAGCAGAGTGATGGCATGTGTAGAACAGTTTCAGAATAAATTTGGCAGCGGGCGGCTTCAAAGCCAGGCTCCGAGACATGAGAATGCCTGGACTACTGGGCCAGTGATTCAGCGTAACAGATGTTTGTGCAGCACCACCCTGGTGGCAGTGGGAAGGGTCAGGAATGAATAAGTGAGAGCACTTGCCTGAGGAATCCAGACTTGTGCAAGATCATATTGAAGGTTGGATAGATGAGAGAGGAGTTGGAGGGGAGATGGGAGGAGTCAGGGCCCCTCATCCCCCACCCCCACTGGTTTTAGGGGTTGGCAAACTGTGGCCCATAGACCAGATCCATCCGGATGCCTGTTTTTGTAAAATGTTTTTTACATTTTATTTATTTACTTATTTTGAATTATTTTATTGATTTCAGAGAAGAAGGGAGAGGAAGAGAGAGCTAGAAACATCAGTGATGAAAGAATCATTGACCAGCTGCCTCCTGCACGCCCCCAACGGGGATTGAGCCCACAGCCTGGGCATATGCCCTGATCGGGAATCGAACCCATCACCTCTTGGTTCCTGGGTCAACATTCAACCTCTCAGCTGCTGAGCCACACTTGGCTGGGCTGGTATTTTATATTTTAAAATATCAAAATAAGAACAGTATTTCATGATGCACGAAAATGACATGAAATTCAAATTTCATTGTCATAGCATTTTTGGAGCACAGCCTTGTTTGTCCATTTATGTATTGCCTATGGCTCCTTCCACATAGAGCAGCAGAGTTGAGTAGTTGTAACAGAGACTGCATGGCCCATAAAGCCTAAAATATTTACTGTTTGTCTCTTTACAGAAACCTTGTCCACCCTTGAGTCACACCCATCCTTATCTCATTCCTCTGTTCTCTGAAACTCAGTGTCTCTCTTCCTACCTGAAGCTTTCCTTCTACCCAGACTTTTAAATATCCTTCTCTATGTTCCTCCCTAGATCCTCAGCTTTACTCTCTGCAAGGACCTTTCCCCTCCCAAATATGCTCAAGACATGCCTTCCTTAGAAAACAAAAGCAAACACTTCTGCTGCTGGTCTCCATCTCCAGTCTGTACCTCCACTTCACCTAGACTGCTGACCCCAGCAGTCCATTAAAACTAGTCTTGCTGAGTCATTAGTGAATTTCTAGCTACCGGATACAGTAGTTTCCTCAGGCCTTATCTTCCTTGTTTTCGCCGACATTTAACATTTTGATCATTCTTTTCTTTTTAATTTTTAAATTCTTTATTGTTTAAAGTATTACATAACTCTCCCTTTTCCCCCATTGACCACTCCCCGGCTGCTCCCCCCATCCCAGCACATGCCCTCCCCCTCTCCCTCCCCCCCTCATGTCTTTTTTTCTTAGAGACCCTTTTTCTTTTGTCTTCTGTGACGTTGCTCTCCTTTGCTTCTCTTCCTATTTCCCCAGCCCTTCCGTCCGCTCACCCTTCAATGGCTTCTTTTCTTGTACCATTACCTTAAACATTGGTGACTTTCACAGCCTACTGTATGGCAGTCACTATATTTAAATGCTTTTGCAAATTATACCTAATCCTTACAACAACACTAGAAAGATAGATTTTGTTTCCTTCATGTTATAACTAAGGAAAGTGAGCTCAGTAAGTTCAAGTGATTTCCCCAAGGTTATACAGTGAGTAGCCGCAGGGGCTGGATCTGAGCCTGCTGGAGTTTGCCGGTCAAGTAGGCTACTATCTGTGTACCAGACTCCTGCACAGACCTGTTTCTTAGCTTCCAGCTTGTATGTCTGACTGGCTACTAGACATTTCCATCTGGAAGTCATGGCAGTGCCTCAACCCCAACTCCTCAACTCTCCCCCAGCCCCCATCCAGCCCCAAGTTGGTGGTGTGACCATCTCTTTAGTCATCCAGGCCTTTGATCTTGACTTTGCCTCTCCCTGACCCCTTTGACTCCTCAACACCCAGTTGTCACTAGAGCAGTGATGGCGAACCTATGACACGCGTGTCAGAGGTGACACGTGAACTCATTTTTTTGGTTGATTTTTCTTTGTTAAATGGCATTTAAATATATAAAATAAATATCAAAAATATAAATCTTTGTTTTACTATGGTTGCAAATATAAAAAAATTTCTATATGTGACACGGCACCAGAGTTAAGTTAGGGTTTTTCAAAAGGCTGACACGCCGAGCTCAAAAGGTTCGCCATCACTGACCTAAGATGTACTTGGAATAGCTTTGTTTTTTCCTCTGCTTTGAGCATGCATAGAAGTACTTTTAAACAATAATTATAAAAATTATGTATATGGAATTACAGACAATCTTTAATCAATAAAGGTAAGCAACATCTGAGTTAAATAGCTTTTGAGAGTCTTTATATAGTATCATCGTCATGATGCACTGTGTACCCTGACAGATATTTTGTAATCCATTTAGTTGGAGTTCTGCATTGGCTGACTGATTTAAGGGGAAAACCAGTAATGAATGTCAGGCTCTATCCTTTGTACTTCCCTTTTGTCTGGGATCATGGTCTCAAGTCCAAGACTTGGTAATTCTCCAGAGTCTTTAAAATGGTGTAATTTGGACTTTGGACAGTTTTCCTAAAACCAGTGCTCACCAGGAGCATTGGTCTGTAAGTTTTTCTGCAGACCAGTTACACAATATATTATTGAATATGCAAAATGTAAAGTTGCTTAAGTATATTATTTATTTTAGAATTTGTGATAACTGATTTCAGAACACATGACTAGTATACTTAAAATTATTCCTACTGCCTAGTAAATAGCTGCATGTTACTGGGAGTGAGTAAATTAATGTACTTAAAGACAATATATAATGGATAGTGGATAAGTTGGTCCTGAATTGGTTAAATCTGGATTTTCAAGTCAGATCATAGCCTATATTTTACACTACAACATTATGCCATTGAAAAAGTTACATAAATGTATAACCTGTGCCTAAAGGTCCATGTTTTAGCTAGAACTGAGTGTTGGCAAGATTCCTGCTGTGGCTCATGTCTCAACTTCACCTATTTCATTTTTATCATAGAAATCAAATTTTTGTCTTGTAATAAATTTGTATTAGGTAAAGCACTTGAAGTTGAGTAATAGTAAAAGTAATGATAACAAGTATAAAAAGCTGGAAATGTATTACTATATCTTGCTCTTGACTGTTAGTCTCAATGTAAATTCATATTTCTTATAAAAATGTCATTTCTTATTGTTCTTGATGATAATCTTCTCCTTCAATAAATTAGAGGAAATGCCATTTTATTACTTCACATAACTCAACACTATGAATTACTACAAATGCGCATTAATATACCATTTCCCCAGAAGCCTGTTTCACATAGCTTTGAAAACAAATGAGAAAGGCACATGAAAGAAATTAGATATTTAATCATTTAGAAGCACTTCTAACGTATGGCTTTGACATGACACTTTAACGAAACAATGAAGTGATTGATTCAAGAAAAATAGTTAGACTACAAATTACACTCTGAAATATTTGGCTTCAAAAATTTCAAATGTGAGTCATTATTATTATAATCTGTGGGCATTAATTTAAGTATTGATGCCTTTTATTGATTGTTTGTGTAGATCAGTCTAATAAGGAAAACATTTCCTCCTCATTACTACTGCCAAACCACACTCATCAATTAAGGGGCATCTACAGAAGTGAGGATGGTTGACTAAAGCATTAGCATATTTACGTACTAGAGAAGTTTGTGTTCTAATGTAGTTTTTCTGATGCCTGAGAAGTAATAGTAGCACGACTTTCACTTGAGATGTATACAGTAACTAACATCCTATATGAATACAATTTATTGAGGCAACTTCTTATCTTTGACATGTTATCCGTTTTGATGAATGGATTAATGTCACCATTCTTTATTTTATCATAGTGAGCATTAGCCCTGAGCCTGAGAATGAAAACATACAATTCTATATAAATCTTCATATATTATTGCTTTCTTTTGCATTTATTCATATGCTGAATAAATCCCAAAGAATTTAGTGTATTCTTGCTAAAATAAAATTTTGGTTTTACCTTTTAGTACTAGGTGGCTATCAGTTAAAATGCATAGAAGTTTTCTTTTAATATTTTAAAATTTATCTTTATTGTTGAAAGTATCACAGATGTCCGCCTTTTCTCCCACTGACCTCCTCTACCCAGAACTGCCCCCACTCCAGGCCTTCACCACACTATTGTCCATGTTCATGGGTTATGCATATATACATACTAGTATACCTTCTTTGGTTAATCTCTCCCCACAAAGAGAAAGGAGAGAGAGAGAAAGGAGAGAGAGAGAGAGAGAGAGAGGGAGAGGGAGAGAAAGAGAGAGAGAGACAGAGAGAGAGAGACAGAGAGAGAGAGA
>NW_005360425.1:3204189-3218969 GCF_000412655.1 Myotis brandtii | reverse complement strand
TGGCTTCCTCCGTCACTGAAGCAAGCAAGCCTCCTGTTCTCTTCAAGCTGCCTGGCTGCCGGCCGCCATCTTGGCTGGCAGTTAATTTGCATATCGCCCTGATTAGCCAATGGGAAGGGTAGCGGAGGTATGGCTAATTACCATGTTTCTTTTTTATTAGATAGGATAGGATTATTTTATTGAGTACCTACTGTATGGCAGTCACTATATTTAAATGCTTTTGCAAATTATACCTAATCCTTACAACAACACTAGAAAGATAGATTTTGTTTCCTCCATGTTATAACTAAGGAAAGTGAGCTCAGTAAGTTTAAGTGATTTCCCCAAGGTCATACAGTGAGTAGCCGCAAGGGCTGGATCTGAGCCTGCTGGAGTTTGCAGGTCAAGTAGGCTACTATCTGTGTACCAGACTCCTGCACAGACCTGTTTCTTAGCTTCCAGCTTTTGTGAATAATTTTGTATTTCAGAAGTAGTTAATTGCCAAAGGACAGAACAAAATTAAATAAGATAAGATTCTGAACCAAGTATAAAGTATAAAATATTTTCTTCACAAAATACATTAGGTTTAATTTAGTCTAGACACCAAATCTTTCAGATGCTATCTTTCTCTTAACCTATTAAGAGTCTAGAGACAGTGATGGTGAACCTATGACACGCGTGTCAGAGGTGACACGTGAACTCATTTTTTTGGTTGATTTTTCTTTGTTAAATGGCATTTAAATATATAAAATAAATATCAAAAATATAAGTCTTTGTTTTACTATGGTTGCAGATATCAAAAAATTTCTATATGTGACATGGCACCAGAGTTAAGTTAGGGTTTTTCAAAATGCTGACATGCCGAGCTCAAAAGGTTCACCATCACTGCCCTAGAGGCTGTCATTTCTCCCCCTTTAATGTCTCTAGAATTCATCTCTCACATTGTCCACTGTTACTTCCCTAGTTCAGACTCTTTTCATCTCTCTCCAGAACTGTTGTCCTCTTCTCTTAATCTTTCCCTTCTATTCCAGTCTATCCTCCACAGAACACCAGAATGCTCTCCTAAACCCCAGATCTGGGTGTCTCGCTGTCTTCGTTAAAACCTGTTGATGGCTCCCCATTGTCCTATTTCTCTACTCCATAGCTTAACTGAGGAGGCTTTGCCTTTTTTTTTCTAGAGTCTTCTCCTTCCAGTCTTTCGCATAATATAAGAGTTTTTGTGGTTCCCTGTACCAAAAAACGCATTCATTTCTCCATGCAGTTCCCAAGGTGTTAGTTACGTCTTTCTGGAATGTCCTTCCCGGTTTGTCTGAGGAAGGCCTTTTCACTTTGTTCCTTAAAAAATAGACTTTAGCAGGCAAGCAAAAAGACACCCTCAGTTCAGAGTACCTTGGTCTCTGAGCCTCACTGATTTCCAGTCTTTCTGAGAGGGGTTAGTTTTCCCATTTTTATGCTCCCAAGCACCATGTGTCTGTTGTTAGGCTCAGCCTGATGTATAATAATTTGTGCACGTCTGCCTCCTTAAAATGGGCATTTCTTAAAGGCAGAGATTTTGGTCTTGCTTACTTTTTCTTATGTGTGATAACTAGCTTGTTGGTTGGGACATAGTAGTTCAGTAACTGCTGAATGAGTAACACCAGTGTCGTTAGTAACACTAATATAAACTGAGGCTTTGGAGGAAGGTTTAAAGGATGAAGATTTTGCTAAAGCTGAAGAGTAGACAGTACTAGCACCCTGAGAGGTATAGCATCAGAGAATTTACAGAGTATTTTCACAAATGTTTTATCGTCTTCTGTTCCACTCAAAGAAAAGCACTGTGAGACAGTCAGGGCAGGCATTAATATTCGCACTTTAGAAATAAGGACCTGAAACTCAGAGAAGTGAAATGAGGTGCTCAAAGTCTTAACATAAGTGCCAGAATTCAGTCTTCTCCCGCCAAGTCGAATGCTGCTTCCTCTGCACCAGTGTAGAGGTGGGGCAGGTTTGGGAGACGAGAGAGTTTGGGAATAAACCTACGTTTAGAGGTTAAAGGAAAGGAGTGGCTCAGAGAAGATAAAGAGAGCCCCAAGGAACTACTGTGTGATATAGGACAAATTTTCAGGAGAGGGCATCAGCCTTGAGATCTTTTTGCAAATGAAGGGAAGTGGGGAGGGATAAAGAGTTTGGCCACCAGGAATTCAAGAGAGTATTTTCATAACAGCGAAGCCAGCTTGCCGAGTAGCAAGGAATACACGGGCATTGAGGGAAGTGAAGAAGGCATAAGGGAAAACTACTCTTTCAAAGAGTTTGGTGGTAAAAGGAAATCCAGAGTCTAGCAGTTTGATAAATGTCAGGCTCTGAGAAATTCATGATACATTGTTTTCATTTTGTAGACTTGAAAATATTCAGTGGAAACTATGCTAGTATGTACCTGCTAATATGCATGTGACTGAATATGTAAATTTTAGGATGTTTTAGACTCAATTTAACATTGGTCAGTTCCAATCAAGATATAGTGCCATAGGACAGGATGTTTGACTTAAACTGAAGTAAAATTTTGTTTTTTGTTTTGTTTTGTTAATCCTCATCCGAGGACAATTTTCCATTGATTTTTAGAGAGTGGAAGGGAGGGAGAGAGACAGAGAGAGAGAAACATTAAAGTGAGAGAGACACATGGATTGGTTGCCTCCTGAATGCGCTCAGACCAGGGCTGGGGATAGAGCCTGCAGCCAAGGTACATGCCCTTGACCCGAATCAAACCCAGGACCCTTCCGTCTGTGAGCTGACGCTCTATCTCAGGGGTCCTCAAACTTTTTAAACAGGGGGCCAGTTCACTGTCCCTCAGACCGTTGGAGGGCCGGACTATAGTTTAAAAAAAAACTATGAACAAATTCCTATGCACACTGCACATATCTTATTTTGAAGTAAAAAAACAAAATGGGAACAAATACAATATTTGTATTTGCATGTGGCCCACGGGCCGTAGTTTGAGGACCCCTGCTCTATCTACTGAGCCAAACTGGCTAGGGCCAAATTTGAATATGGGTAACTGTAAGAGTGTATGCCCACCTTTAGAGGGTAGATGTATACTAAAGTCTGCAACACCCTTCTTATATTCACTTAGAATAGTCACCTCTCTACAAGCTATCTGTTCCCCGTTACTCATTGTTTTTTGTCCAGGAGTGATTTGATCAACAGGAAGATAGCCCCACTTTGTTGTTAGAGGCTATTTTCTGTGTTTCTGTGTCACCCACATCTCCTGGGAGCCAAGCTCAGGGGGCAGCTAGAGCCTGGGCAGCTCTTTTGTCCTGTTGCTGAGGTGTCCTCTGTCTGCCAGGTAAAGCGGTACCAGTGCACCTTTGAGGGCTGTCCCCGCACCTACAGCACAGCAGGCAACCTGCGCACCCACCAGAAGACTCACCGAGGAGAGTACACCTTTGTCTGTAACCAGGAGGGCTGCGGCAAGGCCTTCCTCACCTCCTACAGCCTCAGGATCCATGTGCGAGTGCACACGAAGGAGAAGCCATTTGAGTGCGACGTGCAGGGCTGTGAGAAGGCGTTCAACACGCTGTACAGGTCAGCTTTCCTCCTGCTGCGCCGCCAGCTCTACCCTCGCTGTCACCATTGCACAGCTCTCCTCGCACAGCAGAGTTCCCTTTCCGGGATTTAAAGGTTGCCTGAAAATGATGGTACATTTGTGTTTAGATTTTATTTCTCCTGTAGTGCCATCCTGACCTGGGATTTGAGTATTTGGCATAGAGTGCTATCTCCCTTGGCTCAGAACCTTGGTACTAAGGCTTCTGTCATTTTCATTCCTCTCTCACTTTGAGGAAGCGTACTTTCTGTCTAGCCTGAGAAGTGGGGAGTGGTCCTCTTGTTAGCCCTTTCCCTTTTCCACCATTGGTATCAGGAGACTTACTAGTCTTCAACATTGAGTGTAAAATAACAAACATAACAAGAGCTAACATTTCTAAGGCGCCCACTGTGTGCAGGGCACTGTTCTGAGTGCTAATCCTCACAGCACTAATAAGTAAATGGAAGCCCAGCAAGGTAACTGGCTCAGGGTCTCGTAGGAGGTGGGACCAGGATTTGAGTCCCAGGCTCCAGAGTCACGCTCATACCACTACGCTATATACTTCTCGTTGAGCAAAACATTTTGGAATATAGAATTCTGATGCACTTAATCCTTTTTTTACTATTTCAAAAACATGTTTTTTAAAAAAGGAAACATATGTAATACTCTTTGTAATACTTTAAGCAATTAAAAAAAACATTTTTAATCTTATCAAGGTTATACATTCTCAATGTTTACAGAGTAGATAGCTCTAATAGGTTCGTTACAAAAGATGTACCTCCCCATTTCTCCCCCTTCACAGCAACCACTTTCTACTCTTTTAGCTTAATATTAATATTTTTTTATTTTTTTAAAATATATTTTATTGATTTTTTACAGAGAGGAGGGGAGAGGGATAGAGAGTTAGAAACATCGATGAGAGAGAAACATCGATCAGCTGCCTCTTGCACGCCCCCTACTGGGGATATGCCCGCAACCAAGGTACATGCCCTTGACCGAAATCGAACCTGGGACCTTTGAGTCCGCAGGCCGATGCTCTATCCGCTGAGCCAAACCGGTTAGGGCTATATTAATATTTTTATATTTACTTCCATGCTTTTAAATATTTGGCTCATATTGCTCCTTCTTGATTTTTCCACTTTAGGATATTGACTTCCCACTATGGAAGTTAAGGATTAAGCTCTATTTCTTCCCCTCTCCCCTGCCGCCATCTCCATCACACTTGGCCCTTCCCCAAAGCCCATTCTCCCAAAGTTATTATTTTATTTCCAGTATGTATTATTTCTTATTACATCAGTATTCAGTATTTACTTAGCCGTAAATGAAATTACTTCTCTCATAAAAGATCTTACTTGCCGTAGGCTTGTGCACTTGACCCTGGAGGCTGTTAGCTGTGTGGGAGGCTCTGTAATACATCATGACAAAGGGCCTTTCTCTGGGCTGTCTTACAGGCTGAAAGCACATCAGAGGCTTCACACAGGGAAAACGTTTAACTGTGAATCTGAAGGCTGCAGCAAGTACTTCACCACACTCAGCGATCTGAGGAAGCACATTCGAACCCATACAGGAGAAAAGCCATTTCGGTAGGTCTTACTGTTTTCTATTTGTCGCTGGTCAGGTTCCGGCTGGGTATCTTGATGCACTCTACAACTTTTTTATGGAAAGAAACTTCCTGTCACTAGTCCTTGGGCAGTGCTCGCTTCCCAGGATGGCTATACCCAGTTACTGCCGACGGGAGGGAGGGTAATGAATTCCACGGGCACCCTCACTCTGGAGGATGGCTTCCTGCCTCATTCTTCCTTTTATTTTGCAAAGCAATTGTTGCAACTCACTTATGTGGTAGGATTTTTATTAGTGCTAGAGAAATGCTATGATACAGGTTCTCCTCTTGAGAAATTTAGTCTGGTAACAAAGAACCACAGGCAGCCAGACAGCATCTGAGACTGAGATGCCCCGAGTGCTTTGGGCACAGGGGAAGGGATACTTACCCGAGACTCGGTGGGAAGAGTAGGAGGAGACAAAAGGGGAAAGACGGGATAGGACTACTTAGGCTAGTGGTGCAATTGTTTTATTTTTTACTTGTTTAGTGGTTTCTTCAGCATCTCTCATGTGTACACAAACAGGAGCATCCATTTTTATCTATATGTATTTAAATTTATGTATTTATACACATTTATGTTTAATAGAAGTATAAATGTTGAAGCTTAAAGGAAAGACTTGTATCACCTTTCTCATATGTTCATAGCATGTAGCATGGTTCTGGGCATTCAGTAAGAATTCAAAAACAACTTAGGGATGATTATGTGACTTTTTAGTGAGATAATCAGTTCATAAGGATTCCCCCTAAATATAATAGAGATGAAAATTGCACATAAACAATGGCTTTGACTTGTCAGGAAGGATTGCTGTTATTGTCATGTCATACCTTTCCCTTCTTGAATCACTCATCTCCTCATTAGGATAGCAGGAAATGAAAAGTCTTCAGGGACAGTCAACTCTTACACACCAGTTAAAAGTAATTGAATTTTAAAATGACAGCTGCTTTTCTGAGTCAGGCCCCTCTAAAGCAGGAGTATTTAGAGTCTCCTTGGTCACCCTCCAGATGCTGTGACACTTAAGGCACCTCTTTCCCTGAGGGCTGTTGAGGGGACTCCAATTTCTGTTCAGTCATATGCATTTTTTGCGATGTTAATATTGCTAACTTTTCTTGAATTTTAGGTAGGACTTGAGACGATGATATGTAGTTAGAAAGTAAAATGCTTTAGAGAAGCTTTCTATTTAAAGAAATAAAATAATTTGGCTTACAAGAAAATACATTCATCCATATAAATAGTTATCGAATGTCTGCTGTGTGCAAGAGTTACAGCCAGTGTCAAGAACTGCATGGACCCTACCCTCAAAGAGTTTACAGTCTAGGGGGACAGATAACGAATGTGTACACAGGAGATAAAACAAGATTAGAAATGACAGGCACCATAAAAGAAACTAAACCCACAGGAGGGAAAGATTACTTCTGGCTTTGGTTATCAAGATAGTAAAGGAAGAAGTAGATCTGATGTAAACTGAAGATTATAGATAATGATTTTATTCCAGTGCTATGTTTCAGGCTCCATGCCTTTGAGAGCCCCTATGCCCATTGTTGGTATTTCTAATCCTGCACTGGCAGTAGGTTTCCCAATGGGCTCTCATTGTCAATAGAATACTGTGAAGTAATTCATCAGAAGGCGTTTCTTGTCAGTGCTCTTAATAAGTGCCTTTTCTGTTGCACAAGAAATACTTATCCTGGGCCATCAGCTCCCTTGGATCTCAGATTTGTCACCTTTCTTTTCCGGGGACTTGTCATTCCCATGTCTAAATCCAATTTTGTTGACGTGATCTTTCTGTTCTGAACATTTTAGTTTGAGTCTGTATTAACGAGAGATGTGAAGATAAAGGTCTATTAGCTGATGACTGCTGTTTCTTTTTGCTTAAACCACGTATATAGGTGTGATCATGATGGCTGTGGAAAAGCATTTGCAGCAAGCCACCACCTTAAAACTCACGTCCGTACACATACTGGTGAGTTTAAGTTCATTTTCATTTTAATCTTCAGAGAGCCAGTAAATACCTATGTTTCTGTTGAGACCTGTAGAGCTCTGTGGAGGGAGGGAGCCTTATCAGCTTAGCCTTCCACCTATGATGTGTGACTTTCTTTCAGAGGTAAAAGGATCTAAAGGTTGGACTCAGGAATCCAACCTTAAGAAATGAAAACAGTACCAGGATACTCAATAAGAGAACCTGGGGGGAACCTAATCTCTTTAAACTTCCCAGGAGCAGGCTGTTCTCGGTGCTTTGCTCTACATTGAGTTTTAGGATTAAGATGGTTAACATTTAATTTAGCTAATGTATAACAGCTGGTAACCTGAACCCTCATCAGAATACTTCCCTCTTTTAGGGAATAGTAGGTGTCTTAACTCAGTGAAATGACTTCATGGTCAAATTAACACTACTTGTCATTCTTGCAGGTGAACGACCCTTTTTCTGCCCCAGTAACGGCTGTGAGAAAACATTCAGCACTCAGTACAGTCTCAAAAGTCACATGAAAGGTCACGATAACAAAGGACACTTATACAATGCACTTCCAACTCACAACGGATCAGAGGTGTGCAGTGTTTTCTCTCTGGCTTTGAACTGGGCACCACAGAACAGCAACCATTGTTTGTGTATCAAAATAAAAGGTCAAAACATCATCTCCGTGTATCTGTTAGTGAGAGAGAAGAAATCAGGGCCAAGCTCTATGTCTTGGGGATGGGGTGGTAGAAGCCAGAAATCTCACCAGACTCGGTGCTTCAGCCCTTGATTCAGCTCCCCCTCCTGTGTGTGGAAGAGGTCTTGAAACCCCAGGTCTAGAATGGCTTCCAGAGGGCCAGCCAGATGCTCCAAAAGGGTGTATTTTCCCATGCGTATCTCTAAAATGGTATATCTGTACTTGAGTTTGGAACACAAATTAATACTTTACCTCACACATCCATTAATCTGTCATTGGAGAACCAGGAAGAGGCTGGGGGGGTCCCTTGCCCTTCTGAATTGTCTGCAGACCAAAAGGTTTGACAATCAACAGTTTAAGGCACTAAACCACAGAACAAGCCTCTGCAAAGTTTTAGGCAATTTTGTCTAGTCTTTGACAAGTTCCTCCACCATATTTCCCTCTCCCAGCTCATTCCAAGAGACCCTAGGGTGAATTTCCTGTTCCTGCTGGTAATGTGGCGTTGGGTACTTACCATATGTCTTTTAAACCTAGAAAGTGAGTGCTATTATTATCTTACTACTTCATAGTTTAAGAAACAAAATGACCCCCTTTTGAATAATGAGGTTCTTAAAGTATATAATATGATTTTGATTTGGGGAGAGACAGCATACTTTAATTCTGTGGTTTGCAACTTTTAAACAACAGAGGGTCCCTTTAAACAGACTCTCTTCCTGTGTTTTATTAGCAATAATAACACTTACTGATTGTTTGCTGTGTGCCAGCTACTGTGCTAAGTGCTTTTTTATGTTTTATCTCACATGAGCTCTGTGAGGTCAGTCCTGTTGTTATCCCCATATACTGATAAAGAAACTAGAGGCAAGGAGAAATGACTTGCCTAAGGATCCAGAGCTTGTAATTAGACTTATTATTCCAGAACCTGGTTCCCGATCCCTATGTTGTAAGAGGCAAAACTGCATGTGTTGTGAAGGCTGCAGCTCTGGAGCTCAGCTGTCTGAATTCAGATCTAAGCTCAGCCACTAATCGGATGACCTTAGGCAAATGGCTTCTTTGTGCCTTGGTTTCTTCTTCTGTAAAACCAGATATAAATGTTAAGATTTGAGAGTCTTTGTCTGCTACGCTGCATTTATGAGGTCATGATCAGTTTTCCGACTTTGGTAGCAGTCCAGGGATAGTTTAACTGTTGACCACCTGTACGCATTGGAGGCCCCAGTGCACAGTGCTCGGACCTCTTCTCTGGATCACTCAGCACTGTCCAGTGGAAGGAGTCTCCTCCAGCCCCAGGCTTTAAATGCCATCTTTGAGTCCTAGATTCATATTCAGCCTGGATCTCTTCCTGAACTCTAGACTTGTCCATTCAACCTCCCACTTGTCATCTCCACCCAGATATCATCGGCTCTTCTCCAGCTTGACATGCACAAACCTGTTCCTCCTGCAGGTTTCCCATCTTAGTAAGTGGCACCTATTTCTCTACTGGCACGGGCCAGAAATCTTGGAGTTGTTTTATTTCTCTCATACTTCACATTTACTAGCAAAGCCCATTAGCATTACCTTGAAAACATATCTAGAATCTGATCACCCTTTCTGGGTACCTCAGTCAAGCCACTCTCCTCTTTTGCCTGGATTATTGCAGTCACCTGCTGAGTGGTCTTCTTAGCACTCCCACCCTGCCCTGGCACACACTTTTCTCCATGTCACCGAGAGTGACCTTTCTAAACGTGGGCAGGTAATGTCTGTCCTCTCCTCAGAACTCTCCAGTAGTTCCTTGTATCGCTTAAAGTCAAAATCTTTACAGTGTGTTACAAGGCCCTACACTCTGGCATAGTCACTTCTCTGACCTAATTTACGTCTCTTCCTCTCGCTTCAGCCATGCTGTCCTCCTGTGGTTCTTTGAATCAGGGAAGCTCACGCCTGCCTCCAGGCCTTTGTACTTGCTGTATCCTCTGCTTGGAACACTTTTCCCTCTTATGCCCTCTTTCTTTCAGTATCTGCTCAAATGCCACCTTATCTTAGAGGCCTTTCCTATTCTAATAAAAGGGCAGCTCCTATCCCAGCATTCCCTTACCCTCTGTAGCGTTTATTATCATCTTATATACAAATATATTTATTTGCTTGTCCCCTCCCCATACTCTAAACTCCTGCTACAATATAAGCTGTATAGTTGCAGGGACTTGCTTTTGTTCATTATTGTATCCCTGGGCCTGGAACAGTGCCTAATACATAGTAGATGCTCAGTGAGTATTTGTTGAATGCATGCATGAATGGTAACATCTAATCCATTAGGTAAGCAGGGTTACCACAAAGTATGTGGACTGATACTGGCATTCTAGAAACCCAGAGTTCAGAGTTGGCCTAGGCAGCCGTATTTTAATAGTCAATCCTCAGTAACGCTCTGAGGAAGGACCCCTGAGATGCCCTTATTGAGGACACGGTGATGTAATGGAAGGAAGAAGGACTTTCTGTTAGAAGCACTGGGTTTCTGTTCTGTGAATTAGCTGCGTGATTTTGGACAGTTCACTGCCACTCCCCATTAATTTTCTCATTTCAAATGTAAATGTAAAATAGCACTTCAAAGTTTTATATGAATAGCAAATGAGGTTATATGAAATCACTTTGTAAATGATAAGACTAATTATACAAATACTGTTAATTTCATATTACCATGGCTTTTGTTATTCTAGAGCAGTGATGGTGAACCTATGACACGCGTGTCAGAGGTGACACGTGAACTCATTTTTTTGGTTGATTTTTCTTTGTTAAATGGCATTTAAATATATAAAATAAGTATCAAAAATATAAATCTTTGTTTTACTATGGTTGCAAATATCAAAAAATTTCTATATGTGACACGGCACCACAGTTAAGTTAGGGTTTTTCAAAATGCTGTCACGCCAGGCTCAAAAGGTTCGCCATCACTGGTCTAGAGCCTTAGTTGGAAGATAATTCTTAAACTCTTTACTAATCATCTTTAAGAAATGTAAGTGATTCTTCTAAGAATATCAGGATTTTAAAAAGTGAAGTAATTCACATAGTTCTTGTTTAGATGGTTTACATCTAGACATTTGGGGCATTGTAATCAGATGTTTTATTACATGATATACTACTATAAATCCTGATTTTTTTGGAGGGTACTCAATAAGAATTTTTTCTCTTTCACAGGATGCAAATCACTCGCTTTGTCTGAGTGACTTGAGTCTTCTGTCCACAGATTCTGAATTTCGAGAAAATTCCAATACAGTAAGTATACCTGTAATATGGGTACTAGAAAAATAAGTGCAAGAATTGAGCACTCAATTTGGTGGGGAAATTGAGGGAGACCAGTTTTTGAAGTCTTCCAAATGTAATTGTGTTCAGTTACTTACTATTCAATGCAATAGGAACAGAGACTAAATGACTATTTAAGGTTTAGGGTTTTCTGATTTTATTTCTTTTTTTTTTTTAATACAAGCTCTCATAGAGAGGTTGTTCTTTCTGATGCTTAATGCCTTTTGACCCAGATCACTCACTTGATAACCTCCTGGCCCCCAAATATTTCTTTCTTTATTCATTGAGCAAATATTTATCAGGTGCCTACTCCATCAGGCAGTGTACTGGTGCTGCGCTTGTAGTGGTAAAAATATAGGTGTGGTTTGTCCTTGAGGAGCTTAAAATTAGTCCCCTATAAGGGGGAACCTGAATTCCAGTCTCCAGATTTTCTGAAACCCCACCGGTCTGATCTGAGTCAGTCTTTTCCTTTCTTGGAGCTCCCCACATTGAGGTTTTTAAGGCAACCTCCTCTTTGGCCCCCTGCTAAAGGACAACCTGCTATCCAGTTCACTCTGTTTGGAATTTCCCCTCCTTTTCCGTGGCTCCGTGATGCAACCACTGCATTAAGCCTGAGCTCGTGCTGCTCCGTGAGTGTGCTTTACTGTGTCACCAGCACCGGTTGTTAGTGTGCAATTTTTGTTGTTTTTCTTTGCTAAATAAATATAGCTTAGGTTAGAGTTTCTGGTTATATACATGATATAAATAAGAAGGAATCAGTGCAATAGGAACAGAGACTAAATGACTCAGGAATGCTGTGAAAAAGTATTTCTCAAAGTGGAGTCATCTGCAGCACTTCTGCCAGTGTAGGTTCTTGCTGCCACCCCAGCATTCCCTATTCCCTTACCTTGCCCCAAGTCCCTGGGAGTGGCACCTGACACTGCATTTTTATAAAAGCACCCCAAGGCCTGGGTCTGGTCATGCCAGAGTCGCTCTTATCAGACCAACTCTGATAAGAAAACGAGTAGCCCCCCAGTGTGGCTCAGTGGTTGAGTGTCAACCTATGAACCAGGAGGTCATGGTTTAATTCCTGATCAGGGCACATGCCTGAGTTACAGGCTCCATCCCCAGTAGGGGGAGTGCAGGAGGCAGCCGATCAATGATTCCCTCCCTTCCTCTCTGAAATCAATAAAAATACGTATATATTTTTAAAAAGATAACTATATATGTGGACAAAATATAAAAAACAACTACTCAAAGGCACCAGAGAGCAACCCAAATAGGCAGAGGTAACACTTGGAAGAAGGGGCCACCTGAATGATAGCAAAGGCACTTGGCTGGGTTTTCAGGCTTTTTGGCTTATCAGGGCCAGCTGGGTTGACACCAAACAAGGTGGCCAAAACTCAGTAAACACTCAGTGCTGCTGGCATGATAATCCAGAGGGCAGAGGGCAGGGCTACCAGAGCGCCTAGAAAATGAGGGGGCATAGCCTGGAAAGGAGAGAATCACAAAGGGGAGCCCCAAGTTCTTTGTGTAAACTGTGTCCAGATCTCTAGTTGACCCCTGAACTATGGCTGTGTGAGGCAGACCCTAAACAGCGCAGCTAAGGCTAAAGAAGTGGACAAAGATTGCAGCTGCTGTCCACTGCAGGGAAGACAGAGTGTGAAGCTGGAGGACAGCCCAGTCGATGGAATATTAAAGCAAACGCTCTTCCAAGTGTCACAGAATCCGGAGTCTTTCTATAACATGTTATTTGCAATGTACAGGGTAATCCAGAATTAGTAAACCTGAAAAGAAACAGAAAACTTTTATCCTTATGCAAGAGGAAAAATAATCC
Source organism: Myotis brandtii (assembly GCF_000412655.1). Lineage (NCBI taxonomy): Eukaryota > Metazoa > Chordata > Mammalia > Chiroptera > Vespertilionidae > Myotis > Myotis brandtii. Next base: position 3,206,111 of record NW_005360425.1, on the reverse strand, counting down.
TATGGAGACCCACCTCAAGATGAACCAGATGTTAGACTTGATGACAAGGATTTATTTTTTTAATTCTCACGAGGATGTGTTTTACTGATTTTTAGGAAGAAAAGAAGGGAGAGGGAGAGAGAAACATCGATGTATGAGAGAGACATTGATCGGTTGCCTCTGTATGCCCTCCCACTGGGGATCAAACCCGTAACCTAGGTATGTGCCCTGGCTGGGAATCAAACCCACAATCTTGCAGGCACGGACAATGTTTCAACCAACTGAGCCACACCAACAGGACTGCAGACAAGGATTTTTAAGTAGCTCAAAGGAATATGCTTATAATGATTGAATATATAGGAAATCTCAGCAGAGAAATAGACTTTAAAAAATGTACCAACTGGAAATTCTGGAACTGAAAATTTATGTGAAATAAAATATTCACTTGGATGAGCTTAGCAGAGATTGGAAATGACAGAAGAAAGAATCAGTTAAGTTGAAAATAGGTCAGTAGAAATTAACCAATCGGAAGAAAAAAACAAACCACAGTAAATAAGCACTTCATATGATTTTTATGCATATTCATATTTCAGAGCTAATACTCTAAAAGAAATGTCTGTATTGGGTAGCCTGGTTGACCTCTGAGCTGTGCAGCCTAAGATTTCTGGTTATAATAGCTCTTTAATCTCAGATTGTTAAATAGTTTAGGAGTTTACTCCTGGCTAGGGCTGTGACGAATGATTGAGGAGCTTTCTGGAGCCCTGGGGTCACCGGGTGAAGAATGTTGGTATGAGGGACATGAAGTGCGTACTTAGAAAAAACAGGACTGCTTTCCTACTACAGTTTACATCCGCCAGAGAGAGGCTGCTCTATCCCTTGGGGTCACATTACATATTGTGCCCTTACTGCCCAGCATTTATCCCAGAATTGGAAATAGTCTCATTTTTAGCCTTTCAAGCTAAGGCCATAATTCCTTGAAGTCATAAGATTAATTTTGCGTTGTTTTACTTTGCTTTAAAAAAAATTGATTGTTAAAATCAAATGGTAAATGAATACACCATAATTTATTCTTTCTACTTCCCTTGGGTATCTGGGTAGTTTCTAGTTTGGGGCCATGATGAATAGTGCTATGAACATTCTTGTGCATAATCTTTTGGAGTCATGCAGGCTCATCAGTCAACAACGTTATTGTTGATGATTTGTAAACAGGAAGAACAAAAAAACAACCACAAGGAAGTTGCAAATTTTATAGTTTAGTGGTAGTTGTTAGCCCACTATTTTTCAAAATGGGTTGTACCTTGCTGTGGCCGGAGTGTCTCAGGGGATAGAGCATTGGCCTGCTCACCCAAAGGGTTGCGGGTTCCATTCCCAGTCAAGGGCACATACCTGGGTTGTAGGCTCGATTCCTGGTCCCCGTCAGGAGGCAACCAATCAATGTGTCTCTCTCACATCGACTTTCCTCTCCCTCTCTCTTTCCCTCTCTCTCTCTCCACTCTCCTTCCACTTTCTCTAAAAATCAATGGGAAATATATCCTTGGGTGAGGATTAACAACAACAAGAAATGATTGTACCTCATTATTGGGTTATAAAATAGTATTTATAATCAGCATTTTAAGGACATCAACAGAATAGAAAGTATTAGAAGACATTGTGTATAGTAAGGATAAGCTTCTATTTCTTAGACTTTCATTTCAGTTATACACATGGATATGTATATAATATGAAAATATATCCTTGGGTGAGGATTAACAACAACAAGAAATGATTGTACCTCATTATTGGGTTATAAAATAGTATTTATAATCAGCATTTTAAGGACATCAACAGAATAGAAAGTATTAGAAGACATTGTGTATAGTAAGGATAAGCTTCTATTTCTTAGACTTTCATTTCAGTTATACACATGGATATGTATATAATATGAAATATATATGTGTATGTGT
>NW_005360425.1:3190997-3203998 GCF_000412655.1 Myotis brandtii | reverse complement strand
ACAATGAAAACTTTGAGGGCCACTGTCTTGCCTGCGATTCTCAACCCGCTGTGGATGGAAGCTGGAAGCCTCACATAGATTTCTGCCTTCATCTCTGTCATCCTGGCAATCCGATCCACTGAACTTCCCCTCTCAGCCTTCCCGACGGTGGAGTCATGCTAGAGCAGTGGTTCTCAACCTTCTGGCCCTTTAAATACAGTCCCTCATGTTGTGACCCAACCGTAAAATTATTTTCGTTGTTTCATAACTACTGTAATGTTGCTACTGTTACGAATCATAATGTAAATATCTGATATGCAGGATGGTCTTAGGCGACCCCTGTGAAAGGGTCGTTCGACCACCAAAGAGGTCGCGACCCACAGGTTGAGAACCGCTGTGCTAGAGTAATTGGCCTCTCTTGGCTCAAAAGGTCAGTTTCCTCTCTGAGGACCTCTAGATGGGTGGACTGTTCTGCTCAGCACACTTTGCCCAGCCCCAGAGCGATTCTCCCCCCACAAGCAGAGTTGTTGCAGAATGGCCTTAAAGTACAAGTTGGCACTGGGGCCAAATATAAAACCTGGCCTGCAGATAGGTTTTGTTTGGTTTATACAGTGTTTTTAAATGGATTTCAGTTACTTGCTTTTAATGACAAGTCAGTAGACTTCACCAAATGATCCAAATTTGGGACTGTTCTTGAGCTCTGGTATTCCCCAGCCCGAAGAACCACGTGGCAGGATTCCACTGAAGCCCAGATGACGGGGTGCGTGCTCTCTGTCCCAGCCTCCCGGCCCTTGCCCCTCGCTTCACTTATTTCTAGGACTTGTCTAGACTCTTGGAGGTTGCCTTTGTCACTCTTGTCCTACAAAATGAATGAGTGGAGGTGGGTTGCAGATAAAAGAATTGGTGTTTTCCCCTTCCCTTAACTAACAGGAAGCCTGGAGGTGGTCATTTTATTTTATTTTTTAAATATATTTTTATTGCTTTCAGAGAGGAAGGGAGAGGGTGAGATAAAAACATCAATGATGAGAGAGAATCATTGATCTGCTGCCTCCTGCACATGCCTGCAAACCGAGCATGTGCCCTTGACCAGAATTGAACCCAGGACCCTTCGGTCCACAGGCTGACACTCTATCCACTGAGCTAGGGCAAGGTGGTCATTTTATTTAGTGCTTGTCAAGACTCAGGTCCTCAGAGTAATATGTGTTTGTTTATTTCACATTTTATCTTTATAAATGCTTCTGACCTTATTTGTAAGTTACAAAGAATCAATGTAATGACAAGAAAATGGTGCATATAAAAGGATCACTATTGCCTGTCATTCAAAGTTCTTTATAGTGGTTGATTCATTACCAGGTATACATATTAGAATATTATAGATGTTATGTAATGACCTTGAAAGTTATTAACAAAATATTACATGAGAAAAACAAGTTGCAGGTAATGGGTATTATTCAATCCCATTTTTATGTAGGATTTGGTCTCTTGGAGTATGGGGTCAGCACACTTTTTTTGTAAAGGGCCAGATAGTAAATATATTAGACTTTGTAGAGCACACGGTCTCGTCACAACTCCGCAGCTCTGCTGCTGTAGCTGGAGCACATGAACAGTAAATGAACAAGCCTGCCTGTGTTCCAGTAAAGCATTATGGAAACAGGCATTCAGCTGCTAGTCAGCTTATCACGTTCTGTTTTAGAGTATTTGAGGGCCCAGTGTTGCGTGTCTGAGGTTTAGGGACATAAATGTCACCTGAAAAGGAAAAGTTAGAAACAAGAAGCACCTGAGAAGATCAGGTGTACTGACCTATTTTCAACTTAACTGATTCTTTCTTCTGCTAAGCTCATCCAAGTTCCGCTGCTCTGTGTCCGCTCATTGCGAAGAATTGCCTCCGATGCGGGTCTCACATCCTTGTCTTTGTCTGTCAGACACAGGGCCAGGACCTCAGCACACTTTCACCAGCAACCATCTTTAAGTCCATGTTCCAGAATTCAGAGGATACGGCAATTCAGGAAGATCCTCAGCAGACAGGTTTGTTATACAGTCTCCTCCTGCCCAGATCTCAGCACTGGGAAGGGGATTCACACGTTGACTCTGAATGACAGGCATGTGAAAGATCACTTCAGTTTCTGTGAATGAAGTGACTTTCAGTGAGGGGTTAGAAAAGTAAGGGCCTTTCAGTTCAATTCCATCTTTTCCCTACTTCCCTCAGCAAGGGTCTCCTCGAGGGTCTGCTTTTCCCTAGACCTTCAAAGAGGAGGGTCTCCTTTTTCAAAAGCTCTTGTTGGCTTTAAAAAATGAGAGGAACTGTGAGCTCTTCTGATGTGACACCCGTTTGTGAGAGGGTAGAATCCACCGGCTTAGCTCAGACTGTTCGAATGAGAGTCTCCCTGAAGCCTCAGTCGTCAGAAAGCGTGCACACTGGTCATGCCAGAAAGGACGTCGAGCCCCATTTGTAGAAAAGCCTTACGACGCGTTTTTTTAAGCTAAGACCTATACTAGGTCTTCACGTTTAGAAAGTGAGGGTGATTGTGAAGCCTGGTTCTTGGACCAGAGGTGCCATTAAATGAAAAGCAGAAAGCCAGCCTGCTAGCAGTGAAGGAATTGGCTCCAACAGACTTCAGCTGTCTTTGGTTTAGCTCGTGGTGACTGTGTTTTTGTGGCTCATCTAAGGCTTGGGATATGTATATATGTTTCTATTTCTTTTTTTTGCCAGCTGCCTTGATTGAAAGTTTTAATGGTGATGCAGAGTCAGTCAATGATGTTCCGCCACCCACAGGAAATTCAGCATCTTTATCTCTTCCACTTGTACTGCAGCCTGGCATCTCCGAGCCACCCCAGCCTCTACTACCAGCCTCAGCACCGTCTGCTCCTCCGCCTGCTCCCTCCTTAGGACCTGGTTCCCAGCAAGCTGCATTTGGCAACCCCCCCGCTCTCTTACAACCTCCAGAAGTGCCTGTCCCCCACAGCACACAGTTTGCTGCTAATCATCAAGAGTTTCTTCCGCACCCTCAGGCACCGCAGCCCGTCGTACCAGGACTTTCTGTTGTTGCTGGGGCTTCTGCGTCAGCAGCGGCAGTGACGTCAGCCGTGGCGGCAGCGCCCCAACCACAAAGTACTACTGAACCCCTGCCAGCCATGGTCCAGACTCTACCCCTGGGTGCCAACTCTGTCCTAACTAATAATCCCACTATAACCATCACCCCGACGCCCAGCACGGCTATCCTGCAGTCCAGCCTCGTCATGGGAGAACAGAACTTACAGTGGATATTGAATGGTGCCACCAGTTCACCACAAAACCAAGAACAAATGGTAAGTATTATGTATAAGCAGGTCCAGTGGGGTGAAGTGTCCTTACATAGGGGACATGTTCAGAGGCTTTTGCTTCAAAAAAGGAAAATGGCTGTCAGGCTCTGAAACATGTAATTGTGTCTCTCGGTCACTTTTCCCAGAATCAGGTGGTGTAAACACAGGGAATGCTGTGGTTGGTACCTACAGTAGGGCGGCAGAGAATCAGGCTTACGTTTCCCGAGCAGTGGGCACTTGAACAAATATTCCACCTGCAGCCTAATCCCATCATCTAGGACAGGCGTGCAGTCAGCCAACTCCGGAGGCCCAAGAGCGGTTCAGGAAGCGCCTTCTGTCTCCAGGGCAGTCACACTGAGGCGAGGGCCTGATACCACCCCATCAGATGCACGTCAGAGAAATCTCTGCTCCAGAGCCCACTTAGAGCTATTTTCTGCTAAGTGTTTGGTCTCGATGATAAGGAAATGACTTCATTGTTCAATTAAATATCTCAAACAAACTATTTAGGGCTAAATAGTGAGCATTCAAATTCCATAAACGGGGTGCCAGCCACCTCTAGAGGCAACCTAGTTCCATTTTCCAATGGAAAGGTCTTTTCAATATTACGACCCAATCTGCTTCCATGGGGTTTTTATCATTTCTTTCTGAATCTGCCCGGGGGAGCTGCATGGAACAAGTGTCGTCATTCCTTTTCCACACGACTCATTTTCATGTATTTAAATATGGGTCTTATTTTTCCATCATTATTTTACAGTGTCACCTATAACTTAGCCAGAAGCTTTCACAGTTCTCCTAGATTTTCTTTATTTCCTTAGAGCAGCGGTTCTCAACCTGTGGGTCGCGACCCCTTTGGGAGTCGAACGACCCTTTCACAGGGGTCGCCTAAGACCATTGGAAAACACATATATAATTACATACTGTTTTTGTGATTAATCACTATGCTTTAATTATGTTCAATTTGTAACAATGAAATTGGGGGTCACCACAACATGAGGAACTGTATTAAAGGGTCGCGGCATTAGGAAGGTTGAGAACCACTGCCTTAGAGGGATAAAAGACAAAGCCCTAGATCCAGAGACAAATGGCAGGGGGCGGGGGTTAGAGATCAACCGAAGGACTTGTATGTATCCTGCAGTCCAGCATAACCAATGGACACAGACACTGGGGCAGTGGGGGCTTGCCCTCGGGGTGGGAGGAGGAGACATATGTAAAACTTTAAACAATAATAAAAAAAAGACAAAGCCCTTTGAAGTTAAGACTTGAAGATAGTTTAATAGGAAGTGTACTAAAGTGATTAGGGTGATTTCTGGGCATGACTTTATAATCCTACTTAGTAGTAACGTAAGTAGCTAATGTTTGCCGAGTGCTCGCCACGTGCCTAGGACTCTACATGCATCCTCTCATTACATCCTCGCTGGCGTTCTTTGGTTATCATCCCCATTGTCACGGATGGGGAAACTGAGACTCTCAGAGGTTGACTCACTTGCCTGACCTTAACTACTAAGCAGCAGTTAGGACTGGAAGCAGGTGTGGCAGAGTTCAGGGCCCACCCTTGAGCAGCTGCCCTGTGCTCAGGGCCTTCACCGGGGCTGTTCTGCATGCATCTTAATCCTGGAGGGGAAAAGAACTTCCCAGCCTCTTAGAAGTATTGGGGGCTGGCAGAGAGTGGAGAGCTCAGAGGGGAAGCCAGCCCTGGGGCTCCCTCTGAGATCATCAGCTGGAGAACAGCAACCTTGGAGGAGCCTTTGGGCACATGGAACCACTGGATTAGGCAGCTGGGAGGCAGCCAAGGAGTGGAGGACCAAGCTGGCTACATTGGCCACACTGAACGTCAAACAGCGGGTGACCTCATGCCAGAGCACAAACAAAACATCTCTCAGTGCAAATCCCTCTGCACTGAGCGTTCTCTCCCTCTTGGACGACCATCACGTTGGGGAGGCTTCAGCTCCTTGGAGCTCTGCCATATTCGAGTGCCATAAATGTGACTTTTTTTCTTCCAGCAGCAAGCATCAAAAGTTGAGAAGGTGTTTTTTACCACTGCGGTACCAGTAGCCAGTAGCACAGGTATGTAATTCTATGTGAGCTTTAAAAGATACTCAACTCCCTGGGCCCCTTGAGGCACAGTTTGTTGCTTTGCCCAATTTTTAAAACTTTGAAATCAAAATTGTCACATTGTATTGTTTATTTATTAGAGTATCTCATATTCTTATAACTATTGGAGGTTAGTGCACATACAGCATTAATGCCACTTTTAACATTTTTTTTAAACTAGTAACAGTTCTTTCCCTTTCAGTTACAGCTTTTAAATGTAGCCCAAAAAAAAGTTTGAATCACAGTTAATGCTAAAGAGGGCAGTTGTTAATTCACTGGACTCTTTGCTAATTACAGTAATGAAGAAATAGCATCTGGGTCAGAGACTGTATAGAACTAAAAGGTCCTTTTTTTTTCAAACTCTATGTTATGGATTAAGAAACTGAGGCCCTGAAATATTAAATGACTCCCCCAGAGTCACCAGTGAGTTTGTGGCAGAGCCAGAGCACGAGTTCTCAGGCCTCCTGGCTCCCACTCTGCTCTCCTGCCCCTTGGTCTCTAGAGCTCTCGAGACACACACAGCCCATCTGAGTTCAGAGTGTGCACACTAGGCTGGCTGTGTAGAAGGAGGTTTTACGGACGCCCACTGTATGTCAGAGACGGCTACAAACATGAGTGAAATGTCCTGAAGGAGCCTCGGGTAGGCGGAGGAACAGTCCCATACAGTGTGGACAAAGGGACAAAGATGCTAGATGTGGGAGGAATCCAGGAGCTCTGCACAGTGCCAGGCAGCTGCCTTGGGCCAGCCCTAGGTGTAAGCCTGCTGGAATCACTGCCTGGAGGCATCAGAGGGGAGAGGGGAGTGAGCTGGGCCTTCAGAGATAAGAAGAGTAAGTTCTCCAGAAGAACAGCCTGGGAGTTTAGGCCACGGGAAGCACCCATAGGCTCAGGGATAAAAAAAACAAAAATAAAACATGTCAGAAAAAGGGAGGCATCCACCTCCCTGGCTGGCATGGAGGGTGCAGGGGAGAGGATGGCTGGAAACAGGCTGGAAATACGGGGCACATCTCGATGGTGTGCGTGGCATCCACCCTCTCCATCACCATTCCCGCCTCCATGGCACTCAGCCCTCACCTAGTCTAGATCCCCCTGTGCCCTGCAGCCACTTGAAGCGCAGTCTCTCTCACCTCTCTCACAGGGAGCTCTGTACAGCAGATTGGCCTCAGTGTTCCTGTGATCATCATCAAGCAAGAAGAGGCGTGTCAGTGTCAGTGCGCATGCCGGGACTCTGCTAAGGAGCGGGCGGCTGGCAGGAGAAAGGGCTGTTCCTCCCCACCCCCTCCAGAGCCAAGCCCCCAGCCTCCTGAGGGCCCCAGCCGGAAGCTACCACCACAGACTTTCTCCTCACCCCCTGTCCCTCTGTCATCCTCCTCCGCCATCCCCTCTTCCTGTGAGCAAAGCAGACAAGCAGGGACTCCTCCAGACCCTCAGACAGAAACGTTAAGTGCCATGGATGTGTCAGAGTTTCTGTCCCTCCCGAACCTGGACACGCCGTCCAATCTGATTCCCATTGAAGCACTACTGCAGGGGGAGGAGGAGCTGGGCCTGACCAGCAGCTTCTCCAAGTGAAAGGCCACCTGTGCTCCCCTCCGGGAAGAGAGGGCGAGCAGGAAGCACACACAGGTGTGATGTCTACCATCATGGGATTGGTAATTTGAAGGATGAAGAAATCTATTTGAAATCCTCACATTTCGGATATATTTTCTTTATTCATATCCCAGGAGCATCCATTTTAAGGAACTGATCTTTGGGAAAAAAAAAAACCAACAAAACAAAAAAAAAAAGCTAAGTTATAAATGAACTGTTTGGCTGCACTGTATGTCACTTTTGCTTATTGTCATGTGAACTTGGAAATTAAGGTTACTCGTATGCATAAAAATTCCAAGTGAAAGGGTGTGGTTTCCATCAATCTGATGTTGCCCATCACTTGCACTGGGGCCTTGTGGTCTGGACAGTGGAATTCAGTGTGTCAGGTGTTGCTCCTCCCTGTGCGTCTTTTGAGCCTGAGGCTGAAGCTTGCTCCAAAGGCCAGACCCTCACTCCATCAGAGAGGGAAGTGGCAAAGGCAGGTCAGACAGCTGTGAGCCGGACAGAAATTGGGTGAGATGGTTTTGCTGTTTGCACTTGTGTCAGTGGAGCTCGGAGTGACTGGCAGGTGTCTGCATCCAGCTGCAGCACAGATGGGCAGCTAAAAGCCTGGCCCGAAGCTGTATCCAGGATCTGGTTCTGCGGCCCCGCGCGCGCGCGCGAGCTGTTTGCTATCTGCCAATGGCGTGTGTGCAGAGCAGGCTCTAGCAACGTGATCACAGTCTTTGCCTTCCTGGTTCTGTCTCTCAGTTGGTTGCCAGGGTTTGCAGATCACAGCGAATTTTTCTTGGGGAACATCCCTGTTTTGTCCTGGAGTGGACATGTGGGTGTATGGCCAGTTGCTGGTCGGTGCTCTGCCTTCCTTTACTGGTATTTCTCTTCCTCGGAGCAGAAGAGCTGCATTTTGCTTATCAGAAGGTGTATCGCTGAGGGAGGTTTCTTAAGGTGGCATGTAATTGGCAGGCCAGGTATCCTGGTTCCAGGTTCTAGCCAGGCTTTTGGTTGCCCCTCCCATCTCCACCTCTCACCCCTCTGGATTTTGCATACAGCCTAGTACAGTGCAAAGAAGGATGTGACTTGCTCAGCTTAGTCACATGATTTCTAAACAAAAACAAAAAATAAACAAAAAACACAAAACGATGATCTTCTACTCAGGGTAAAACAAACAAAAAAATTCCCCTTCCACCAAAAAGCCTGAAATGTTGCAATAAGTTATCTCATTTGGAATGTTTCATTAAGTTGTGTTATAGGAAAGAATTGTTTTTTGATTTGTGTATAGAATTACAACCATCTATCTGCCTTTGGCTCCAAGTCATGCCTCTAAACATAAAACATAAAATACAGCCCACACTAAAATGGAAAGTTTCTCTCAACTGGCTAAATCAATGTAGTCATAAGCACTCACCAAGTTCACTGAGCTCAGAAGCTGGGCATGGCCCCGCATCTATAGACTAGGCCTCTTCCCCGCCTTGAGCAAACAGGGCTGCTCTTCTGGGTCAATGATGTCGGGCAGAAAGTAGCCATAATCTTGCCTTCCTTTTCCCACTCCCTAATGTAAAAAGAGCTGCATTTGCCACTCTCCTGTCTCTGAGCCGTGCTCACAGCCAGCCAAGACAGTATCCAGAGCAGATCATTAGGGGAGCCAGAAGCCCAGCCTTTAACAGGATGTTCAGGGACAGACTTGGACAAGAGGGCAGTGGTGGTGAACGTTGTCACTGCAATGAGAGGTGGGCTTAGCCACAAGCAGCTGCTGGCTTCTCATTCCAGGAGTCTAGGCAGGAGAATGGGTTTCCTTTTAACCTTCTGCACTCTCCTCCCCAAAAGGCTGGTGGGTTCTGGGACCATTGACCTCAGCAGAAGTTGATAAGTCAGGAGGAATCTTCTAGTACCACAGTGAGTGGGTCCTGGAAAACCAGCTGCTGAGCATGGCTTGTCCTTGGCTCTGTGGACCAGGCACCATAGGAAGCTTTGAGGTAGGACACTTGTGTTTTCTCTACCTCTTCTGCGAGAGACCAGCACAATATGATTCCAAAGGTAATTGGCGTCGGAGGGCAGGAATGACCTCTTCCCACATCCCTGGAGTCACCTGGGACTCAGTTCCCTGGGAGCAGGTGGGATACGGGAGCCCAGGAAAAGCCGCTAGAAGTGTCCATGGTTTAAATGTTGCTTCTTTCTGGTAGCCAGGCCTGTGCTAACTTGTTGAGTCTCCCCAGGTCAATGGCTTTTCTGCTCTCCAAAGATTGGGGGTGATGAAGAAGCATCTTAAAATAGTGTTTAGGTTGACAGATTTTCTAGTTGCAGTATCTGCCTTTTGAGGATGATTCAAGATTACGAGGGCAACTATCAAACCCAATCAGCTTTTGGAAAATCATGAGCGTGCTTAAAATGTCAGTGAGTGGCTGCAAAGAAGAGCAGGTTTATTCCACAGGATAGGCAGTCTTTCCTTCCTCCTCCAGCGCTCTCCCTCCCCACCTCCTCTGTAAACCTGGCCTTTAGTGCCAACGACCTTGGAGAAGAGTGGGCCGCTGGCTAAAGTGGATCCAGACAGAGCCTTCATGGAGAGTGTGGTTTCCCAAACCTGGAGTGAACCGAGGGAAAGGTTAGAGAAGGTCTGCAGACTTCTACCAGGTGAAACCAAGCCTTTTTCTTCCCATGGTAACCTTAACCATTTCCACCCTGTAGATTTATCCTTCCAGTTCCTGCTAGCATCTCTAGTCATACTGCTCGGATACAGGGTGCTAGTCAGCATCAGGAATTGGAGTACATGGGCTCAGGAGGTGGGAGGAAACTTTGGCTGGCACCACCAAACTGCCTTAGTGAATCTGGCCCTTCCCAGGCCTTGAGGGAAAGTGGCCCTGCCTTTCCTGTCGGGTCTGGTCAGCCTCATCGGGACATCACCAGTTTGGTGGCAGGAGTTAGTGTCATTTATTGAATCCCCTGCCCCCTATCCTTTTAGAAGGAGATCTTGGTACAAAGCCTGGGAGGGGCCTTCATGTGTGAAGACCTCTCTGGGTAGAAGCAAGGGACTTGTGTTTACCACCTCTGGGGGAGTCAGTAGCTTGGAGAGTGTCAAGGCAGTGGACTGATGGGGCTAATGGAGGGTGGGTGGGTTTCCTGAGAGACTTTGTATAATGCTGAATGTGTCCAGAGGGACGAGTTTGCAGAACCTCATATTGGTATATTAAAGAAATAATAAAATAAAAAGCACTTTAGGTTATTTTATCTTTAACCCAATTGCTGCAATTTCTTTTGTGTGTGTGTGTGTGTGTGTGTATGTGTGTGTGCTTTCCACAAAGTTTTATTTTTTGCTTAGAATAAAAAGTTAAATTGAGGTGTGAAAAGAAAAGCACTTACCTTGGTGCAATATGTGTAGCTTGATGGTCGTTGTCCCATGTGGCCCTGGCCTGGCCGCATTTTCTGCTCCATCAACTCTGTACCAGGAGGCTGTCTGTAGGGAAACACTATTATGCATTCTCAGCAACTGCTCAATCTATGCAAGCCTTCCCTGTGTGCCTGAGGGCGCCCCCTCAGGCTCTCTAAAGAACTGCTGCGGGTCCTGTTTTCTGCTGACTGTTGAGGCCCTTTTGCATCACTTCTTGCACCCTTGCCATCTTTCCCCCCTTCACCATTACAAAGTGATGTCTGAAAGGAAGGAACGGGATGTTCCTAGGTAGAAACCTGGCACCTTCTAGACTTTTATATTTGTAATCACGTCCATTGTCCTTAATCTTAAAAGACTTCTCCAGAATCACCGAAACCATTGATTTGTGGAACTTGGAACAGTATTGCTAGACTTTTCAGTTTTCCTAATCACCAATCAGAAATATGTTTGGGGAGGTGTTACAGGTGGGGGGGCAACATGAGCCATTTCCTTATCGCTCCCATGCTACCCCTATTGGCTCTTTAAGCAATAAGGCCTCCAGCCTTCATTAAATCCAATAAACAAAGCTGTTATACTTTGCTTTATCAACTTTTTCCCTTCCCCCTCACTCCTCTCTTGTTTCCCCTACCACCCCATTTTATCTTCATTCTCAGGCTACTATACAATGGAAAAGTTTGAAAATACTTCAGCCAAAGCAGAAAGATTTCCATAGATCCCATATGCAGATGATATTGCTGTGACATAGATCAGAATTGTTCATTCCTTAATACTGGGAGGGAGGAGGCAAGAAAACGGAATTATGCATATTTCTGATTGGTAACCAGTTAGGCTGTTTCCTCTGGGACAGACTTGGGGAAGAGAGAAAGGGTCCTGTGTTTCTTCTCATGCCCTTTGGGGAAGCTGATGACCACTGTTTGGGCATTTCTCACTGTTAAGCCTGTTCGAGGGCTTCTCAGTCTGCACTGAAAATGCAAATTAAACTGGATCTTTATGTTAATGTGTACATAGTACAGCCTTTTTTACTGGATGCAAAGTTTAAAACCACACACTGCCCTTTTGGTGGTGTGCCTGCTGGGCCAAAAATTGGGTGATAATGTAGTGTCACTTTCTCAGCTCAATGCAGTTTCTACTCTTTTTCTTATGGGAAAGTTTTTCATAAAACCTTTTTTTCACCAAAACCCAGGGTTGTTTTTTGCAGTATCCTTGTTATCCTCACAGTGGTGCCAAGCCAGAGGCCTCTCTTGCCCTCTCCCCTGTGTCCTCAGGCCTCCCCTAGGGCGATGTTTGACTCTAGTCCTTTGTTGTTTTTGGTGAATGTGGGGGCGGGGGTCAGAGTTCAAGGTGGTTGTTTCCTTTCCCTGTGAACTCCTAGTCCCAGTTTGGGGGAGGTGGCTGGAAACTTGGTTTTGCTGAATCTCTGGCTCAGATCTTCTGGCCGGAAAGGCAAGACCCACGGGAGCCTTTTTTTTGGACATACACTAGTCATTGGCTGAAGGTCTTGGTGACAGTTCTCTAACGCCCAGTAGTTTTATTTGGATTATGTAAAGCCTATCAAATTCATTTAAGTGTGAAACATGGGAACAACAGACTTTCACTGAGCGATATGAAAACGTTACAGGTTCAGTACTTCCAAAGGAAGAAACCTCCAAACCCAAAAAAGAGTAAATATGAATTTGTATTTTTGAAGAATGTGAAATAATGGTGTTTGCTTAATTGCTCATTTTGTATAAACTTAATATTGTACTTTAAAATATCTGCTAAGAAGTGAAAATTTAACTTTTTGGAATTGAAAAAGCAATATTAAATACTAATGAGATCCTAATTAAATGCTTATTTAAATCTGGTAGTTATCTGTGGTATTTCTTCCCAACCCTGCCAGCTTTCAACCACTTCCTCCCTCCCCAGCATCAGAGTCTTAGAGATGGGACAGAAAGGAAAGGCCAGGCACCAGGAGAGTCTGCAGGCTTCCTTTTAATCAAGGCTCTGCTGAAAGTGTTGTGTGGGACTTGGAGCCCCCAAAGCATGAAATGGACGTGTAACACCACCTGGGTCCCCGGAAGCAGGCCAGACCACTCTGGCGAGCACTGCTGGCCTGCCCAGCTCCGGTCATCAGGCTGGTGTTCCTCGGCTACATTTCAGAGCTCAGCACTGCATCAGCCAGGAAGGAGTGAACCCAGCCGCTAGCAGAGCTGCCACCCCAGGCTGAGGGCCAAGTTCCAGCCGCTGCCAGTGAAGACTGGTCCGTTACTGAAGGCAGTTGTTCAGCGTCCAGCCACCAGCCCCCTGGAGGGAGAGAGCGCAGGGCCACGGGCTCGGGAACGGTCAGGGTTCCGCAGCTCCATCGCCAGCATCCTTTGGGAAACCGCCTCTGGCGCAGACAGCTGGCTGGGGGGGCGCCCCGGGTTTGGATGAGACATTCTGGTAGGAACAGGAAGGAAAAAAGTGAGGCTGGGAGGCAAGGCCCCGGATTAGGCCGCAAGGATCTGGCTCCTTGGCATCTGGACAGCACTGAACTTTTTCAGAGCCTCTCACCCAGATGAAAAGTGGGAGGTACAGCAGCGGGGACACGTTCCCTCTCAGGGGCAGATGGGGCTCAGCTAATCTAGCCAGTGGACAGTCCCCACCTCCCAGGCCCGGCCGGGAGGCACTGACCCCGCCACCC
>NW_005360425.1:3179389-3189891 GCF_000412655.1 Myotis brandtii | reverse complement strand
AGGCTTGGGAGACTGAGGCGCCGGGAGCGGGAGGGGCCTGCCGGCTCGCCCAGGAATCCGGAACTGGAAATGTGTGTCTGCCACTTCACGTCGGCCAGGCCCTCGGCGAGAGGCTGCGGCGCCGCCACGAACCAGGCCGGCCAGGCCCCTCGTCTGGCGTTTCTGTGATTAATGGGGGCGGGGCGGGGAACGCCCACGCTTAAAAAAAGGGAAAAGGAAAAGGAAACAGTAGCTTAATTTAGCCGAGAGGGCTTTGAAGAGGAAATAAAACACGGACGGGATAGCCGCGCAGCCGTTGTAGTTTCGGAGACCGAAGGCGTGTAGGCCCCAAGCTTGGGGTGCTTCTCCGGAGCCCAGGCTTCTGCTCAGGCTCGTAGGTGAAGAGGGAAGACGCATGGGTCCCGCTGTATCCCCGAGGGCCCCCTCTTCTGGATCTGCCTAGAGTCTGGACCGGGACCAGCAGTGCCCTTCATTCTTGGGTAGAGCTGTGCCCCTTTGTTTCCCAGGTACTGTCATGTGAACGTACCCGAGGGGCTCCTGAGAGACCTGTTACCCGGACCAGTGACCCTGGTGATGGAACGCTCGGAGGAGCTCAACAAGGACCTGAACCCCTTCACTCCCGTGAGTCGGATTTTCTCTCGTGTCTCCCTCCCATTCGGCTTTCACACGGACCCAGGCTGGACCCGTAACCCACTCCTTCCATCCTTTCTCATGGTCCCCTTTCTCCCTGCTTCATAGCTTGTAGGCATCCGGATTCCTGACCATGCCTTCATGCAGGACTTGGCCCAGATGTTTGGGGGGCCACTTGCTCTCACCAGTGCCAACCTCAGCTCCCAGCCCAGTTCTCTGAATGTGGAGGTGAGAGTTACCTAGTTGTCGTTCCATCCCCAAATGTCGTCACGCCTAACACAGTTTTCTCTGAACCAGTGGGGTTGGTGGTTTGCTGGAATTGCCCGACAGGAGAGTTTAAGTCTGCCCAGTTGGCAGGGGTTGAGTTGGGGGAAATCCAAGTTAAAGAATCTTGGAAAGGTTTTATTACAAAGCTTGGAGAGGAGGGAATGATGAGTGTTTTCTTTCTATCCTCCTATATAATAAAAGGCTAATATGCAAATTGTCCCCTCGGGAGTTTGACCAACCAGAAATTTGAGTGCTCGCTATGACGTGCACTGACCACCAGGGGGCGGTGCAGAACAAGGAAGGCCCTAGGGACCCTACCCATGCACGAATTTCGTGCACTGGGCCTCTAGTCTTTTTAATAAGAAACATGATAAGTATAATTGTTTTCCCCTTGTCGGGGTAGCAGTTACTGGGGAATAAGGCAGTAAGTCTTTACAACAGTGCTACAAAGGAAGTTAAGGTTCCAAAAAGTTAAATCACTTGGCCCAGGGACTCCTGACCACGTTCTCTTACCTCTGCCATGAGCCAGGTCAAAGGATCATCCTAATCCTGTGTTAGCTGCATAGCTTGGAACAAATGAGGACACAGAGAAATTCAACTTAGCACACTGTTTTCTTCTTACTGAACTTAAATGCAGAACATAGCAAAGGGATGTGGTTTTCCATGCCCAGACCTAGAGAGTGGGTTCAGGAGCCTGGGAAAGTGAGAGCTCAGCATCCCTTCTTATTCCCAGACTGCAGGCTTTTACTTGGTCCTGGTGGCCATACTCAAGGCGGTGGGGAAGGGGATGGCGGGAGGTATTCCTGCCTGCTCAGCAAACAGTTGACCTATCCAACTGGTATTCCCCCATTCCCAATTCCCAGGCCCATCTTCATAAGGGGTGAGGGCAGGGATGAGGGGGAGTGGGCGATGCTGTAGCTAAGAAGGGAGTACCCTTCCCGTAGCCCAAGGATTGAGTGTTGGTGGCATGCACTTACAGAGTCCACTCCGTTTCCTCTCTGTACCGTGATCCACAGTTCCCCTGAGATCCAGGATCGGAGTGCTAGAGCTGGAGGGACCCTTAGGGAGCATCTGTCCAGCTCCCTTATTTTACAGCCGTAGATAAAGTAACTTGAATGCGGTCATACCGAGATTTGGGGGATAGTCCAGGGTAGAGCCCATCCCTTTGGGCTTCCACCTTGGACTCCAGTCATTGTGCTTACAACTCCCCAACAGAAATGATGTATGGAATTTCTTCCTGGCACAGCAAGATACTCTTTGAGCTCTAGATAGATGTTACTTGGGGTGCTGATGTGGGGGAGGGGACCTCAAACCTCATAGGATGTAGTGTCCTTAGCATAGCTGACCTTAATTAATTGAGGTTCCTTCCCCTCTTATAGGAATGTGCCTGCTGGTTTGGGATTGTGTAGCCTTTGTCTTGTGAACCTTGCCTGCATTGTGACGACATTGCATGGGGTTAGTGTCCATGCTCTTCCTCTCCCTCTTCTTAGGAGTTCCAGGACCTCTGGCCTCAGCTGTCCTTGGTAATCGATGGGGGGCCAGTTGGGGATGGCAAGAGCCCCAAGTGTCGCCTCGGCTCAACTGTGGTTGACTTGTCTGTGCCTGGAAAGTTTGGCATCATTCGTGCAGGCTGGTGAGTCTGTCTCCTATGCTGTGGGGACAGAATTTGAGGGAGGTTGGGAATGCAAAAATGGCCTTGACAAAATACAGGTTGTCACACTCTCTTGCCCTGACAACCTTTATTTTGGAGAAGTGGTGGGTGGAGTGAGACTAAGTTTGCTGGTGGTTGCTGTTTCTTTCAGGATTCAAGAGGATTCTTCAAGGGTTTGATGAACAGAGTGCAGTAAGACCAGAGAGTTAGAGCTCCCTGATCACTGGACTCTGGTGGGCTTTGAGAAGTCAGACTCTTAACTGTCTTCATTTCCTCCTCAGTGCCCTGGAAAACACTACGGATGTCCTCCAGAGGAAGTACGGGCTGCTCCCTCACAGGGATCCTGCTGAGACTTGAGAGGCAGGAGTGCCCAGGGACTGATGCTGGACACTATGTTTCTTGTCTAGTGGATGGCAGCAAGGCCTCACTTGAGAGGCCACTGGGGCCACAGCGTCACTAGTCTGACTTTGAAGGCAGTTTATCTTTATGAGCACTGTAACCAGGCCCCAGAAGAAGCTGGTTTAGCTTCACACCTGGGGAAGGGGGCTATATTTATTGTCTATAATTTCATATGTCAGCCTAAAGCTGAATAGAGACTTTAAGAACATTCCTAGGATGCTCTTATTCTAATAAGCTTCTTTCCCTCTCTTTTTTTTAAAAAAATTCTTGATATATAATTTAAATAACATTTGGAATCTAGTGAGAGTTGGTGGCATTTAAGGTCCAAATAAGCTAGAGTGCCAGTTGGTGCTGTTTAAAGGACTCAAGTGACCAAAGGCTTGAGTTTTGTGCTCCTGAAGCTGGAACCAGGTTAGCATAAAGACTGTAGAGTAACAGGCCAAACACACTTTCCTCTGAACCAGGGGCTGGTGGGGCGGCATGCTGCATTGCCTGGCAGAGGGTCGTCGCTCTCTACTAATGGTGGGAAGTCAGCTCGGTTGGCAGGGAGTGGGATGGGGGATCCAAATTAAAGAGTATAGGAAAATAAATCTCTTCAGACAGTGCCTTTTTTCTTATTCATAAAATACATTATAATGATACCATTATTTAAACCTACTGTCCACTCAGCAGCCTTTATCTGCATTCATATGTATACCATGTATTGAACATAGTTATTGTTGGGCATTTGAACTTTTTCTTTCATAGGAAATAATGCCTCTATTAGACATCTTTGAAAATGGTTTGTTTTTCTTCTTTGAATTATTTCCTTGGGGTAGGATTACTGGGTCAAAGTATATGAACATTTTTATGGCTCTTGATACAGATTAGCCTTCGAGAACTGAATCCGGTTGCCATCAGTGATGTGAGAATTACTGCCCCCATCCCCTGGAGCACTGCCATGCTTTTGGTATTTTTCAAATTGTATATTTGTGAAATGAGGCCTCAGTGTTACCCCTTCTGTAAATTACAGGTCATCCCATCCAGCCCTTTTCACCTGTCCCTGCTTGCCTTTGTTGCCCCAACTAAGTCACAAGCAGGTGACCAGGCCTACCCCGTCCATCAGTGGGGTTTAGTATCAGTTACCTCACTGCAACTGGGAGTCCTTGTGGTACCCAGTAGGGCCCACTACCTCCCCTCTGCCTTGCATCCCAGTTCCCAGAATTGGGATTCACTCTTGAGCCCATAAACTTCTCAATATAGTGGTTTGCAATGTACATACAGTGGGGCCTTGACTTACGAGTTTAATTCGTTCCGTGACGGAGCTCGTAACTCAAATTACTCCTATGTCAAATCAAAAATGAACGAGTGAGACACGTGATGCTGGGCTGATGTGGCGTTCACTGTGACGTTCGCTGCGCCAACTAGTGGTGGGGTATCTGAAGCTGGCTCGTAACCCGAATTTTAGCTCACAACTCAAAGCAAAAAATCGGCCAAGAGAGACGGCTCGTATCTCGAAAAACTCGTTAGTCGGGACACTCGTAAGTCAAGGCCCCACTGTATTTTCAAGTAGATCCTAATAATTTGCCAAAAGGTGTCCCAGGGCCTGCTTTGAGTGTCTTTGTAGTTAGCACATTAGATTATTTGTAAAGAACCAATGGTTTGTTAAATATTCCCTCTAGCAATCTTGCTAATTTCTTAAGCAACCTCCCTCTTCACTGTGCTAACACTAGTCATCCCTCATGTCAGTCTCCAAATCTGACTACAGGGCCAGAATTTGTGAAGTCTTGAGGAGAGCAAGAGGAATGCTTACTTGAGAAGACCACATTGTTTAATAATACAAATCACAGTAGCACTGAAAATGGCTCTAGTGAATGGGCCTCATTCCATTTAGGCAGCTAAAGGGAGGGGGAAGTCCTAGTCCTCTCCCTGAAGCTAAATGTTCATCTGGGAAAATGGAGGATTGAGCACAGAGGTATTTTCTTAGGGAAAACAGAACGCCCAGCAGTGGGTAAAACTGCAAAAGTAAAACCTATAGCTGTGCTTCTGCACCAGCTACAAGGCCATACCAAATGAGGGAAGCTGGGTCCTGTAAGGAAGATGAACCGTTTCTGGTCATTTGCTCCTGGTAGTAAAGTGGTGTTAGTCTGTGTTGAATTAATGTGTGAGTGCCCAGGATTATTTCCTGAAAATTGGGTTCAGGAATCTATTGGAAATAGCTTAATCCTAGAATTTCCCTTTTAGAAAGTCTCAAGTATGGTTCCCTAACTTGGACAAGATGGTCAATGTGGGAAGGAGGCCTGAAGAGAGGGCAGGGGTGGCAGAAGGGAGCAGGGTGCATGCTAGCCCAGAACCCCGACACCCTTCCTAGAGCAGTGGCTTGGCGAGTCCACCACACCACAGCAACCTGCTGAATTCAAAGCCAGAGGGATTATTTCAGTGTCTCACTGAGGATGTGAAGCTTCCCTGGGCTACATCCAGTTACCTGCCAGCCTCTACAGTTCCCTCTGCAGCACTGCCCAGGTTCCTGTCGCTGCAGAGCAACCCAGCACCACTTGCCTGAGGAACAGGCTCTGTTCCTACATGGGCCCAGGCCTGATGGCCCACCCAGAGGCACCAGCTGCTGATAAGGGGACGGCGAGTACCTACACCCTCGGCTGAGCCCCACATGGAGACAGTATTCCAGTGAGGCGGGGACATCAGCACCTCAGGCCCCTCACATCAGCCACTGCTCCTTCTCTTTGATGAAGTGCTCCGCCCAGCGGCGAGTCAGCTCCAGGTACAGGCTGGGCTGATGAGGCAGGTAGTCCAAGTACAGACGAGTTGGCGTCTTCTTGGGAATGGCCTTCTCAATCTGGGTGCCCTCGTGCCACTCATTGAAAGAGGTGATGGAGACAATCTCGGGCCTCACTGTCAGGGCTGCCTGCAGGGCTGTCTCATAGTACTTGCCATTGACCCTGTTCCGCGTGTTGTGGTTATTCCAGGGCCGGATGCTAGTGTCAATGTACCCAGGCCCCACACTGGGAATGAACATGAGGTTGTTGGCATCACAAAAGTTCTTCACAGCTTTCCAGTTCTGATGGGAAGAGCCGAAGGAGAAACCATTGGAGGCAAAGTAGGTGTACATGCCATCAAATCCGGCGGCCAGGATGTCATGGGTGTGGCCCTCCTCCACCAGCAGCGCTATGAAGACCCCATCATAGGGGGTGTTGCGGATTGAGTGCAGCCCACTTGGTGTCAGGAGATGGGCCCAGGCCTCGGGGGTTGTCAGGTATGAGTCGTAGATATAAAAGAGTGGGAGGCTCTTTCCCATGCTGTTCTTATAGCGGTAAAACGCACCGTGGGAGCCATACCTGAGGAGCAGAGGAAGAAGCACCTGAGTGGCAGCTCGGGTGGCAGAAGCCAGCACCGCTGTGTCACCAGCCATGGATGAGAGCTTTCCGGATGCCCAAGCACAATTTTGGATCCAGCCAGTCTCCATAATTGGATTGTCATGCCTCTAAGCAAGAACTAGCTCCCTCCCTCCTCTCCCCAGCCTTGTCATTCCTTTAGTCAAGCCTCACCTCCCTGCCCCAGGCCAAGCCACATCACCTTTCATCTGGACTGCAGGCTCCCAATTCTACCTCCTTATAATCAGTTCTCTTTTTAAAGTCTAAATCAGATCTGATTGCTCCAAAACCCACCAGGCCCCACCTACTTGATCTGGCCCCGCCCACTTCCATTCCTGCTATTATCCCATCTACCTCTACACTCTGGCAACACTGGCCTTTCTAGCAGTAAACTTGTCCCAAACTATGACCTTTGGATCTGACAGCCCTCTGCCTGGAATTTCTGCCTGTCCCGGATCTTCGCAGAGCTGCCTCTTCATTTAGGTGTCAGCCCACATGTCATCTCCTCAGAGAGCTCACTTGACCACCCATTCTAAAATATTTTTTGGACACACTCTAGCAAACACAACACCCTGCTTTATCCTTTATTATTACTCTTCCATAGTATGAATCACTATTTGATTTTTGCGTGTGTAACTACTCTCTGTTCCACTGCACCCACTACATACACTAGAATGTAAACTTTGCTAGTCCTACCTACTACCGTACAACAGGCTTAGGACTGCCTCGACAACTCAAGGCACTCAATAAATGTTTTTGAATGAATGACGTGCAAGCACTGTACAAGCCATTTTCACATATATTAACTCATGTAACTCTCACAAGACTCACACAATAAGAGGCTTGCCATGTGGCTCAGTGGTTGAGCATCAACCTATGAACCAGGAAGTCATGGTTCGATAGCCAGTCAGGGCACATGCCCAGGTTGCGGGCTCAATCCCCAGTATGGGGCATACAGGAGGCAGCCAATTGATGATTCTCTCTCATTGATGTTTCTATCCCTCTCCCTTCCTCTCTGAAATTAATACATTTTTTTAAAAAAGAGGCTTGCCTTTGTTACAGATTGGAGGCTGCAGAATCAAAATTCAAACCTAGGTTGCTGATTCTAAAACCCAATACTCTCTTACTATAAAATAACTGCTGGGGACACAGGCATTCTGCCCGTGTGTCTCTTGACCTGCCCCTCCAAACCTATCCTTACTCCTATTTTGATCCCCACCAAAGTCCATGCCCCAGAGCAGCCTTACGTGTCAATGATGTACTTGATGTTGTCATGCAGTGTGATGTCATCCCGGCCCTTGTAGGGTTGGATGTGGAAGGCCACCTGCCACAGATAGGAGATACTGGTCACGTGATTATCTGTCCAGGGGTCACAACCTATAAGGCTGATGCTCCAACGATGGCCTAGAGGAGAGGCTGAGTTCAGGA
Source organism: Myotis brandtii (assembly GCF_000412655.1). NCBI lineage: Eukaryota > Metazoa > Chordata > Mammalia > Chiroptera > Vespertilionidae > Myotis > Myotis brandtii. The sequence goes on along the minus strand of NW_005360425.1, from coordinate 3,182,148 downwards.
GAGGGCCCGGCAATGGTGGGCACTATAGACATAAAACAGCCACTGCTCTCAGGGCCAAGAAAGAGGGGCAAGAAGCTTGCCCATCTCCCACATCTGGGCATCACTTTTTTGGGGGGAGGGGGAGAGATATTCTGTTGGGCTGTGGCAGGATGGCTAATAGGTTTCAACTTATCTGCCAGTTCAAGTGATTGGCATTTGATACCTAAAACTGTGGGAAGAATTATACTGAAGCTATGTCAATGGGAAATGTGCTATGACCTATTATGCATGTTGGTGATGGGCTCAGGAATGGGAGTGAGGCTCTTCTTCATCGTTGTTCTGCCACAGGAGAGGAGAATGACTTATTTAATTGGTACATTTGGGGAAAATAACCGGATATGCTAAGCTCAGCTCCCTCATTCCCCTTGAAAGCAAGCCTACCTGCTGAGAACAGGTGTGCTCTGCTCCCTGAGGCCCAGCACTGCCTCCCAGAAGGAAGCTGAGGCTGGAATTGTTTGTGGGCCCATTTGGTTCTTGCCTGCCCTCTCCAGCGTCAGGGTCTCCAACTTAAACTCTATTATTTTGATATTTAGTCTCTCATTTCTCCTATATTTAGTTTTCCCAACTTTTTTTCAGAACTGAAAACTTGAGTGACATAGGCAGTATTTATTAGAACCCCACCCGCAACACCACACTTGCTACTTATTTGCCATAGCTGGGCTCATGCCAAGAACTTGGGTGGAGGCACTATCCCTATGGGCAGAAGAGGGAACATCTCCAGAATGGGCCAGAGGGCACTTGACCTCTTCTTGAAGACTCACCTGGATGTTGTACTGATGGGCGGTGTCCAGAATGGCGGGCACCAGGTCATCAGAGGGTTCCCCATTATCATCAGCCATGCCAGGTGGATACCAGGACAGGACCAGGACGCCTGAAACACAACACAAGCTACTTCAGAGACACACAGCATCCCCACACCAGAGATTTGTTTCCTCGCAGACCACCTCCAACTGCAAAATGGTTTCTGAATGAAACCTTAAGCAGTGGTTCTCAACCTTCCTAATGCCACGACCCTTTAACCCTTTTCGGTCCAACGTGGAGGCTGACTCGACAGACCAGGCACTAGGAGCAGGTCCAACGTCGAGGCTGAGACACCGCAAACCAGTTCAACATTCAATCCCGTCAATTAATTTGGACCAGACTGTTTGAATTCCAAAAATAAAATTGGACCGCAAAGGGTTAATACAGTTCCTCATGTTGTGGTGACCCCAATTTCATTGTTACAAATTGAACATAATTAAAGCATAGTGATTAATCACAAAAACAATATGTAATTATATATGTGTTTTCCGATGGTCTTAGGCGATCCCTGTGAAAGGGTCGTTCGACCCCCAAAGGGGTCGCGACCCACAGGTTGAGAACCGCTGCCTTAGAGCAAGGCTCCTGCCAGGTTCACTTCCTGCCGATCAGATTCCAGAGCCCGGGTCCTGGAGCTGTCCTCACCCACGGTGCTGAAGCGCAGCGTCCGGGGCGAGCTGAACGCATCAGGCCTGGCAGGATCCTGAGAAAAGCCTGGGTAGGGTCCCGGCTTTTGCTGATATTAGCAAGTAGAACAAAGGGAAATGGGTGGACAATGCCACACCCACCCGGAAGGCACAGTCCTATCCCAGGAAGAGAGGAGCACCTCTTCGGTCCTGAAGGGAGAAGAGCCCTGAACAGAGAGGTCATCTGATTCTTCTGGTGGGAAATAGCATTTGTCTAGCTAGCCTGTCTGCCACTCTAGACTGTAAAATCCGAGGGACAGGCGTTGTGTTATATATCTGTGAATACCTCCCCCAGTGTCTCTGGCATTCAGGGTTTTCCCTCACTCACTCACTGTTTCCAGATAAGTTGAAATGGACTGTAAAATCCAGCGGAATTCAATGACAAAATCTGAAACAGGTGAGCCTCCCACCCAGCCTGCCTCCAGGAGGCTCCCGGACCTCCTCTCAAGCAGAGTACTTTAAGGGAAGATCCCAGACTCCATGCTGCAGAGCAGGGTCCATCATGCACCTGGACAAACTGTCCTTCCTGCAGCCAGCAGGCGCAGGGAGGGCTGCTGCTCTCCCCGGTAGCTGGTATGAAGGCAGCGGCCACGCTCGGCGCTACTCTGAATGCAAGACTCCTGCGGATTATCCGTTTGTGGATACCCAGGCTTCACTTACCCAAACCTAGAAATCCAACAGACATGAAGGTCGTACCTGGCACAGCTCTGGCCCAACCGCCTTCCACAGGCTCTGCCAGCAGGTCTGCCCTAAGAAAGGGCCTGAATAGCTGGGGGTCAGAAGGCAGAGGTGGGTGCGTGTGAATGATAGAAAGTGCGGCGGTGCCTCGGAAGGGGTATGAAGCCAGGCTGAAGGGTGAGTGGGGCCAAAGGCCGGGTGACTGGACCACGTGGAGCTGCGGTGGAGGAAGGAAGAGGGTGAGGCTGGGGGACAGGGACGCGTGGGGAGGGGTGGGGAGGGCTCACCGATGGCGGCTTCCTTAAGCTGGGTCATGTGCTCCCGCAGCACGTCGGGGTCCCGGGAGCTGTAGGGCCCCAGCTCCGGGTAGAAGCTGGAGCCCAAGTCGTCAGGGGGACTGTGGCGGCCGCGGGGGTAGCTGGCCGAGATCTTGGGGTCCCAGTGCGGCACCATGACGTGGTCCCAGTGAATGTAGTGGCCCTCGCGCCGCGGGCTCCCGTACCACGAGTAGTAGAAGGCGTGCAGGTCCGAGTAGACCCGCAGACTCTGCCCGGGGAC
>NW_005360425.1:3178498-3178909 GCF_000412655.1 Myotis brandtii | reverse complement strand
ACAATGCAGGCGGCGCAGACCAAGTGGTCCCGAGGCGAGGGGGAGTGGCCGCGGAGGAGAGAAGGAAAGTGGCCGAACGCGAGCCCCGGGCCAAATGCAGCCGAGTGACCCGCAGAGGATGTGTCGCCTTTCCGCCTGGGGCAGCGGGGCGGGGACGCCCGGTGGGGAAAAGGGATGCCCTCCTGGAGCCCAGGAGAAGGCCCGCCTGGCGGCGGCGCTGAAGGGCGTGGGAGCAGAGGGCCGCGTGGGGAAGAAAGTGGGTGTCTATGGTCGTCCTTCCCCAGCGGTCTCCTTCCCAGTGATCACCCTACTGACTTCACCGACCCCCTCCCTACTGATCTCAGCGACCTCCCGCGTTTGCCCCAGATCCCCCTCCCACACACCCAGGCAGCCCCCGAGGGTGGGGGTGGG
>NW_005360425.1:3171041-3178457 GCF_000412655.1 Myotis brandtii | reverse complement strand
GTGGGGGGTGGGGGGGACCCCAGAGTCAGACACCACCCAGGCGCTAGAGCACCGCAGGACGAGGGAGACCGGGACTTGCACAAGGTCACAAGGAGCAGATCTAACCAAGGGTCAGAGCTCACCAGAGCTTTCTCACTATCCAGGCTGCCGGGTCTCAGGCCCGCTGTGTCCGGAGCCATCGTCTGCCCTTGCACAGTCTCCTGGAGTGGTGAGGACTAAATGAGAGGGTTACGTGGAGCACGTTCACGGGGCCTGGCAGAATTAGCACTTAGTACCTCCACGGTTCACCTGGATTCTGAGCTCCAGGGGCAGGCCAGGTTGTATTTTCCTTTTTAGATTTCCAGGGCTGCAAGAAGAGGGTCTGCTCCTCACTTCCCAGGGCTGTTGTTGAACCAGACTCTGCTGTGATGTTCTATAGACAAAGGTAACTCTTTCAGCCCACACGGATTGAGTTCCTACTCTGCATTATTCATGATTTTATTCATTCAGAAAATAGTTTTGTTCATTGTCTGCTTCTTCACTGGTCTGTAATGGTAGCACCTGTGTTTCATCAGTTGCTCTATCTGTAGTGTCTAAAACCGAGCTTGGCATAAAAGTATGCACCTGATTCTTCTTTCTTAAGTAAATGAATGGTAGGAAAGCCAGGAAGAGGAGGCACAAGACTGGGAAATGTGGGTAGGTCTGGAGCCCAGGAAAGTGAATGTGAGAGAATTCATGGTAGTAAATATGAATTAAGTAGAATGCTTTCAGCTCCAAGTAGCAGACCTGATTCAAACTGGCTTACTCACTATGGAAATGTATCATGTCATAGTGCAGGCGACCCAATGGTAAGCATAGACATTGATTTTTAAAAATATATTTTTATTGATTTCAGAGAGGAAGGAAGAGGGAGAGAGAGATAGAAACATCCATGATGAGAGAGAATCATAGATCAGCTGCCTCCTGCAAGTCCCCCACTGGGGATCGAGCCCACAACCCGGGCATGTGCCCTTGACCAGAATCAAACCTGGGACCCTTCAGTTCACAGGCCAACGCTCTATCCACTGAGCCAAACCAGCTAGGGCTAGACATCCATTCTTTTGTTCCACTAATTTATGCATTCATTGGTTGATTATTTTTTTAATATATTTTATTGATTTTTTTACAGAGAAAGGGAGAGGGACAGAGAGCCAGAAACATCGATGAGAGAGAAACATCGATCAGCTGCTTCCTGCACATCTCCCTACTGGGTATGTGCCCGCAACCAAGGTACATGCCCTTGACCGGAATCAAACCTTCGACCCTTGAGTCCGCAGGCCGATGCTCTATCCACTGAGCCAAACCGGCTAGGGCTGGTTGATTTTTGTTTGTTTGTTTGTTTTTGTTGTTGTTGTTAATCATCACCGGGAATATTTTTCCATTGATTTTTAGAGAGTGGAAGGGAGTGGGAGAGACACACAGAGAGAAACATTGATGTGAGAGCAGCACATCGATTGGTGCCTCCCACATGCTTCCCAACCAGGGCCAGGGATGGAGCCTGCCCTTGATCAGAATTGAACCAGGGCCCCTTCAGTCCATGGGCTGATGCTCTATCTACTGAGCAAAACTGACTAGAGCCATTGGTTGATTCTTGTATGTGTCCTGACTGGGGATCGGACCCACAACTTTAGTGTATCAGGACAATACTCTAACTGAGCACCCAGCCAGGATGAGAGTCTGCATTTCTGATAGGACCTCGTGTGTGTGCTTCTGGTGGTCTCAGACCACATTTTAGGACTTAGAGTACAGGAGGCTTATTACTCCACATTTGGAGGAGTCTTTAAGTAGCTGGTTTTCGAGATGGTTAATCCAGAGGTTCAAAGACACTGGGGCGTCAGATAATCTTGTCTATGGTTTCTTTGGCCTTGGTTGAAAAAGAATAGAAGCAGGTCCTACCTGACAATATTCAGATATAGAAGAGGAAATGGCTGTCTTATAATCCTTTTAAAGAATAAGATAAACTCTTCCAGGAGCTCTCAGCTGATTTCCCATCACTTCTGATTGGCTAGAATTGTGTCATATGCTGGTGCTTAAGCCAATCCCTTGTCAAGGCCATTCAGAGAAGGGTGAATGAAATCAAAAGGGAGGAAATAAGTGTGAGTTGGGTAAACAGCCAAGAATGTCTCCCACATCTGCTCAGAGTTTATTCTCTTCTTTTTCACTGTGTTGAGAGAGCCCCCCTTACCCCACTGTGGCAGGAGATGGCAGATATGCTCTGTGGAGGATAGATCTCTGGAGTCCAAGGCAAAGCTTGATTACATTTACACCACACTTGAGCACCCCCCTTGCCCAATCCAATCCTCGTTGCCTGCTGCTCACAGATGAGTGCTCCTTGCACACCGCCTCATTCCTCCCCCGCCCATCCTACAGTAATGCTCTGTGGTCTGCCCTGGCAGGACTTTTCTCAGCTACCATCTGACATGATCTCCTACATCTAAAAAGAGCCCAACATTCAAGTTCCATCAGTCTCCTTTCACTGTTCCTCAAGCACTCGGTTCATTTCTGCCTGTAAGTCTACACTTCAACTCGTCTCTTTTTCCTAATAAACTTTCTTTTTCCTTCTTGTTCAAATTCCACCCATCAATCAAGAGCTCTTCCAGACATGGTTTCTCAGTCCTGATGGAAGGGAGCAGAAGCCCTGTGTTAGGATCCTTGATTACCCACAACCACACCCCCATCCTCCCACCAATCTTGTATCATGGGGACTGCCATTCTGGTGAAGAAAAGGCTGAGAGAGGTAGAAAGAGACTGGGCTGGGGTTCAAGCCTACCTCTACCTGTGCTCTGAATCACTGTGCAATACTGTCTCCTGAAGCCGGCAAAGTAAATGTTAGCTGAGTTGTTTATGGACTGTGTCATATATATTAGTGGCCTCATGACCCCAGCTGACCATGCCTGAGGCTTGTAGAGCACAGTGGGAGCAGGAAAGTACCCCACTAATGAAAACCCACCTTGTGCCTTCAGAGACACCACAACTAGCCATTGTCAGGGGCAGACCAGAGTTATAAGGGGCAGTGGACTCAGTACCACGGTCAGTAAGTGTGAGGAACTACCAGGAGGCACCACCAGAAGTGCTGGAAGTGGGCAGCTCTGGGGGATGAAACTCAGGAATTGTGGAGAGAGGCAGGGAGTTTCTCTTTTTATTGTAAAGCCTCGTAGCACCATTTGGCTTTTAATACTACATGCAATATTACTTTGATTAAAAATAACTTTAACCAAATTCAATGAATACATGAACGACCCTTTTAAAATCCTGAATGTGGAGAAAAGAAGGAAATAGATGACAATAGCCATCTTATGGGTTTGTAGTAAGGATTAAACAAAAGAAGGCATTGAACACATTTGACACAGAACCAGCAGCAAGAATTATTATGCTCATGATCGATTCATTAGACGTAAGAGATGTTATTGTAAAGACAGACTTTGATAATTAGAGATCACTCTGGGCTCCATCAAGACAGAACGTTGCTATCTTCTACACTGACCCTTCTTCTGCCTCTTCTTCGCCTCTAGATTTTAATTTCAACCCGATCCACCCAATGGAGTAATTATCCTCACCAACTCCTCTGCACACTTACACATACCCCTTCCATCATGCTTCCACTTCAGCCCAACCCTTAACCCTGAGAAAAAGGGAAATAGACAATCAGATTGTATAGTTCAGAGGGGAAAGTAATTGACTTCCCCAGGACATTTATGTTTCTAGGAAAGTGAATTTGGAAGGAAATACTGAATCATGTTATTCAAGTCCCATTCATTCAGTCATTCATTGCACATTTATTGCGTGCATGCAAGGTGCCAAGCATAGTTCTAGGTACTGAAGGTGCAACAACAAACAAGATAAGTAAGCTTCGCATCTCCATGGAGTTTACATACAATGTCACAGTGACCAGGCAGGCCTCTGGCAAGGACAGTCACCTCCATTTGCTGCTGATGAGTTTAATGCAGTGGAATGAAATAAAAGACATAAATTGGGTGCCTGCTCATTCACAGCTCCCTGCTTAAGGGGAAATCTTTATACCATGTGATCCTGTTCTCCTAACCACAGCTTTTTGGATCAGTAACAATCTGACCCAAGCTAGGCTATTAGATTCTTTGCCAAAATTAGCTGTGGGGAGGTAAGTTGAAAGGCCATGTAGAGTTGGGCCCACAGCAGAAACCAGAGAGACACCATAACAAGCCCATGTCATGGGCAGGCCAGGGGTATAAGGGGCCAGATGCTGAAGTAGGCTGAGGTGAGCCCTCTGTCTACAAAGAGGAAAATGTGGCAACTATACTATGAGAAGAAACCAGAGAAATTTGACCCCAGGAAGAAAGAGAAAGAGAGAGCAAACAGACGACTTCTTTTAAATATATATTTGTATTGATTTCAGAGAAGAAGGAAGGAGAGAGCGATAGAAACATCAATGATGACAGAGAATCATTGATCGGCTGCCTCCTGCATGCCCCTATTAGGAATCGAGTCCCCAACCCGGGCATGTGCCCTTGACCAGAATCGAACCCGGGTCCCTTCAGGCCGACTCTATCCACTTCGCCACACCGGCCAGGGCTAAGACTTCTTCTAAAAGGTTAGAGCAGCTGCCTCTCTATCTGACAGTCTCCAGACCCAGCTCCATCTCCTGCCAGTTTGTTCAGTTCATTCTTGGGAGATGTGTCCATGCACCCGATAGCTTCTCTCTCCTTCACTTTAGGTTTAAATCTTTCTGTCTGTGGCAGACGGACCCTAAAGTGGTCCCCATGATTCCTGTTCCCTGGTGTCCGTGCCTTTGTGAAATCCTCCCCACCCCCATGTCAAGATGCAGCAGCTCCAGGTGTCAAATGCAGACATGACATTAGGAGGAAAACTTTTTCTAGAATCCCCAATTCAGAAGCCACGGTTGCATCACACACCCATGCCTAAGCTACACTCAGACATGGACTGGGCTGAAAAATGATTAGCCAGTAACAATCTTTATTCATCCCCGATAGCGTCATCTTCTCTGAGCAAAGGATTACAGTAGATAAACGAACAAAATTGGGGATTTCTCAGGAACAAAAAATATGAGAGGGAAGAGGTATTGGGGTAGATAATCAGCATTGTTTACCTTGCCAACAGATATACTTATTTTCTGTAAAGGTGTGTGTGTGTGAGTGTGTATCAAGAAGGGTATAGATCAATCTATTAACAAGATTTAAATTTTGAAATGGGACTGTGTAGAATGAATGGATATTTTCACTTTTTACTTAGGAAAATTTTATTAGTTTATATTACTTGGGTAATTTAAATGTAAGAGGACTGCTTCAATCTTGAAGTTGGCTGATCGGAGATAGAACTAAGCCTGGCCCGTGTGGCTCAGTGGTTGAGCATCAACCTATGAACTAGGAGGTCACGGTTCGGTTCCAGGTCACGGCACATGCCTGGGTTGTGAGCTTGATCCCCACCCAGTAGGGGGTGTGAAGGAGACAGCCAATCAGTGATTCTCATTGATGTTTCTATCTTTCCCTCCCTCTCCCTTCCAATTTGAAAGCAATAAAAATTTTTTTAAAAAAAGAAATAGAACTAAGATTTTAAAAAGAGAGCAAGTCAGAGAAGCATCTGTTGATGGGTCCCATTCCCACCCCTGCACCCCAGTAGTCACTCAGGTACCAGAGCAAGTTTATTCCTCCTGAGGATTTGGAGGCACAGGGCTCTCACCATCCAACCCCAACTCCCTCTCCTCACACTCAGCGCAGCCTGCACATCACAGACTGGCTTCCTGTGCACAGTTTTCGGCAAGGGAAGAATTTGCTGGACGTGGCGATGTGAGCATTCTGGCCCCCTCGGCAGTTCCATTTCTCATCGCATATGAACACATTGGTTCTTATAGCACAGCGGTTCTCAACCTGTGGGTCGCGACCCCTTTGGCGGTCGAACGACCCTTTCACAGGGGTCGCCTAAGACCATCCTGCATATCAGATATTTACATTATGATTCATAACAGTAGCAACATTATAGTTATAAAGTAGCAACGAAAATAATTTATGGTTGGGTCACAACATGAAGAACTGTATTTAAAGGGCCAGAAGGTTGAGAACCACTGTTATAGCAGGATAGGAGCTGAGTTAGTCTGATCTACTTCCCGACTCCCCAGTATATAGAATCTCTCTCTTAGTGCTGTTAAGCGAAGTTGATGAGCTTGGACCATGATGAATCCACCAAGGTACATGTCGCCTCTGAGGCCACTTGGTGGCGGGCCAGCCAGCCTGACCTGATCGTATTCCTGTCTCTTCAAACGCATTTCCTTCAGGTTCCTTGCTTTCTAGCCACATTCATCTCAAAGGGTGTCTCTTTCTTTACCCCTCATTCTGTCTTTCCCTCTAGGACTGTTTCTCTAATTCTCTCTCTTTTCCTACTTCACCAGCGAACCTTCCTTTATCCTTTCCCCTTTCTTTCTTTCTGTTGTTCACCTTAATTAACCATGGTGTTGAATAATAAAATATGCTGGAACTATGTGTCAAGCACTGTGTTGGGCCACATATAAATTATATTCCAACCTCACGATAACGCTGAGAAATATTTTCATTCCTATTTTACAGAGGAGGAAGTAGAGGCTCATGAGGCTGTGTTGTGTTTGATAATCTATAGGTTTTCTTTGTTTAATTTCCAAAGTCAAAAAATGTTTTGTGTTTCTTTTATCTTAGAAAAATACAGTGTAAGCATTTGCTTATAGCCTCCATCATATTTTTAAAAAATATATTTTATTGCTTTTTTACAGAGAGGAAGGGAGAGGGATAGAGAGTTAGAAACATCGATCAGCTGTCTCCCGCACACCCCCTACGGGGGACGTGCCTGCAACCAAGGTACATGCCCTTGACTGGAATCGAACCTGGGACCCTTCAGTCCCCAGGCCGATGCTCTATCCAGTGAGCCAAACAGGCTAGGGTGCCTCCCTCTTATTTTTGCCAGTAAGTCTCTTGTCCTAGAAAAGAATTCACCCTGACGGGAAGCCTGTGGCTCCTTCCTGACACGCTCAGGTCGGAGCTCTCCCGTGCTGCCAGGTGGTGTGGTGATCCTCACAGAGTCTTTTTCCTCCTCCTGCCCCATTCCATCCCACCGGAGTTCACGCCCAGGCCGGGCCTCTCCTGGGCACAGAGCCACAACTTTAAGCCGTCTCACCTGGCGAGAGGTAGAGTCCGGCCCACCTGATCTTGGCTCACTTGTTGCTCACTTTGCTTTAGGGCCTGAGCACCTGGTGTGTGCAAGTGTGTGTGTACTGTTGTGCCATCTGTGTACCCCGCTCACTGGCCACAGTTACCCTTATGAGTACACTACAATGGGGACACATGGATGTCTCTCTCTGTCTCTTCCCCTCCCTTCCACTCTCTCTAAAAATCAATGGGAAAAAAGTCCTCTGGTGAGGATAACAAAAAAGAAAAGAAA
>NW_005360425.1:3165090-3170992 GCF_000412655.1 Myotis brandtii | reverse complement strand
ACCCTCCCCCCAACCTGCCAGTTCAGGGAGGGCTCTAACCCGCCCTTGGCTGACTGGCCCCAGCACTTAAAGGCGACAGTAAACCATGGCTCAGTTTCCTCCTAAGGCCCTTCTGGATTTCTTCGTGGGGTGTCTGTTCTGCAGCCTCCTGGTGGAGTGGAGTCGGCCTTGGAGCAACTCTATCCACATACATTGGGGCTTCTCCGTTTTGTTTTTATTATAAATGAGCTGTTCAGAGGAAGAAAGACCAGGCTTATTTCACTACATCTTCTCCCCTTCTTTTTCCCATGCCTAGGGTCTAGATCTGGCGGTGCCCGGGGGTGCCTACAGGTGTGTGTGGTGGGAGAGGGTGGGATCCAGATTCTTGCAAGCCAGGGGTTTGTGGGGCAGCCTATGTGGCTTTCCCCGGAAAATTCCCCCCGTAGGTTTGGCTCGAGAGGGATCCTTGGGAAGCTCCCAGGGAGTCTGTATTTTGTTGTAGCAATAGGGTCAGACCCTCTGGGCTGAGGTCCCCGGAGCTCAGGGTAGAGGCCATCGCTGGCGCTTAGAGACTGCGGAGGGGACGGGACCTGGCTCTGAAGAGAGGGTGAGCAGTGACGGAGGGAAGACTCATTCTGAAATGAAAGGAGTCCTGGGTCTCTAAGCAGCTTCTAAAAATACCATCTCCTAGCGCTGGGGGCAGGGGGAGGGGGAAGCGAGCGTGAGGAGAATGAAGATGGGAAGGAGGTGGGGTGTAAGTCAGGTAGACCTGACTTCAGAGGCCCCTGTCAGCATCTGAGGACTGGCCAGAGCGCACACCGCCTTCTGCTTCCCCGGCGGCCCCGTCTCCAGCGTGTCCCAGCCCGAGCCCTTCCTGATGGCCTTCCTGTCTGCAGGCAAAGGAGCCCGATCCTCCCAGCCCTTCCATGGCTACTGCCCAGCGAGTATGTCTGTGAGCGAGCAAGTGTGCTTGTAAACATGCCACACACACACACACACACACACACACACACACACAGAAATGACACATGGAAGCAGCTTGTACGTGGCTAGTGGTCTACAATGCCAAAAAATGTAGTTACACTTATGCTTGAGGAAGTATGGATGGTGGCAGGAACACGGCGATGGGCCGGGGTATCTCAGCACAAGAGCGTGGGCCCCAGTCAGTGTTGTTGGTGGTGGGGGGGGTGAGGAATACACACATACAGAATGCAGAGACACGCAAGCCAACGGGTCTCGTAGACACAAGGCTCACATCCGTTCTCCAGGCTTCTTCAGCTTCCAGAGGGACAGGGGTTGGGGCCCCCAAGAAAAGAGCTCTGAACAGCCACAGGGTGGGTGGAGCTTTCTCCGTTCAAGCTCAGCCCAGATGGTGGCGCTCAAGAGCCGCCTCCCTCGTCCTAGACGAGGGCCCAACCCTTCCCACACCGGCGCCTTAAACCCTCCGCGGGCACATAAATGACCTTCACTAGATAGAGGTCGTGTTTCCTCGCGGCTTCTTCAGTGCTGGCTGAACTCGCCGAGGACTGCTCCGCCTCGCCAGCAGATGCCTAGCCGTCCCGGCCGCCGCGCGCCTCGCCAATCCCCCGGGGTGGGCGGAGAGGGTTAGCCAAGGGGTAACTCCAGGCTCGGAGCCGACTGGGGACACGGTGGGCTGTGGCGAGTGCTGCCTGTGTCCTGGCAGCGAGAGCAAGAACCCGTGAAATCGATCGTTGATGCAAAACCCACCACCGCCCCATCCCGGCATCCACATGGTCTCTCAGCTTCAGAAGTGTGGCTGGTAGGGTGGGACTCTTTCCCACTTCGCTCTCTTCTCAAGCAGCTCCCGGGGGCGGGGTCGGCCCCTTCCCCCGGCCGGGGAGTGCTTGTGTGTGTGTGTGTGTGTGTGTGTGTGTGTGTGTGACGAGGGCGGGGAGCTAAGGGAGCCGGATCCAGAGCCGGGAGACACCGGGAACCGCAGACACTGGAAGAAGCCAAGGCCTGGGAGAAAGAGGAGCTCCCAGGGCTTGGGGTCAGAACATCCAAACCCCTGCAGGTCCTGGGAACGAGGGACCTTCCAGGCTAGCTCAGAGGCTGCAAGTGTCGCTGTCTCCCCGAGTTTCGCCCCTTTGTAAGCCACGCCCACATTATTTACTTCTCAGTAACGAGGGGCTAAGGTTTAGCCCTCTGGACTACGGACGCCAGTTCCTCCTCCTCCCCAGGAGCCCAGCCAGCGCTCAGCACGACCCCACCCCCACAGTTTGAAGACTGGAGGGACCCCTTCCTTTCCCCTATCTAGTTCGCAGTTCCGCCCCTGGCCTATGAAACTCCGCCCCTCTACCCTCTGCTGACGGTGATTGGTGGAGCTCCAGCGGCGGTGCCCAGTGATTGGTCCCCATGGATGACGGTAACCGGTGAGGTCCCGCCCCCAGCTGGCGCCGGGGTCTGGGGGCACTGCTCAGCGGTGCTGGGGCTGGCGCGGCTTGAGCCGCCGCCGCACTGACAGCTCGGTCTGCGGACCATGGAGACCGGCGCTGGCCCACATCCGCTGCGCCAGTTCATTTGCCTGATGCCACTTTCTCTCGCGTTGCTTTTGGGACCAGGGAGGCCCGGGACCGCCGAGGAAGGTGAGGAGACTGGCGGCTGTTCTTGGAGCCCGGGGTGCCAAAAGATAAGGGGCTGAAAAGCGGGAGTGCTGGCGAGGGAGTCCTATGGAGAGACTGGAGTCTGTATTGGGGTTTGAAGCAAGCGGGCGCGGGAAGCAAAGAACTGGAGAGACAGAGAAAAAGGTGGCTAAGCAATAGAGAAGAGAGGGGCATCGAGGAGCTCGGGGTCTGCAGACCTGGGAGGCCGGGGAAGAAAGACACCAGGAACCGTGGGAGCCAGAGGCGGTGGTCCAGGGGCCGTGAGACAGACCGGCTGAGCAAATGGAGGTGGGAGGTGTGGGGGCGGGGAGAAGAAGAGAGCAGAAGAGAAGGGGGATGCCCAGGTGAGATAGGAGTATGGGGGGACGGGATGCAGCCCGAACAGCGGGGGCTAGGGGACCACTGTGCATGCAGCCAACTGGAGGTGGAACGCTGCTGCTGCTGCTGCTGCTGATGGTGATGGTGGTGGTGGTGGTGGTGTGTGTGTTAGGGGGTGGGAGCTGGATCGTGGAGCTGTCCGCAGTGCTGAATCTGGAGCGTAGACTACGCGAAGCGGTCCTTGTTGCGGGGTTTGGGGCTGCCCGCGGTACCAGAGCCCGAGCCTTGCCTCTGATTCTGAATTTGGGGGAGCTGTATGCTCAGTTGAATCCAGAGGCGTCATATCCAGGTGCATGATCCTGAGGAGTTGGGATTTGAGGCTTTGACGGCGAGGTTGTTGGGGCGCTGGATTTCTGAGGCTTTCCAATATGAAATTTCCTATGTGCTGTCAGTTATATTGAAATCCGCTGTCGGCGATGCTGCCCACTGCCGCTGATGCCTTCGGGGCCAAACCTTGTAGAGGCCCTCGCTGTGGAGCCCCATCCCTTGCGTAAGCTCCAGACGAGTAATCTTACAAGATTTGTCTGTGGTCTGGGCTCCTGTCTCTGAGCTGCTGCTATGCTGTCCAGACCTGGGCTTTTCTGGGACCCATACCGAGAGCAGGATTCAGACTTCTGGGCCAGTGCCTGCTGGGGGCGGGGAAATGACTCCAAGCCTCTCTGGTGCAGGAGGGGTCATGGTTTTATATATAAAAGGACCACTGCCGTTCTTTCAAAGGCAGTGGAGGTGACAGCCCCCGGGAAAGGGGATGGCTGGGGAAATGAGAGATTTTCATTTGTTACCCCCAGAGGCCCTAAAAGTCAAAGTAAAAAGGCTCAAGTTCCTCCCTGGTGACTCCACACCTCAGAAGAGCCCCTGAGTCTACATGAACCCTGGGCTGTACACAGGTGTCTTCTGATACACTCACTCTCCCCCTCTTCTTGATGCTTAGTTAAAATTCAGAAAACCTGGGAAGGCTGGGGGGTGTCACTGACAACACCCCCCTCCCCCCATTTTATAGGCAACCTTAGAGAACTTGTCATAGGCTCTGTGGCAGGCTGAATAATGACTCCTCCCAACGTGTCTACATCCTGATCCCCACACCTTTGAAGGCTATCCTAAATGGTAAAAGGCTTTTCAGATGTGATTAAGGGAGTTGAGATGGAGAGATTATCCTGGGTTATTTGGATGGGCCCAATATAATTGCAATGATCCTTATAAATGGGATGCAGGAGGAGTCAGAGCCAGAGGAGAAGGCAATATGACGACAGAAGCAGAGACTGGAGTGTTGCACTTTGAAAATGGAGGAGGAGGCCACAAGCCAAGGAATCGAGGTGGCCACTAGAAGTGAGAAGGCAATATGACGACAGAAGCAGAGACTGGAGTGATGCACTTTGAAAATGGAGGAGGAGGGGGCCACAAGCCGAGGAATCGAGGTGGCCACTAGAAGCTGAAGAAGTCAAGGAAATGGGTTCTCCCCTCTGAACCTCCAGAAGGAACCCATCCTGCTGACACCCTGACTTTAGATCCGTGAAACTGATTTCCAACTCCTGACCTCCAGAACTGTAAGAGAATAAATGTCTGCTGCTGTAAGCTGCCAAAGTGTGGTAGCTTGTTACAGCAGCCACAGGAAATGAATACAGGCTCCTTCCCTAATCACACGGCTACCCCTCTCTGGACTTGAGCCTCCTGGGGATGTATGAAGTGGAAAAAACTTGTCTGTGTTCTTTGTCACACTCTCCATCCTTCAGTTAGCAAATTTACAGTGACCTCACCAAAGGTCTACCCTCCTGACCTTCTGGCTTTCTGATATCTCTGTTCCCCCCTCTCCCTAGTCATCCTCCTGGATTCCAAAGCCTCCCAGGTTGAACTGGGTTGGACTGCACTGCCGAGCAATGGGGTAAGTGTAAACCTTCCCATCCCCCTGTCACGGGGATCCTGTGGCCCAGGACTCAGTCCCTTTAGCTCCCCATGGTTACATCACATCAAAATGCTCCTTGGAACATGTGGTCTGCAGCAGCCCTGGCTTCAAGCCAGAATGGCCTATTAGAAAACGTTGAGTCTTCAGTCAGACAGAAAAAAAAGAAAAGGCACATAAGTGAGGCGAGAACTGTCTGTCTAGGAACAGAAATGTGGCCTCTGGACGGAGCCAATGCTAGACAGTGCCTGACACACGGTAGATACTACCAGCAGTGTTGTTGATGGATGGATTGATAGAATAAACAAGACTTGGAATTCTAAAAAAGGCTTGGAAAGAGGGTCCGAGCGGGGAGATGTGGCCATGTGACAGCAGGTTGGTGTCATGGAAAGGGCCTTGGGTGGAGAGCCAAGAGACTCCAGGTACCATTTCTCCCTCTGCTCCTAAGTCCATGTGTACAGCCAGGCAAGTCCCTGTCACCCGGGAGCTTCAGCTGCCCCATCTATAAAACTTAAAATTGGACTCAGTTGTCTCCAACGTTTCACCTGGCTTTGCATCTTGTAACTCAGCCTCCGTCACCACCGGGCCTGGGCCTCTGCCTACGAGGGGCGCCCCGGCTCTGAGCTGCCCACATCTTTGCTCTTCCTCCTCCTCAGTGGGAGGAGATCAGCGGTGTGGATGAGCACGACCGTCCCATCCGCACGTACCAGGTGTGCAACGTGCTGGAGCCCAACCAGGACAACTGGCTGCAGACGGGCTGGATCGGCCGCGGCCGCGGGCAGCGCATCTGGGCCTCTGCCTACGAGGGGCGCCCCGGCTCTGAGCTGCCCACATCTTTGCTCTTCCTCCTCCTCAGTGGGAGGAGATCAGCGGTGTGGATGAGCACGACCGTCCCATCCGCACGTACCAGGTGTGCAACGTGCTGGAGCCCAACCAGGACAACTGGCTGCAGACGGGCTGGATCGGCCGCGGCCGCGGGCAGCGCATCTTCGTGGAGCTGCAGTTCACGCTGCGCGACTGCAGC
>NW_005360425.1:3159056-3164677 GCF_000412655.1 Myotis brandtii | reverse complement strand
TGGGCCGCTGCAGCTGCAGCGCCGGATTCCAGGAGCGCGGTGACGTCTGTGAAGGTATCCATCGCACTAGGGGGTGTGGCGTGGGGGTGCAGCGCGCGGGTGGCAATTGGGGGAGACGGTGCCCTACGAAAGAAGCAGGAGGGGGATGGAGAAGCCGTGGGCCGGGGAGCCCGGAAGTCCTGAGCTTTCGTGGAGCTTCCGATGGGTCCAGCTAGGACCAATGAGTGAAGTTACTAGGAGGTGAATTGGACTCCAAATAAAGGGACATTAGGGGCCAGTATTTCAGACACTATGATCAATGCCTCGCAAGGCCTCCCCATTTATTCATGGCAATAAAATAAGTCATCGTTATCTCTGTTTTTGCAAATGAGAAAACAGAGGCTCAGAGAGACTAACACATTTGTAAAGTTAGGAGATGGGGAACCCGGATTTGAATCCAGATTTGCCTAACTCTCAGGCTGTCTTTTACACCGCGGTTCCTCCCTATGCATGAGGAAGAACTCGACAGCAGCGGGACCCTAGTAGCTGTTGGCTAGGGGCACTGGTTACATGATAGGGAATGGGCTGCCTGTCACTGACAATATGCAAGTCAGAGGCAGCCATGAGCATTCGGAGTTAAGAGACTGAGTGCAGAAGCATGGAGGCAGGAGAGAATGGGGCTACCAGTGGTCGGCAAACTGCGGCTCGCGAGCCACATGCGGCTCTTTGGCCCCTTGAGTGTGGCTCTTCCCCAAAATACCACGTGCGGGCGGGCGCGCGCTTACAGTGCGATTGAATCTTCATGGCCCATGCGCAGAAGTCGGTATTTTGTGGAAGAGCCACACTCAAGGGGCCAAAGAGCCGCATGTGGCTCGCGAGCCGCAGTTTGCCGAGCCGCAGTTTGCCGACCACTGCGTTAGACCATTGGGGAATATTTGAAGCAGGAATCTGACATGTTCAGATTTGTATTTTCAAAAGATCACTCAAGTGGCAATTAAAACGAAAGGATTAGAGAATGAAGAATTAGAGGCCAGAAGATGAGGAAGGAAAATGATACAATAGTCCAGGAGAAGGAGCACAAGATCTGAACTAAGGCAGTAGCAGAGGTCACTGAGAGATGAGGATGGTTGTGACAGTGAAACAGCGTCCACAACCCTTGGTGGCCATGTGACACAGGAGGAGAAAGGAGTCCTTTTTGACTCAGATGCTTCTGGAGAAATGAATGGGCAGAGGGTCATCCACTGGGGTAGAGAACGCAGGACATGGGCGGACATGTTGAATCCATGTGTCCATGGTGCATTCGAGTGGGTGGGGGTAGCTAGAAAGTGGGTCTGGAGCTCAGCAACAGGGAGGTAGATGCTACTTGAACTTGTGGGTGTGGTTGGGACAGATCAAGGAGAATGTGTGGGGTAAGAAGCAAAAGGCCAATGATAAAGTCTCACAGAACAGCAATATTTAAGAGGAAGTAGAAGAAATGGAGCCCACAAGGAAGGCAGTGGTCAGAGGTTGGAGAGTGTGAATTCCTGGCAGCCAGGGGAGATGGAGGTGTCTGGGAGGGAATGGCCTACAGTGCTGGGGAGCAGTCAGGGAAGGTGAGGACTGGACAACGTCTGCTTGGTGAGAGCAGTCTCAGCTGGGTGATGGAGAGGGCGACCAGCTGCAGGAGGTTGAAGGATGAAGGAAGCAGAGGAGCGAGGCTGGGTTTGAAAGGGGAGGAGAGGGCGTGGTATCTTGAGGACACTGTGGGTGACAGTCGTTTTTACTGTAGAGGAGAGCTTTGCTTATATGATAAAGGAAGGAACCAGTGGGGTACCAAGGAGGGGGTGGTAGGAGCGGTCTGCCTCGGGGGGGAAATGTATTTTATTACTGATGTGGGTTAGAATAGCTGATACATGTTGCTAATAAAAGCAGACCATGTTTCATTAGTTTTATTGTTTTTAAACACTATATAGACAGTGCCTTACTGCCTGTACTCTAAATGGATCACTTTTTTTGCTCCACCCCTGTGTTCTGTCCCTGGGAAGAGCCAGTAGAGAAGGAGAGTGTAAGAGTTTGGAGGTTCGGTAACTGATGGGATATAGTCTGGGAGGAGATGAAGGGTTGGGGTCCAGAGTGAAGGATCCACTAAGGTAACTGATGGGATATAGTCTGGGAGGAGATGAAGGGGTGGGGTCCAGAGTGAAGGATCCACTAAGCTTGGAAGGAAGGAAGGAAGGAAGGAAGGAAGGAAGGAAGGAGAGGGTGTGGATAGAGGTGGATTTGATGGCCAGATACTGAGGGAATTACCAACTGATGGCTTCTCCTCTTTCTATAAGGTGGGAGGAGGGCATTTGTACCAGTGGAAAGTAGCATCCTGGTTTCCCTGTTGCATCTCCAGAGCCTAGAACAGCACCTGGCTCATAGTAGATGCTTAAAAAAAATTGAATGAATGGATCGGGGCTGGAGGGGGAGGTTTAGATCACACACATACACCCAACACACTCAGAAACCCAATCCCACCCCGGAGCTGTGCTGAGTTCCCTCTCCTTAGGCTGAGACCAAAGATCACTTGTAATGGCATCAGCTCTGCCTTGGGGAGCAGGGAGCTGGGGAGGATGCCAAGGAAAGCTTTACAGGGAGGTATTATTTTAAACGCCGGTTTGGAGAGGCATGGGAGTTTGCCAGGAGAGAAAGGGTGTGAGACATTATAGGACAAGACCCAGAGTTGTGAAGGGAAGAGCTGATGGTGGCATGGGTGGTGTGAGGGCAGTGCGGAGCTATTGGAGGGGAAGTGAAATGGTCAGAATTGTATTTAGAAAGTGAAGGCCTTCCATGTGCCTTTGTTTCTCTCTTTGGTGATCTGGACTTGTGTTCCCCCTCTCCCAGCCACTAGAGAAACTATTGAAAGACTTGGGGAGAAAATCAGGGTGTCTGACCTGTGCCTCCAAATCTCTGTTGGACTCTCTTGGGGCAGAGGAACCCTAGCAGATGTCCTTCAAGGCCCCACAGGGCACACCGAGACCCTGTGATGCGGTGGCACTAGGCCCTAGGGCAGTGATGGCGAACCTTTTGAGCTCGGCGTGTCAGCATTTTGAAAAACCCTAACTTAACTCTGGTGCCGTGTCACATATAGAAACTTGTTGATCTTTGCAACCATAGTAAAACAAAGATTTATATTTTTGATATTTATTTTATATATTTAAATGCCATTTAACAAAGAAAAATCAACCAAAAAAATGAG
Organism: Myotis brandtii; assembly: GCF_000412655.1. Classification (NCBI taxonomy): domain Eukaryota; kingdom Metazoa; phylum Chordata; class Mammalia; order Chiroptera; family Vespertilionidae; genus Myotis; species Myotis brandtii. The sequence continues at coordinate 3,161,478 of NW_005360425.1, read as the reverse complement.
TTCGAGTGTCACCTCTGACACACGTATCATAGGTTCACCGTCACTGCCCTAGGGGGATTACAGACAGGGAGACTCAATATAAGGCAGCGCTTTCTAACTGCCAGTGTTGCTTGCAGCCTCAGAACAGGGTGGGCTCCCCATTACAAAGTATATGAGCAAAGGCTATGGCTACTGCTAGGAAAGCTGCTAGAAGACTGGGCCAGCTGAGCTAGATGACCTCTGAAATTCCCACTGTGACCTTGAGGAAGAGAGGGAGGGGCTAGCAGTCAGGAGTCCCTTCTGGAGTCTGCCCCTCAACACAAACCTCTTCTAAACAAAGCCTCTCAAAGCAGAGATCACCAGTGCTGTCTCTGATGGGCCCACCCATCTCCGAGACACGGAGCTCACATGCACACAGAGCAAGGCCCTGCATTCTCCCCTGACAGCTGTGAGGCCCTGCAGGCAGATCGCCTCTCTTATTTTACAGCAGAGGTGAGCAGGCCATGGTTGTTATTTTCATTTGACCGAGGGTTTCTTGAGACCAGAGAGGCAAAGGAAGTGGCAGAGTTGACAGTGGGAACCCAATTTCTGAGTCCCAGCTGGGGTCACTGCTGCTCACTACACTACAGACCACAAAGTTAGTGGGTTCCATGCTTGGTTCTGAGGCAGAGAGGTCCAAAGGCTCCTGGGCTACTGAAGATGGACCCTGCCAAGCCTAAGCCTTCCAGATGATGGACACCCTCAGCTCTTCCCCTCTTCTCCCAAGCAGGCTGACCGTCCTTCCCAGGGGCTAGTCTTCATCCCTTCCTTTATACTATGTCCTCTTGGTGCTGGGGAGCAGCCAGCCTTCCATAACCAGCTAAGTTTCGGGGGAGGGACAGGGAAATCCTGATGGAGCTCAGGAGCAAGGGAGAACCCCCCAGGCTCTGAGAGGAGTGGCCTGGAGCCACTGCCTCCTTCCCTGGCCCAGCTGGGGAGATATAGCAGTGGGTGTGTAGCAGTTTCCATTTCAGGCTGGTGATGGAAGAACAGTAATTACTACCATTATTGTGTAAATGTTGTCTCTACTTGGCTAAGCAGTTGACATGTTTTATTTCGGCTAATCCTCCAAAAATCTTGTGGAGGTATTCTACACAAGGCTCAGAGAGGTCAACCGAGTTGCCCAAGACCACACAGCAAATCCAGGTTGCTCCGTTTTAAAAGCCTGTGCTCTTAACAACCTGTGTTCTGGGTGAGGCGAGAGAAGCAAAGTAACTGAGAAGACGTCAAGACTAGAACCGGTAGCACTGTCGATCTTCTCTCTCTACTCCCCTGCCCTCCAGCTGGCTGGCCCCGCTTTCAAACTGGAACCAAGTGTGTGAGTTGAGGACTTATGACGCATTAATCCCCAACAGTGGTGGGAGGATGAGCGTTGACAACATGTGTGTGTCAGTGTTTGTCTCTGTAGCTGGGAGTGTGTGGGTGTCTGTCCCTTGGTAACTGTGGAAGTACCTCCCTTCTGTCCTCCCATCAGGACTGGAAAGTTTGCCTCGCTGTCTTCCAGTGGGCGTTGGGACTCTGGGTGGAATCCCACCACGTACTAGCTGTGGGACATTGGGCAAGTTACTTAACCTCTCTGAGCCTTAGTGTCCTCATTCTTAAGATGGGGACCCAGCACACACCTCACAGATAGTTGGGAGGATGAAAAGGATTGCCAGCAGTAGAACGGTGTTCCAGCGCGCGGTAAGCTCTAAGAGTCAGGTAGTATGGGGTTGTTGGTCAGGAGCTACCACCCACAGGGCAGTGCTGGAGTAGCCGAGGCCCTTCCTCCCACTGTCCCCACCGCAGTTAGAGATCAGCCCCACCCTACTGAGGGCAGGCAGGAAAGTGGGGGAGAAAGCTGTGGAGGACCCCCATGCTCACACGGCTCCTGCTTGCAGCCTGTCCCCCAGGCTTCTACAAGGTCTCCTCCCGGCGGCCCCTCTGCTCGCCGTGCCCAGAGCACAGCCGGGCCCTGGAAACCGCCTCCACGTTCTGCGTGTGCCAGGACAGCTATGCGCGCTCGCCCACCGACCCGCCCTGGGCCTCCTGCACCCGTGAGTCCCCTCGGAACGCATTGCACGCGGAGGGTGCGGAAGTGGGGGGGTGGGGGGGAGGAGGGCGTCTATAAAGACGGATCAAAGTGTTGGTCAGGGAGGGTAAAGGCAAGCTAGAGGGGAGCGACAGGGGGAGGAGGAGCCTGGGTGGGAATGGGGGCCCGGGCTCTGGGTTGGAAAAACCAGAAAAAACGGGGAGAATCCCGACAGAGGGATGAGGTTGGGCTTCTAGGCAGAGGTCTGAGTGGACCGCCCCCATCCGCCCTTCCCTCCCCTCCCTACCCTCCCCTCCCTCTGCAGCCAGGAGGGGACTCACTTCCTTCTCGGCCCCCAAACCCCCATCCTCGTCCCCTCACTCACTCCCGCCC
>NW_005360425.1:3134234-3158163 GCF_000412655.1 Myotis brandtii | reverse complement strand
TCCGGAGGCCCCGCGGAGGGAGTGAGGGTGCAGGACTCCTTGCCCTGAGCCCAGGAGGATGTGAGTGTGTAAGAGAGTCCGTGGGAGCCAGTGGGCGCTGCTGGCTGCGCAGAAAGTCTGTGCCCTGCACCCAACCGTGAGTTGCCTTTGCTTCCCCAGGGAAACAGGTGGAAAAAAAACGGGGAGAATCCCGACAGAGGGATGAGGTTGGGCTTCTAGGCAGAGGTCTGAGTGGACCGCCCCCATCCGCCCTTCCCTCCCCTCCCTACCCTCCCCTCCCTCTGCAGCCAGGAGGGGACTCACTTCCTTCTCGGCCCCAAGTCCCTCAGTCTTTTGTCCTCCCTTTAAAAAGTCAGTAGGAAGCAGAATCATGCCTCCTCTTCTGTCTTAGAGGGACCCTCCATCCCTCAGCCTCTGCGAGAATTGTGTTGCCTTGGTCAACCTCTTTCCTGTCCCGGAGCAGAGCTGGGAAGCACTAGGGTCAGGCTGCAGGGGCGATGGAACTGAGATGAGGAAATGAAGACCTGGAACCCTTTTATACCGCACCGGCTTCATTCTTGAAATTGCTTTTGATTGGTCTCTCGTTCAGCTGGGGTTCGCCTTCAAGTGTCCTTTGCAAGAAGGATGTGGCCCAGCCGGTGAGGCTCAGTGGTTGAGCATCCACCTATGAACCAAGAGGTCACGGTTTGATTGGGGTCAGGGCACATGGATCCCCAGTAGGGGGCGTGCAGGAGGCAGCGGATCAATGATTCTCATCGTTGATATTTCTATCACTTTCTCCCTCTCCCTTTCTCTCTGAAGTCAATAAATAATTTTTTTTGAAAAAAAAGGATAAGTGAGTGGTTTAGTTTCTGCCTTTCCATATCTGAGAAGATATGATTGGTTTGTGACTTGACTTTCCTGTCTTCTGGTAGTTGTATTGCAGAAAGTCTGAGGCCAGGAATTTTCATTCCTTTGTAAATGTTTGAAACCACTTGGAAATCACTGATAAACATCAGCAAATAGTGTAGAAGAGTGTGAACACACACACACACACACACACGTGTGTATAATTCTTTAACCTACTGATGAAAATAAAATGTAACCAGTAGCACTCTCTTTTCATTGAGTTTGGCTGGAACAGAGTAAAGCTTTTGATTTGCACACCTTTTTTTATTCCTGGAAAAAATATTTTCACTTATTGCTTTGATTAGGACTTCTGGTAGCTCCAGTATCTCTCCTAAGAATCTTTCTAAGCCTTGGGTTGTACATCCATTTTCTGATCCTCAAATCTTGTCATTTCTGTTATCATTTTTAGCTCTTAATCCATTTCCTTTGCCTTTTGGGAAAAGATTGGCCAATTTGTCTGGTTTTCTGGAGCAACAGTTCTGGTTTCTTATGATCTCTGTTGTGATTTAACATTTGCTATTGAATTTACATTTTAAAAATTCAGTATGGAAAAAAGCACCCATAATTTTATTACCCAGAGATAAGCAACTATTAATATCTTGGAATATATCCTTCCACATTTTTTTCTGCCTTTTTTTTCTGTCTTTATCTCTATACCATATATAGAACTATCTACTAGAAAATCCTTTTTTTATAATACTATATGCAACACAAGCTTTTATCTGGTATTTCATATTAACAGTCCTTTTTTTTATAGAGATGGATTTAGAAATTATGTTAAGGAAATACTCTTTATTTTTATTTGTTAACAAAAATACAAAACTTCCACTGATTGAATGTTGCTTTATGTTTGGCACTGTGCAATATGATTTTCTACTTTAATTCAATCAAATTCGATAATCATATTTCAAACGATGAAATTGAGGTCTGAGAAGTGAAGTGAATTGTCCAAAGTCAATCAGCTGGTAAGTGGACACCAGTCTTTGAATTCAGATCTCTCTACCACTGAAGCCCCTTGGCTATATAATGCTTCCATGTTTTAGTGAACTTTCTGTAAAAATAAGGAATGGATGCTAATTTTATAAAATGCCTCTTAAGCATCTTTCAGGATGACCACATGTTCTCTTCTCTTTTGACCTATTGGTAGGATGAATTCTATTAATGGATTTCTCTATGTGAACTCTCTGCATTCTTAGATGACTAGAGGCCCAGTGCACGAATTTGTGCATGGGTGGGATCTGGCTGGCCCACCCCGATTGGGGTTGTGGGGGAGGTGATCAGTGTGGGGCAGGCAGTTGGCTGGTGGGCCTTGCTCCCTGTTCGAACTCCCAGTTGAACTGTTGGTTGAAAGGACAGTTTGCACATTAGCCTTTTATTATATAGGATACCCTACTGGATATGAGTGCATTATTCTTTTAATATTTTGCTGAATTAACTTGCTTGAATGTTAATATTTTTCTCCATCTACATTTATAAGAGAGACTTGTGTAGTGTTTTTTATTGCATTCTTTGCCAAGTGTTGGCATTATGGTGATTCTGGCTTTGGGAAAGGCATCAGGAAGAACCTCTTCTTGTTTTCCTCCTCTGGGACAATTTAAATAGCACAATTATACATTCTTTGAAGGCATGCAAAGCTGCCTGGGTAACTCTCTGGGACAGGCACCTTTTTTGGGAGGCGGGGGAGGGAAGTTTGATGATAGTCTCAATCTTTAAAGTACCTACCTGGCACCATACATACTATTACAATATTATTGACTATATTCTCTATGCTGTACTTTACATCCCCATGAGTATTTTGTTACTACCAATTTGTATGCTGTACTTTACATCCCCATGACTATTTTGTTACTACCAATTTGTATTTTTCTTTTTTTTGAGAGAGAGAGAGAGAGAGAGAGAGAGAGAGAGAACAAACATTGATTGGCTGCCTTCTGTATGTGCCTGACCAGGGGATCAAACCTGCAACTTGGGTCTGTGCCCGGACCAGGAATCTTCCCTTTGGCAACCATCAGTTGGTTCTCTCTATGAGTCTGTTTCTGTTTTGTTTGTTCATTTATTTTGATCTTTAGACTTTGCATGTAAGTGAAATCATACGGTATTTGTCTTTCTCTTTCTGACTTATTTCACTTGGTATAATACGGTCTAGGTCCATCGATGCTGCCACAAATGGTAAGATTTCATTTTTTATGGCCAAGTAATATTGCATTGTATATATGTACCACAGCTCTTTTATCCACTTGTCTTTTAATGATCACTTAGATTGCTTCCATATCTTAGCTGTTGTAAATAATGCTGTAATGGACATGTATCTTTTCAAATTAATGTTTTGGATTTTTTCGGATATATACTGAGAAGTGGAATTGCTGGGTCATAAGGCAGTTCTGTTTTTAATTTTTTGAGGAACCTCCATACTGTTTTCCATAGTGGCTGAACCAATCTGCATTCCCACTAACACTGCACGCCAACATTTGTTTGTTGGTTTATTGGTGATAGACATCTGACAGGTGTGAGGTGGTATGTTATTGTGGTTTTAATATGCATTTTTCAGATGATTAGTGATATTTAGCATCTTTGCATATGTCTATAGGCCATCTGTATATCTGCTTTGGAGAAGTATCTGTTTAGGTCCTCTGCCCATTTTTTTTTAATTAAAAATTTTTTTAATTGATTTTATAGAGAGAATGGAAGGGAGAGAGAAACATCAGTTTGTTGTTCCACTTATTTATGCATTCATTGGTTGCTTCTTTTTAAAATATATTTTTATTGATTGCAGAGAGGAAGGGAGAGGGAGCGAGAGATAGAAACATCAATGATGATAGAGAATCACCGATTGGCTGCCTCCTGCATGCCCCCTACTGGGGATCGAGCCTGCAACCTGAGCATGTGCCCTTGACCGGAATCGAACCTGGGACCCTTCAGTCCGCAGGCCAACACTCTATCCACTGAGCCAAACCGGCTAGGGCTGCCCATTTTTTAACTGAATTGTTTGTGGGGGGGTTTGTGTTGAGAAAATTGAGGGGACAATTTGCATATTAGCCTTTTATTATATAGGATACTCTACTGGATATAAAGCCTGGGTAATTCAGCAGCTCAGCAGTGTTCTCAAGGGCCCGGCTCTTTCCATCTTTCCATTCTGACATCCTTATCACATAGGCTGGCCCCTTCATGGTGGTAAGTTGGCCCCAGAAATCACATCCTTACCATCCAGAGCAGAAAACGAACTGCTTCTTCCTTGTAGGCATCTTTTTAAGAACAAGAAACCGTTTCCAGTTCTTTCTAAATTTTGTTGTGGCTATTCAGAGTCTCTTGTGATTCCTTATAAACTTTTGGATTATTTGTTCTAGTTTTGTGAAAGATGCCATTTTTGGTGTTTTGATAGGGATTGTGTTGAATCTATAGATTGTTTTGAATATATGTACATTTTAATGATATTAATTCTTCCTATCCATGAACATGATATATGCTTCCATTTATTTGTATCTTTTTACATTTCTTTCTTCAAGGTCTTATAATTTTCTGAATATAGATCTTTTACCTCCTTGGTTAAACTTATTCCTAGGTATTTTATTTTTATAAAAATATGTTTTTATTGATTTGAGAGAGAGAGAGAGAAAGGGGGAAGAGAGAGAGAAACATTAATGAGAGAGGACCATGAATCAGCTTCCTTCTGCATACCCCCTACTGGGGATCCAGCCTGCAAGAGGGCATGTGTCCTGACAGGAATGGAACTGGCAACCACTCAATGCGTGGGACGATGCTCAACCAACTGAGCCACACGGGTCAGGGCTATTTTATTTCTTAAAGCAATTGGAAATAGGATTGTTCTCTTTGTTTCTCTTTCTGATAGTTCATTATTGGTGTATAAAAATGGAACTGATCTCTGAATTTTTTTTGTATCATACTACTTTGCTGAATTTTTGAATAGTACTAGTAGATTTTTGGTGAAAAAAATGTGTAGTATTTTTGTTCTGTAGTGTTTCTCTCTCTATATCTATCTATCTATCTATCTGCTTTTTTTTCAAGTCTATTTTCTTCTAATTGTGTACTTGGTGTTCCAAAGATTGAGAGGTTTAAGTTTTCCCATTCTGCTTGTGATTTTGTTAAAATCCCTTATACAGTATTTGTAATGAATTTTATTTTAAATATTTTAATGTTGTTAATGCATTATTTTTATTTTTTACTTTTTATTTTTTTGCTAAAGTGCTTTTAGTTTCTCCACAAACCTTTCTCAATATCACCACTTTTATCTTGTCTCGCTTCTTTTCTCCACCTGTTTTCTCCTCACGGCCTTCTGCTTCTATTTTGTGGAGTCTGTGTTTTCTGTCACCTTCTTGAAGAGGCCAAAGAATCTCCTTACTTGCTCCTCTGTCATACTAAATCACTCTTAAAGACCTGCCCCTCCTGAGTCTTCAGAATAATATTTCTGTTTGCTTATTCAGAAGTATTTTCATATGCCCAATTTCTTGGTGTTTTCTGTCTGCTTGTTCTTGAACAATAAAAAAGCTGATGTTTGAAAAAACAACAAAACCCAAGATGTGTGAATTGTCCTTTGATTGTGAGACTTTCAGCTGCCAGTACAATAAATCTCAATCCATCTGACATTTGATTAGAATGATTTCTGAGTTTACCTAAAAAGAGTAGAGTTAAAGCCTGGGTAATTCAGCAGCTCAGCAGTGTTCTCAAGGGCCCGGCTCTTTCCATCTTTCCATTCTGACATCCTTATCACATAGGCTGGCCCCTTCATGGTGGTAAGTTGGCCCCAGAAATCACATCCTTACCATCCAGAGCAGAAAATGAACTGCTTCCTCCTTGTAGGCATCTTTTTAAGAACAAGAAACCTTTTCCAGAAGCCCTCCTCCTCTTGGCTGATTGCTCCTTTTGTTGGCCAGAACTGGATTGCAAGCCCAACCATAAAGCAATCATTGGCAAAGGGAATGAGTGCACACAGGTGTGTTAGAACAATCAGAATTAACCTGCGTCATCTGGGGGGAGACAGCAAAGGGAATGAGTGCACACAGGTGTGTTAGAACAATCTGTGTTAGAACAATCAGAATTAACCTGCATCATCTGGGGGGAGACAATAGATCCCGAGTCAGAAATTGCGCTCAGCCCTCAGGGAAGGGGACGTGGCTGTTGAACAGGTTTCCGACAGTGTCTGCTGCACTCTTGGCCCCACTTGATGCAGATGAATCTCATCACACATCTGCAGCGGGAGAGCAGGTGCCTGGGCTCAGCTTTTAGCTCCATTCTCAGGATTTATCAGGCTCTCATGTAATGTATCTCCATGGGGCTGAAACGGAACCTTCTCTTACCTCTATATCCTGTCCATCTGATGCTTTCAACCAACGTAGTTTACAAAAATGACATTCCGAGCCCCTTTCTATCTGTGCCGTCCGTCTGTATCTGCAAGGGACCGCGCCACCTCCTGGGACATTTCATCACCGCTCCCCTTTGCGCCACGTCTTTTCTGGGAGCTGCTGTCTCCAACTGGATTCAGGCTGAGGGCGCTCCCTGGGATAAGGAAGAGCACTTTTCCGGAAAGCAGCTGTGTAGCCAGTGATGGTTGTGCATTGTCCAGTTGACAAAGACCTTGCTATTTTTTAAGGGGCAGACATTGTGAGGAAGGATACAGGACCTTTCAAATTATTTTTAGGATGAGAGGCAATGTCATTCTGTGGCAGCTTAGCCTGGGGTTCACTACAATTGCACTTTTCAATCTCGTTCCCCTGGCTGTATCACAGGTGGAAATGTGCCACCCCACTTCCCCTTCCCCGCCCGCCTCTGGCCATCAGCTGTCAAGAGTAGTGATGGTGCTGTTCTGGGTTTTTGACTCCTTCTGTATCCCTGTTTTAACGGGGGAAAAATTTTTTTTTAAATCCTCATCCTAGGATATTTTTTCCATTGACTTTTTTTTTTTAGAGGGAGTGAAAGGGAGGGAGGAGGGGGAGAAACACTGATGTGAGAGAGACACATCGATTGGTTGCCTCTGGCATGTGCCCCGACCAGGGCCAGGGATTGAACCTGCAACCCAGGTACTGCCCTTGGCTGGTAATTGAACCTGCAACCCCTTAGGTCCCCGGGCCGATGCCTCACCACTGAACTGAACCAGCCAGGGCTTTCACTGAAATTGGAGAAAAACTGGAGGTAGGGCTGCTAGATGGATACCATTTAAAACTAGAAGCCATGCTGACACACTTTTCAAAGGGTGAGCTACATATGCCCTGCCTCCACTTCCTGGGCCCTCCACCAGCTGACACCACCTTCCCTTGAACCCCTTGAAGCCACTAGGAACCTCCACATTGTTAAAGCCAAAGGGCCCTGGGGCTCATCGTCTTACCCCGTCTCTTCTCAGCATGCGACACTGCTGAGCACGGGCCGCTCTTGTTAGCAAACTCGTGTGGGCGCCGTGCTCATGCTCTTCGTATTCATTACTTCATAAAACCCTCCCAGCCAGCCTGCGCAGTGTCGTCACTGTTTCCATTCCACGGATGAACATGGACACGGCGGGCTCCTGCTGCTGGACACGGAGCTAATGAGCGGAGGTGTCAGGAGAGAAGCTTCTTAAATGTCCGTCCAGGGCGTCTGTGACCTCGTTGGCTCTTTGTTTCCCTCCTTCCTCTCTGGCTCCTCCTCTGCAGTCCCCTCTTGGCCAGCCTCTTACATGTTGTGTCTTTGGCTTATTTCCTAAAAGCTTTTCCTCCTCTCTTTCTGGGCAGTTTCATCCAGTCACGTTCTGATGGCTCTTGGATCTCCATCCTCCTCGCAGACACCTTTCGTGAGCCCTGGACCCACTTACCCAGCTGCCTTCCCAGCATCTGCTCTCGGAGACCCCTCGGCTCCACACACTGAAGTCAAGTCAGGATCTTCCCCCAGTGACCTGGTGGTTTCTGCTTTGGGTTAGGCATTAGTACCTGTTCTTCTTTTTTTCCCTGTCCATCGACATTAAGTTTATTCTTGAGTATTTTATTCTTTTTAATGTTATTGTAAATGAAGTTATTTTCTTAATTTTTTTAGACTGTCCACTGTTAGTGCATAGTGCAACTGATTTTTGTGTGTTGATTTTGTATCCTGCAACTTTGCTGTATTTGTTCATTAGTTCTAACAGGTGTTTGTGTGTGTGTGTGTGTGTGTGTGTGTGTAATTATTAGGGTTTTCTTTATATAAGATCATGTCACCTGCAGACACAGATAATTTTACTTCTTCCTTTCCAATCTGGATTTCTTTTCTTTTTCTTGCCTAATTGCTTTGGCCATGACTTCCAATATTATGTTGAATCAAAGTGGCAAGAGTGGACATCCTTGTCTTGTCCCTGATTTTAGAGGGAAAGCTTTCAACCTTTCACTGTTGAGTAATATGCCGGCTGTGGTCTTTTCATATTGGTTTTTATTGTGTTGAAGTAGTTTCCTTTTATTTTGAGTGTGTTGAGTATACCTCTTCACCAGGTCATTAGAATAGTTATGTAGCTGGTCTTCCTGGCTCTTAGACTCTCTAATGTCTCTAAACCACGGAAAAATTAGGAAGAGCCTGGGGGATGAGAACCTACCACCAGGAGAGGAGCTGGGTACAGGGGATGGGTAAGCAGCAGGAGGCCTGGCACTTTTTCCCACAGGAGCCACGGAAGTAGAGAGCAGTGTGTGGAGTGACTGGGTGCCTCGCTTGCCTCTGGCTTCACAGACTCTACCCCTCAGCCTCTGCCCCACTGGAGCCCATTGCCCCCACCCACAACCATTAGGCCACGCCCCTCAGCCTTCCCCCGCCCTGCCCCCAGTCCTCACAGGCCTGACCCTTCCAGGCCCCTGTCCTCAGTCCTCACAGGCCCCTGACCCTGCCCTGCAGTCAGATGGAGTTGAAAAACCCACATTACTTTCTTTCAGGGCCCTGGGAGGAGGATGAGATTCGCAGGGACCGAGTGGAACCTCAGAGCGTGTCCCTGTCATGGCGGGAGCCCATTCCTGCTGGAGCCGCTGGGGCCAATGGCACAGAATACGAGATCCGCTACTACGAGAAGGTGGGTCAGGGTCTGGGAGGCACCAGGCACAGCATTCCCAGTTGCAGTCTGTCCTCTGCCCATCGTTTTCCTCTTCTTCACAATCTTTTCCCAGCAAAAGTCCTTCTTTTTTCTAAACATATCCACTGGCCTCCTGAGTGGCCTTGCAGGCTGGAGTTTCTTCCTGGCCCCTGCTCACTGTGGACTCCCCTGCTCTTCCTCTTTCCCTCAAGTCTCCCTTCATCACTAGCCATCATCTCCATCTTCACCACTTTTGCCTGGTGTTTACAGTTGACAAAGAGCTTTCTCTGCGGGCTGATCCAGATTTTATGTACCCGAATCGTAGACATACAATTTACAATCCTTAAAAAAAAATAATGCAGAAATATATTGTTTCAAATTTTACAAAAATGCATGACTGTCTCAGCACATGGCTAGGTCAGGTGGCCAGCTAGGGCTCGGCAATGTGCTGGTAAGTGTTTAACTATCAGCTCTCCAGAACAGGGAATGGATGGATTATTATTATAATTGTACTGACATAAAGGATATGTAACAACATTTACAAATAATAATAAAAATATACAGTGGTCCTGCTGGTCCATGCAGCTTTGCTTAAGTAGATCCCAGCTTCACTCCCTCCGTGCTAAGCAATCTGGGCTGTAAACACCATCACAATTAGTTCCCAACCATTCCAAGCCCCAGGGGTCATTCTCTGAGATCCTGCTGCCTTGGGGGCATTATGCCGGCCTGAGATGAGGCAGCCACCCCCACCCATTCCTGTTGAACTTGGCTTTTACCACTTGAAACCAGTGTCCTGCCATTACCTTAGTAAGATGGTAGTACACAGAGGCCTGTTTACTTTTGTGAGGGTCCAGGGTCGGGAGAGGAAGAGGAGGTTGATGGACAGGAGGGAGTTCTTCCATTCTTCCTAATGAGGTACCCACAGACGGGAGAACTTCATGAAACAGCAGTGAAAAGCAAAATCAAAGTTAAGTTTTCAGCAGGTCAACCACCCTGCACGCGCGCACACACACACACACACACACACACTAGGTGTGGACATCCTACTGTCCCAGCTTTATAAAATTTCAACTGAAATTTTAATGCATTTAATTTTAAATATATATTTACTGTAGGGATTTAGAAAATACAGAAAATTAAAATAGCCTTATGTAACTTACATGATTCGATAAGAGAAGGAGGCATGGATAGTATAAAGAAGATCACATGAGATTTCCCATCGAGGCCATGCTAAGGAGACTGCCACCGGACAGCTACAGGATATGATCTGTGTATAGATTTAGAGTCCTTCATCTACAGTTCTGACAGCCAAACCAGAATCTTTTCTGTAATTCATTTGGCATTGAAACCTGAGCTGAAATTATATATATATATATATATAGCGCTTCTTATTGGAAACTCCTATAGCCTATTGATTCTGATAGGATAGATACCCTTGCTGATTTTTTGCTCACCTCTTGTGTCTGTTGTCAGTCCATGGGTGCAGTCTCGCCATGATTTGACAAATGGATTTACCTCCCGATCCACTATCTCTTTTCCCCATGGCTGTATTGTCTGTAAATCTGACATGTAATCTCCTGTTAAACCGTTTCCCACCTTGGTGCAGATATCTTCATTACTGTGAAGCCTTGCTTTCAGCTTCCGCACTGCCTGTGTCAGAGCTTCGCTGGCTCCTCGGTCGCTGGAGGAATTCTTTGCTGAATCACATAATAGGTTTAGAATCCCAGAAGTCTATTGGGAGCTGTGAGCTGGGGGAGTGGTATGTTGAACAGGAAGGTGGAGGGAGCCCCTCTACCCTCTGAGCTCAATGTCCTTATCTCAAAAAGATGATACCTCCTGTCCTGTGCCTTGCAGGGCAGTTGTGAACATCAGATGACAAGGGGGAAGAAAGGCTTTGTGAGCCGACAAGGACCGGGCAGGTGTCAGGCTCATTTTCTTATTCTTTCCTCAGAGGCAGCAGGCCCAGCTCACCCCCTGGACTGCCAGGCCTGGTGCCCGTCATCCTGTCACCCCCGCGAAGGAAGACCTAGCTCCTTCCCTAAAGTTTCTCTTAGCAAGTGGGGTGGGAACTTGTGGTGGAGGAAGGGGTTGCAGATGTTTTGGGAGAAACCTGTGGAATCCCCTGGAGACGACTGGAGTCAGGTTCTGCCTCCTAAGGGTGCTCTCCTGCCTCCCTCCTCCTGCCCCCCATCATTCTCCCAGGAGCCTGGGTCTGGCCCTTGGTCTAGGCCTCACTTCTTGGTCCCTCCCCAGGGTCAGAATGAGCAGACTTACTCCACAGTGAAGACAGGGGCGCCTGCGGTCACCGTCACCAACCTGAAGCCAGCTACTCGCTACATCTTTCAGATCCGGGCGGCTTCCCTGGGGCCATCCTGGGAGACGCAGAGCTTCAGCCCCAGCATTGAAGTACAGACCCCAGGGGAGGGTAAGTGAGCTGCGCCAGGGGACCTGGGCGGGGATGGGGCACGGAGACAAATTGGAGGGGGCGGTTATCTGTGCAATTAAGGGAGCCTGCAGTACAGTTTAATTGCAACCTAATTAACTAATGAATTTGGAACCCGCCTGATACCTGTTCAGGCTGTGAATTAGACGGGTTGCCTGGGCTGGAGGAGCTCACAGGGAAGGAGGTCACGAACACCTACACCCCAGGTCTCGGCTGGTGGCTCCCTGCCTCTCAGGACCTATCCCATGTCTTGTGGAAGCATCCTGTGCCCTCCCCAAGATTCTTGCTATTTCCTTGGGAGGAGTTTCAGCCTCATGGTCACCTCTCGCTCTGACTGCTAAATTCATTTTTTAAAAATATATTTTTATTGATTTCAGAGAGGAAGGGAGAAGGAGAGAAATAGAAACATCAGTGATGAGAAAGAATCATTGATCGGCTGCCTCCTGCACTCCCACACTGGGGATTGAGCCCACAACCTAAGCACGTGCCCTAACTGGAAATTAAACCATGACCTACTGTTCATAGGTCGACACTCAACCACTGAGCCATGCCAGCTGGGCTGACGGCTAAATTCCTGTTCCCATTCTGCTTCTTTCTCTCTGCCGTGATATGGACCCAAACGTGGATCACTGTCACCTTCCCCACTGGGCCTTAAAATATTGAAACAGACTCCACCGGGGGATGGGGGCCGTGAAGGGGTTGCACCGCAGCAATCAGTGCAACCAAACGAGAGTTGTGCATTCTCAGTGGTGAAAAATTTCTCAATAGAGCTGTTACCAAAACAAAACAAAAGCTGAACATTAGATGTGCCGATTCTAAAACAGCTCCGCTTCTCCACGGCATTGTTCTACCACCCGCTTCACCGCCCTCCCCTGGTTCCTCGTCCCCGGACCCCCACACTCCCTTTCAGGATGCATGAAGAGCATTTAGCTTCCTCTTTTGTTGTTTCTCTTGCTGCTAACCCAGTCCTCGGGGTCTCACCTCTATCTATCCCAAGCAGCTCATGAAAGTATTTTCCCGGACAAAGGCAGTTCCCCCTAAGAGGCATTCTGGCACCAGCTGTCAAGATAATAATTCTTCCCAACCTGCTACATGAGACTAATCCAAGATAGGAAGAGCTCTGAGCCCAAAGGGAGGTGGAGATAAAATGTTGAGGGAGTTTGAGTTCTGGGAAGGGAGACAGCACTTCTTGCTCGAATGCCTGTCTGTGCCAGGCCTTGGCCAGGTGCTGGCAAACGGAGATTAGAGCCATGTCTCGAAGGCTGGGGAACATGACTGTGTGGAGATGGGCAGGAAAGGCACTTTGGATAGACGAAGCCATCTGAACAAAGGCGCATGGATTTGGCTGGAGTGAGTGTGGTGTGGGCAGGAGCTGGGACTGTTAGCGGAAGGGGCTGGTGACTTCCATTCATCTGGTGCTTTTTGGTTAGTGGATACTGCTCAGCTCCCCAGCATCCTTTGCTGTGGCCCTGGCTATGGGGGCTTGGGCCTCCCAATCTGCATAGCACTTTTTTTCCAATGAGCCATAACCCCAGATCAGGATCATGATGAAAGACCATGCTTCAGGGCTCCATTGCTGCGTAACAAATTGTCCCCAAAACTTAGCAGCTGAAAATAACAAGAAGTTGTTATCTCATGGTTTTTTGTGTGTCAGGGGTATGGGTGCAGCTTAACTGGGTGCCACTTGACTCAGGGTCTCTCACAAGAACACAGTCAAGCCCTGACCGGTTTGGCTCAGTGGATAGAGCGTCGGCCTGCGGACTCAAAGTTCCCAGGTTCGATTCCGGTCAAGGGCATGTACCTTGGTTGCGTGCACATCCCCAGTGGGGAGTGTGCAGGAGGCAGCTGATCGGTGTTTCTCTCTCATCGATGTTTCTAACTCTCTATCCCTCTCCCTTCCTCTCTGTAAAAAATCAATAAAATATATTTAAAAAAAAAAAGAATGCAGTCAAGGTGTCCTCTGGGGTTGTGATTCATCTGAAGGCTTAACTGTGGGAGACTCTGCTCCCTTCTTGGGTTCTTGCTGGCTCTTCGGCGGAGGCATGCAGTTCCTTGGCTCACGGGCTTCTCCGAAGGGCTACTCACAACACAGCAACTAGATTCTTCTAGAGACTGTGAATGAGCGAGAGAACACCCGAGACAGAAGGCACAGTCTCCCGTAACCTAATCTTGGAAATGATACCCATTACTTTTGCCATATTCTTCAAAGCCTTTGGGAAGAAATGATTGTTCCTCTGTTCAGCTCCGCTCAGCTTTCTCTGTTTCTTATTTTATTCTACAGTTAAGTTTTTGTTTCTATCTTTCCCACTGGTCTGTACACCCCTCCCGGGCAGGGACGCTGGCTCATTCATCGCTTCCTCCCCAGCGCCAGCCTCGTACTGTTGGATGGATGGATGGATGGGTGGGTGGATGGGTGGACAGGGCTGAGAGCCTGAGCTCCTCTAGGCCTCTCCCTTGGTGAAATAACTCAAAGCAGAGGTTTGAAATCAAGTTCAAATCTTAGGATCATTATTTATTAGCTCTGTGACCTTGAACAAGTTATACAACTTGCCTCAATGTCAATTTCCTCAGCTGTAAAATGGAGACAGTGGCACCGTACTGGCTGGTTGTGATGATGAAACAGGATCATTCAGTCCAGGCACGTGGCACAGTGTCTTGAATGGCTTAAGTGTGCGCTAAACGTTTACTTTTATCATTATTGGTGGTGAATGGTCTCGCTTGGGGTTGGGGAGCTCAGGCAAGAGGCCATTCCCCCTGCAGAGCTACCTTAAGTCTATCATGGCCCATCTGAAAGGCAAAAAGGGAGTCCCAGGTCTGCCTGTCTGGACCCCTGCGCCTCTCTCTCAGAGCTGGGCTTCTGTGGCGGTGCCCAGCCCTGGGAGAACCGGAAGCTCCAGGCGCCATTGTGTTTGGGACTGCCTTGATCCCTCTGCTGTGGGAGGCAAAGGTGCTGCGGAAACCCTTCTGTGGGGCGAGGACACTTACCCAGGAGCCCGGTGCTCTGCCTGCCTCAACCTCGTGCTCTTCCTCCCAGCTGCCTCCGGCTCCAGGGACCAGAGCCCCGCAGTTGTCGTCACCGTGGTGACCATCTCAGCCCTCCTTGTCCTGGGCTCTGTGATGAGCGTGCTGGCCATTTGGAGGAGGTAGGTGGTCCGAGCCTGACTGACCTCTGGTGGGTTGTGACCCTGTGCTCACGGGCACCTGTGTCTATACCAGCATGTGCGCGCATGCGGATTTGCACATGCAAGCACATTGCTGTACAGATACAGGCATGGCCAGTCTGGTCCTGGCCCCGCCCCCACCCACTGCTCCTGCGGCAGCCGGCGCTGCAGCTAGCTCCGCCGCTCTGGGATGAAGGGGATTTAGCTCCTTAACTCATTAAATGTCAGAAGGCATCACTGAGGATGGAATCAAGCTGCGGCTGCTCCAGTGTGATTAGGACTCTCCCGAGGCGCTCAGAGGCCCCCAGCTGCTGCCCCAAGGGGTCCCGAGGCCCTGAACACAAGCGAAGGGAAGAAAGGCATAAATTGTGTTGTGTGTATGTGTGTGGGAGGGGGGAGGACAGGGAGGGGAACTGATAAACCA
Source organism: Myotis brandtii (assembly GCF_000412655.1). Lineage (NCBI taxonomy): Eukaryota > Metazoa > Chordata > Mammalia > Chiroptera > Vespertilionidae > Myotis > Myotis brandtii. The sequence goes on along the minus strand of NW_005360425.1, from coordinate 3,143,239 downwards.
GAAACCCCCAACCCCCAGCAGAAGGAAGCTTGCAGGAGAGAGGGCAGAGAAGGGGGCTGGGAGGAGGGGAAGATGGCTCTTGAATGTAGCTCAGAGAAGATTCCAGTCCTTTTGCTTGCAGCCTAAACCTCATGGCACATGCTCCCCAGGCAGGTCCGGGTCGGGTGGGGTGGGGAGGGGAGGAGCTGAGCTCAGCACACTTGAGGGGTTGGAAAGTCTGCATGCAAAGGGCTGCAGCTGGGGGAGCAGAGGAGAGACGAGGGCTGGCCAGAGAGCCACATTCTCCACACATCTCAGCATCCTGGAACTCACTGCCGGCGGCTGGAGGGACAGTGAGCATTCATTGGGTATGACAGGAAGTGACTAAGGGGGAGAGGACCTTGTCCTGCGGGTCTGGGAGCCAGCTCTGCCTGGGCAGGGGGTCGGGAAGGCAGGACCGGAGTAGCGAGCTCCTTCCTCACAGAGCCTCAAAGTTCATATGCTGGACCTATTGGAAAAGCATTGTGTCCTGCCTGTGAGTTTAGGGGCTCAGGGAGGCAGAAAGGAAGGGGGAGAGAGGTGAACGAGGAGCACCTTCCTAGGAGGACTCTGCAGGCCGGAGCCGCTGCCCAGGAGGGCTCGGAGACAGATGTCCTGAGCAGGCAGAGCAAGCCAGGGGTGGGTTTCAAAACCTGCTCAAAATCAAGCGACAGTGAAGTGGGGAGAATCAGCCGGTCTAGTGCCGATGGGCACGGGGCACACTCCTGACCTCTGTCGTCCTTGCCCTGTGCAGTGGTCTCACCTCCTCTTCCCCTCCTCGCTCTATCCTGGCTCATCCCACTTGTCGCTAGAGGGTGTCTTCCAGTGGAAGCTTCTCATTTCCTCTGCCACTCCACCATCCACTCACCTTGCCCCTTCCCTTCACCTCGACCCCCTCTCCTGGATGTCCCCTCACTCATGGAAGTCCTGTCACCATGCTGAGTGACTTGCGTAGCCATTGCATGGCCAGTCCCAGCCGCCCGCCTCTCCGTTCTTTGACTTCCTTGTTCCCAGGGACCTTCTCTTCTGTTCCACCTCCCTCCCCCTTATCCTGACAAGGACCTGGACATCACCCGCATTGCTGTACAGATACAGGCATGGCCAGTCTAGTCCTGGCCCCGCCCCCACCCACTGCTCCTGCGGATACTGGTCCATTTCTACTTTGGTCCTTCAGGCTCCCTGTCCCTGCAGCTTGCTCCCTCAGCCACCTCTGCTGCCCCGTCTCTTCAACTGTATCGTTAGCCCCTCATCTGCTCACCACCAGGTCGACACACCTGCCTCTCTCATAGCCTCCTCTCCCTCCTCGCGCTGTAGAGGAGGTGCCGTCCTCCTAGCCAGGGTCAGTCTTCCTACCTAGGACCTGAGCCCTCTCCCTCTCACATCTCAGGAACCCGTACTATTTATAATGTCCCTCTCTCCCCCATATGACAGCTAACATTCACTGAAACAGTGCTATTAGGTGGGCCGTCTTTTTTTTTTTTAATCTTGTTGAAAGTATTACATATGTCCCCTTTCCTCTCCATTGGCCCACTCCAGCCCACTCCCACCCCCCACCCCAGACCTTCACCAACCTATTGTCTGTGTCCATGGGTTATGCATATATGCATACAAGGTCTTTGGTTGATTATTTCCTGATTTTATTAAAGAGAAAACCGAGCCACTCAGCCCCTCATCTGCTGAGTAGAGGAGCTGGGAAGCCAGTCCCTGCAGTGAGGTTCCAGAGCCCACGCTGTTAACCGCCCCGTGACCGCCCCGTGACCACTTCCTCCGATGTGACAGACAGCCTTTCTCCCCTTCCCCGCTGGTACGGAGCCATGACCACCTCTCTCCAGCCTCCCCTGATCCCTCGTCCTCCAGCCCGCCCTGCCCGTGGCTGACCTCTCTCCCTGCTGCTCTTCTTTCCTTGGTTCCTGTGACATCACCACCCCAGTTTCCCTCCCACTTCTCTGGCGGTTCTGTAGTGATCTCCTTGGCTTCCTCCTCCCTTACCCAATCTCGAAACGTAGGGGGTCCTCTGACTGGTTCCTAGTCCCGCTTCTCACAGCTCCTGAATTTGTGTTCCAAACTCCAGACACAGACACACACATACTGACTCCCTCCCACTGATCCTCCCTGCTCATCCCAGAGGCCCTGCAAACTCAAATGTCTAGACGTGAACTTTTCATCCCCCCTTCTTGGCTAATGGCAGCACCATGAACTCTGCTGGGCAAGCCTTCTTCCTCTCCCTTTCTGCCTCCCTGTCACCTACATGTCTCTGAGTCCTCCCGCTTTTCTCACCCCATAGTCTGAGCCACCGCCATGGCCAGCAGGGACAGCAGCAGCAGCTGGATGGTCTCTCTAAAATGCAAATGGCATCTCAGCACTCCCCTGCTCAGAGTTCCCTAGGGGCTCTCCTCCAATCTGGAATAAAAGTCAAAGTCTTTATCTGGGCCAGCATGGCCCAGCCGCAGGGGGCCCCAAATGCCAGCCTGTGTTGGTTGTGATGTAGTCCTCTGGCCCACAGCGGCCTGTCTCAGGCAGCCGTCCTGATGGCCCGGAAGGCGTGTTTCCAGCCATTCTGTGCTCCACGGCGCACAGCCCTCCCCTTTGCTGGGCCCTGTGAGGGGGCTGTGGTGACCTCGCAGTGTTGGTTTTCCTGGCTACACCGGAAGCTGCCCCCAAGTACAAGGCCTGTTTGTTCTGTTCCCCTGTAGCCAGGGGGGCAGCTTGAACTAAAAGTCAGGGGTATAGATTTGGGCGCCTCCGGAGTGGCAAGAATATGCCCTGTGACTCAAAGTGAAAATAACTAGGAATGCTGATGGGGGTGAGGAGTTAGGTCTGGCGCTAGGGTTACATGAGCACCGTGGGGAGGAGCTTTCAAACCAGCTGAATAAGAAGATCCCTCCCCTGGGGCACAGACCGTGTCCTTTTGAAGGGACAAAGAGGCACCCCCCCCCCACTGGTGAGATGGGGAGGGCTGGGCAGCCTGGCTCAAGGAATGACTCTGCACCCCCAGGCCCTGCAGCTATGGCAAAGGAGGTCAGGATGCCCACGATGAGGAGGAGCTGTATTTCCACTGTGAGTTGTCTGGGCCTGGCATGGGGTGGGGCGGGTGCCCCCCCCCCCACTCCTCATCCCTCTTCCTGCATCCACTGCACACCCCCACCCTCCAGCCATGGAAGCCCCTCTCCGCAGGACCCTCCCTCTTTGTGTTCCCAGTCAAAGTGCCGACTCGCCGCACGTTCATGGACCCCCAGAGCTGTGGGGACCCACTGCAGGCTGTTCACCTGTTTGCCAAGGAGCTGGATGCGAAAAGCGTCACAGTGGAGAAGAGCCTCGGGGCAGGCAAGCTGGGCACCCAGGAAGCCTTGTCCTTGGGGGGCACTGCCTCTGCCCTAGCCTCACCCGCTCTAGAAGTCCCACCACCGCTCCACCCACTTCGATTCTGTAAGCCTGCCTCCACCCCAAGGCCCTCTCAGAGCTGGCCTGTTCAGACTGCCACGGGCAGACGGGCAGACGTTCAGTCCCAGGCCTTCATGGGGCCTTTGCAAGCTTGGGGACCAGACATTCCTGAGCTTTAGTCCCAGCTCTATCACTAACCAGCTGTGTGATCAGGGGCACATCCTCCTTCTGCTCTGAGCCTGTTTCTCATCTGTAAAATGGGCATGAGAGCTGCCTCAGACAGAGCTGATATGGGGACTTCACAGGCTCAGTCCAAGGCCTGGCTCATGGTAGGTGCTCGTCCCCTAATGGTCAGTCTCCTGACTCTCTTTCTTCCTGCCTACAAACCCTTGGCCTGTGCTGGGGAAGGCAGAAACTTTCACCAGGAGCCAGAAGCTAAGCCCTGACACGGTTGCAGACTCACTGGGCAGAAGCCGGAAAGCGGTGTGTGGCAGAATGGGCGCCATCGTCACCCTGAGTCACACTGGGCTGGGCTGGAGGAGCCTTTGCCGTGCGGGCATATGCCAAGCCCTCTCTTTGAGGCAGGCAGGCGGGAGTCCCCTTTCACACGAACACCAGGCAGGAGAGGGAGGGAGACATGGAACCACGTCACTTTGCTGGTACTCAGTGTAGCATGGTTTGAACCCGAGAGCTCCGAGTCCCAGACAGGAAGCAGCCCATGACCCAGAAGTTGCTCTCTCCTCGCTCGCCCTGCCCGGGTTGGCCAGGGGAGCGGCCTCCTGCTGGTGTCTGAGGTGCTGTTTCCCCACAGGGCGGTTTGGGGAGCTGTGCTGTGGCCGCCTGCAGCTCCCTGGCCGCCAGGGGCTCCCGGTGGCTGTGCACACACTGAGGGAAGGCTGCTCCGACTCCCAGAGGCTCAGTTTCCTGGCCGAGGCCCTCACGCTGGGGCAGTTTGACCACAGCAACGTCGTGCGGCTGGAAGGGGTTGTCACCAGAGGTAGGGCCCAGTGCTCCGCACGTATGGGGATGACAGCGCGGGAGGGGGGTGCTCCTGTGCCCCAGGGCCCTTCCCTACGCTGAGAGGGAGCCCCTGAAATGCCCAGCATGGGGGAAAGGTCTCAGCTTTTCTTCACCAACTCAGGGTGGCCCCGCTGTCCCTGAGTGACCTTTCTGACTTGTGGTGACGCTCTGTGGGATGGGCTGCTTGGACCTTGGGTGATTTTTCTCAGCAAACGTGTAGCTCTTGCCCTGGGCCTTTGTCCCCCTATGGATGCCTCCTCTTGTTCAGCATAGGGGACCCTGGGTCCTGAAGGGGGGCGGCAAGATTAGGGGAGAGTGGCCCTGGTTCCGGGCATCTTGGCCCTGGTCGGGGCCCACATAGGGGAGCATGTGTCCATTGGGAGCAGCCATCTGAGCCTGTGTGTGTCCACGTCCCTGGGCACAGGAAGCACCCTGATGATCGTCACTGAGTACCTGAGCCACGGGGCCCTGGACGGCTTCCTCAGGGTGAGTGCTGTGGGCCCTGGGGGTAGAAATGACCGCGTTATCTTCTCTTTGTTGGGACTTGGAGTGGCATCATTCCCTGAAAAGGTACCCACTGGCCAGGCCGACCTGGTGGGTGACAGGGCAAGCTGAAGCGCAGAGAGGGCCACGTGACTTTCCTGGGGTCGCACAGCACCAGGGGAGCTGAGTGTGCAGCCCTGGCCTCCATCTCCTTCCTCCCTCAGCGGCACGAGGGCCAGATGGTGGCTGGGCAGCTGCTGGGGCTGCTGCCTGGGCTGGCGTCAGCCATGAAGTATCTGTCGGAGATGGGCTACGTTCACCGGGGCCTGGCCGCCCGCCGCGTGCTGGTCAGCAGTGGCCTTATCTGCAAGATTTCCGGCTTTGGGCGGGGACCTCGGGACCGAGCAGAGGCTGTCTACACCACCATGGTGAGGAGCTGTTTCCCCGAGGCAAGCCTGCTCCCCTGTTTCCATCAAACTGCCCCAGAGTCCCCGTCTCCCCACTTCCCCCCTCCTCCCCGCCCCTCACCAGTTGGTCCTGGGTAAATGCCAGTGTGGACATCGCCTTGCGGTCAGCTTGTGTGCTCTCCCCAGATGTGCAGCTGGGAGGATGGCCGGTGGGGCTGGATCTGAGACCCTGTGGTGTGGGGAACCTGGGTTGCCTGCAGAGTGGCCGGAGCCCGGCGCTGTGGGCCGCCCCCGAGACGCTGCAGTTCGGCCACTTCAGCTCTGCCAGCGACGTGTGGAGCTTCGGTGTTGTCATGTGGGAGGTGATGGCGTTTGGGGAGCGGCCCTACTGGGACATGTCCAGCCAGGACGTGAGTGACCTGTGGCTCCAGCTCCCTGCCTTCTGATCCTCTTGCCCTCTGACCTCAGTTCCCTGGTTCCTCTTCACTGTTTCTTTGCTTCTAGTCCTGCCTGGCCACCCCAGTCTTCCTGTGGGGTGGGGTGTGTGTGTGTGTGTGTGTGTGTGTTGGGGGGATCTAAAGCCTCCCTCTGCACCCCCCACCCCATGGCCCAGGTAATCAAGGCCGTGGAGGATGGCTTCCGGCTGCCGCCCCCCAGGAACTGCCCTTCCCCCCTGCACCGGCTGATGCTGGACTGCTGGCAGAAGGACCCGGGTGAGCGGCCCAGGTTCTCCCAGATCCACAGCATCCTGAGCAAGATGGTGCAGGACCCAGATCCCCCGAAGTGTGCTACGGCCCCCTGTCCCAGGTACGTCCCCATCTGTCCCCGACCACAGCAGACTCAGCGACCTCTCACCTGACCATGAGTGGCCGCCCACGTGCCCCTCGTCCAACAGCCCCATCTCTCCTACCCACCCGTTAGGTAGGACTGCTCACCGCCGTCCCAGATAGATCTGATCTTCCGCTGCCAGAGGCACATGCAGCCTTCATCCACCTCAGTCACTTCTGCTTGTCCTGGGCTGTGCTCACATACCCCAGGGACAGTGACCATTGGATAATATTTGTGGTCACAGTCCTAACTGACTTGTAATTCCAGTAAATAAAATAAGTGAAATTAGGACGAGTTGTCCCAAATGTGAGTTGCCTCTAAAACTGTCGTAGGTGTGTCCTACCCCCAGACTGTTCCAGATACTCCCAGGACCTTTGGCTGGCTCAGGTGCAACTCGCTCCCACCCTCCTGAGTGTGTCGAACACTCACCTGCTCTGAGAATGCGTGGCACTCGGTGTGAGCCAGGTGTGCCCTGGGCCCAGGCCTCCCCGCCTGTCCTTGCACAGCTGGCCTGTCCGCAGGACAGTGAGCAGGCTGGGCACCGGATCCTGCTGTTGATTGGCCGCCCCCCTCTGCCCCCAGGCCACCCACTCCCCTGGCGGACCGTGCCTTCTCCACCTTCCCCTCCTTTGGCTCCGTGGGCGCCTGGCTGGAGGCCCTGGACCTGGGCCGCTACAAGGACAGCTTCACGGCAGCTGGCTATGGGAGCCTGGAGGCCGTGGCCGCCATGACTGCGCAGTGAGTGGGGGGAACCCAGGGCCCTGCCCCGCCTCTACGGGAGGCCCAGCGTCCTGATTCTGGGTTTCCCTGTCCAGACAGAGGGAGGGGCTTGAGTGGCTGGGTCTGACCCATTCTTCGTTCTTCTTCGCAGAGACCTGGTGAGCTTGGGCATCTCGTCGGCGGAACATCGGGAGGCCCTCCTCAGTGGGGTCAGCGCCCTGCGGGCACGAGTGCTCCAGCTGCAGGGCCGGGGGGTGCAGGTGTGAGCAGCCCCCACTCTTCAGGCAGGGACCCCAGTGGGCTGCAGACCCCGCCTTGACAGCACCCTGGCAAGCTGCGCTCCACCGTGCAGAAGTGAGCACTCTTCCCATTTCCTCAGTCTGAGCACCTGGGCTGACTCAGTCTCCCTTAGAAAAGGGTCAGATCCCTGGAGAAGACCCTCGAGAGAAGAGGGAGGAAGTGCAGGGTTTCAGAGACTGAGGTGGGGCTGGGCAGGGAGGGAAGACAGAGTTTCAAATCACCGGGCTCATGCCCTCTTGTCTGCCACATCCATGGGGAGCTGGGATCTGCCCCTTATCCCACAGACCCATTGGCCAGCAGGCAGCCTGGGTCCCTGCTGGGCCCTCTTTAGGCCTGAGTGACCGAGCTGCCTGGAAGCCCGTCCTGATGGGCCCTGGAGGGCAGGGTCCTCAGCTCCTTGCGCTCTGGCTCAGCCCTGACCCATTGGCCAGCAGGCAGCCTGGGTCCCTGCTGGGCTCTCTTTAGGCCTGAGTGACCGAGCTGCCTGGAAGCCCATCCTGATGGGCCCTGGAGGCAGGGTCCTCAGCTCCTTGCGCCCTGGCTCAGCCCTAGCTCAGCCCTGGCTGGACGTTGGTCCCCGCGGCGCAGGCAGCAGAGGAGGTGCTGAGCTCAGGGGCTGGACCTCGAGGCCCTAGACTGGAGCGGGTTTCTGCTTCCCTTGCTTTTGGGCTGACAGTTCAGCGGGAGGGAAGGGTCCTGGCTGGGCCACTCGAGGTCCTGGTGCTCCCCTGAGGCCCCCGAGCCTCTCTGTGCACTTTGCATTCCTTTTATAAACTCAGTGGCCGGGACCCTGGGACGAGCAGGCGGGGAGATGTGTTCTCTCCAGGGGGACCCCGGGCTTTGTGTCCAGCCTTGGGGACGGTGAAGAAGAGACCCTCAGAGATGGACCTTCTCTCTCCGACAGGCTGGGCCAACCCTCACTGTTCAGATGGGGAAAACTGAGGCCCAGGGAGGAGTCAGGGCCAGGCCTGGGTTACAACCAGGTGGCACAGGGCCCTGTGCAGGGGTGAGGCTGGCTCTGGAGAGAGGCCTTGGTCCTGCCCTGTGACACCACCCCCTGTCCTGTGGCAGCCAGAGGTACTCTGAGGTGAGCCCCTATGGGGAGCTCCATCCCCTGGCCACTGCCCAGCCCCACAGAGCGCCTCCTCCCTGGGGCTTCTGCAGGCCTCTGACCAAAGCGGGTGCACTAGGCTGACTCCAGAGTTCCTTGTCCAGAGGGGCTCCCTAAAAGTGGAGGTGACCACGAGGCCAGGCTGTCGTAGTGCGTCAGGAAGGCGGCTGGGGCTGGATAGGGCCACGGGGGCTGTCTTTCCAGGTGACTCCTGACAGGCCTCTCTGGGTTTGGCTGTGTGTGGGGTGGGGTGGGCTGGGATGGGGTGGGATGGGAAGGAGCAAAGGGGTGAATGAGACACAGAGCCGGCCCTTGGAGGGCTTAGGCCAGGTGGGGAGATGAGCTCAGGCACCAAGAAGCACCCCAAGGGTGCCTGCCAACGTGCCCCGGGGCCCCAGGGGAGACCTTTGGGCTGGCTGGTGGGCTGGAGGGGCAGCTGGACTCTTGATTGTGTGTGTGGTGGTATGTCTGGAGGGCTTCTTGGCTGAAAGGCTGACTTGGAAGTTCAGGGGCTTTAAAGGTGGGAAGGGTCCTTCCTTAGGGGATGAAGCTTCCAGCCGGCCTAGATGGAGGCCTTAGGAAAGGAGGAGCCCAAGCAGAAGGGGGAGCTGAGAAGGAGCCTGGGGGCTGGAAGACGCAGTGCACCTTTGGGGAGCACCCCATGGTGGGGATGGTGCCTCACAGCAGTGCCTTTGGCCTGGCCCTGCCAGCTCTTTTCTCCTTAGGTTTCCTCCCAC
>NW_005360425.1:3107755-3133656 GCF_000412655.1 Myotis brandtii | reverse complement strand
CCGCCCCACCCTTGGGGGTTCTCCACAGTGTGTGTCTGAAATCTCTCTGCATAGAAACAAATTAGATTGTCCCTTTCATGAAAGACCCCTGTCTAGTGGGGGACACTCTTAGGAGAAGACAAGACACTGTGATCAGGGCCCCAGTAGGTTTGCCAGCACGGTCTCTGCATCACATTTGAAGGGGTGTCTCCTTGGAGACTGTCATCGTGGCCATCCCCAGGGCTCTTAGCATAATGTGACGGAGCATGTGCTGTGGGCACTGCCACTTTGCTGATGGGATGCTGGACTCTTCCTGGTGTCTTGGTGCCAAGGGTTTATGTCTTCCATCATATCCATCATCTGAGGATCAGAAAACACCAATGCATGGATGCAGTGCTGTGGGCACTGCCACTTTGCTGATGGGATGCTGGTCTCTTCCTGGTGTCTCATTGCCAAGGGTTTGTTATGTCTTCCATCATATCCATCATGAGGATCAGAAAACACCAATGCATGGATGCTAATACCAACTACGGAAAGACGGTAGTGAAGTGTAGGAGGCAAGAAGTGTGGGTTACAGCTGGTGGGGAGGGAGTGGTGGAGAGGGGGCTTGTTCTACAGGTCGGGTGAGGCAGGGGACTCTAAAGGGGACTGGGAAAATGGCTAATCCTGTGAAGGGCAACGAGAAGGCACCTTAGCCAGAGCAAACTGGATTCCAGACTCCCATTAAGTGGGAGCTCAATGTAGCCCCAGTTCTGATTGATCTCTCGTCGTCTCTCCTTCCATTTCTGAATTGTCTGCTATTAATCTTCAGCATGTGTGTGTCACGCTGAACTTTAGGTATGGGCCAACAACTCGTGTAACATTAGAGGAGGAAACATTGATCAGGGCTTGTGCACATGTGGACATTGAGACATACCAGTGCTTTGCTTTTCAGGGGTGTAGGACACAGTGTGATAAGCTCTCTGTTGGCATGTGAAGCCGTTCTCTTTGGCAGAGCTGGGGATAGTAGATCCTTGGAGCTAAAAGCTATGTCTGATGCTGTGAATAAACGATGCTTAGGTGATGTCCTATCACACACCTCAAGCTCGCTCTATGAATAATTTAACCTAACTATTCGTGAGGTACTACGTTTGGAATTCTTTCAATCGGAAGCCCCAAGGAGGGCTTTGGGAAGATCAGGGTGCTTGCAGGGCAAAGAATGAAACTTGATTGAAATTCTAGAGTTCTATGAAACGGCCTCAGGGGCCCCAGTAAAGGGGACTCCTGGCCCCATCTTCCCTTCAACCCAAAGCAGCTCTGCTTAGGGCACAAAGTCAATGCCCAGAGGTACAAGGTAGTAACAACGGGAAGTCAGAGTGGGAAAGCTTTCAGTGGGAAGAGGGCTCTCTAAGGGCCAGAGAAAGCTGCTACCAAACTGCGAGGACTCCGGTCGACTGTGGCCCGTGTTGCCAGATCTTATTTTTTGGAGCTAGCAATCATTTTTGTGAACTTTGGCAATTTTTAAATTGTTATAATTTAAAAAAACAGTGAACGTGTCTATGGGCTGTTTTTGCTCTTTGGCTCAGATATATAAAAAAATTAAATATATATATATATTTAATTTCAGAGAAGGAGGGAGAGGTAGAAATATCAATGATGAAAGAGAATCACTGATTGGCTGCCTCCTGCATGCCCTTCACTGGGATCAAGTCCGCAACCTGGGCATGTTCCCCTACCAACTGGAAACCGAACCGTGGGGGATCAAGTCTGCAACCTGGGCATGTGCCCCAACCAACTGGAAACTGAACCGTGACCTCCTGATTCATAGATTGACACTCATCCACTGGCCACATCGGTCAGGCCCGCTAAGTAAGATTTAAATTTTCTTTGCAACATTCCAGCCCTTTGATAATTCAGGCCATGCTTTAAATCCTGGGATGAAGAACGCATTACGTTCCAAGTCAGCCCTTTATGTGGGATGGACTGCTCAGATTGCATCATGTGATGCATTTATTAGGCACCTGCTACATACTACACACTTGCCACAATTGGGTTCATTTGGGCAGTGGTGCACATGAAGTGAAATTGGGTGAGCCTGGCTCTGGGTCAAGCATGTTGGATCCTGTGTTTCCTCGATGTCGAGCTCTTCCTAACACTGTACCAGAGAATGATGGGAAAGGTAGGAATCTCTGGGGACAGGATTACTTGGAAGAAGTAACCATTATTCCATACGCTGTCACTGACAAGGTCCTTCACCATAAACTATCCATGTCAGATGACTGAGCTCAGCAATGACCCAGATTAAGTTCCATGCTGATCATTTTCAATGTAAAAAACTCTGGGAAGTGAGGAGCCCACTGAACTGATTACCTATGCACACCCTTCTTTGTCCTGGACGACGAGACTACATAGGCAAACAAGCGATAGACTTTATCCTCCCCAGTGTACATTTCTAGCTCATGGAGTGAACATGTTGGAGAAAAACATCTTGGGGTAGGTTCCCCATGTCCTGGATCTGGGGGTGAGGGCTCCTCTTCAGGTACCCGAGATTCTGCCTGGAGTAAAGGTTTTCACCGCCTGAGTAAGTAGCTGTTCAAAGGCCCCACCTGAGAGCTGCAGCTCCAAACTGCCTCCAGTCCGGGGAGCACAGCTTGGAAATGACAGGCAGGTGCACATTAATAACAAACACACAGTTTATTGAAAACAGGTACCTTTCAGGAGCTCTTAGAAGTCAGATTAGAGATACCATTACTCAGGAAAACAATATGTACAAAAAGTCTCAGGAAAGGGAGCATAAAACAACTCGAATACAACTTAGACAGGACTGGGTTACTAGGATGGTCATGTCGCAAAATACAAAGTACAGCAAAGAGACACACATGAGAAAACAGTGGCCCCCAAGCCTGGGGTGGGAACTGTTCCCATATTCTTGGACCACATCCCATGATTCTTTGGGGCAGAGGCACTGGCTGGCACACAGGGATTTCAGTGCTAAGGAACTAGTCCAGCCCAGGGCACAGGCCAAACGTGGAATGAGGTGACCAGGCCAGTTACACCTGCTCCCTCAATGAAGCCAGTAAGAGAAGCGCTCTCTGCAGTCTACAGACCTGGCAGGGACCACAGGGCCACGGAGAGCTTAGAGAGCTCCTCTGTGTCAGTCACATAAAATCCCAGACTAATCTCAGCCCTCCGATTCCCTTACCCAAATCCCCACTAGCTGGAGAGGTAGAGGAGGAAGACATGGAAACTGCCTTCACACCAATTTTTGGTCTTCGGTCGAGATAAATACAAAACACCATTCCATAAGTCAGCCTGAAAACCACTGGCACAGCAGGTGAGATTCCACAGGAGGAGGGGATGGACCTGGGAGGGGTGGTGTGTTCTGCTGTGGTCACTGCTGAGACAGGTCCTGACTCGCTGTCCTGGCCCCATTTGTACAGTTCCTCCCAGCGCTCTGGATCTGCCCTCTCATGGCCCAGAACTCAATTCTCTGAGCCCAAACTCCCAGCCTCAAGCATACAGAGTGGAAACACCAGATGCACAGGGTTCTCAGGCGAAGGTGAGTAGACAGTCTGCCCAAGAACATGAGTGAGGTCCTTCCATGCCACCTCCACTGGAGTCAGGGCAGGGCAAAGGGGACGCTGAGTCCCAGGAGGCAGAAAGTGGCAGCTCTGAGAGCAGGAAGAACTCGGCAGGGAGGACAGGAAGTTTTGATCGCATGGATGCAGCGGGCAGTGTCTTTGGAAGGTGTGAATAGTAAAACTTTGTCTAACAGATGAGGGAACAGTGTCTCCCCATGTCCCGAATTCTCCAAGAGAACACCACTTCCTGCTCTAGAACATCACACTCAAATAGACAATAAGCTTGAAGGGAAGAAGGTCCCAGAAATGCCCACTGAAGATCCATCCTGTCAAGTTTGGCTTCCTGGAATAGCAGCCTCATTTGTGAGTCCGTATGCTGCTGCAGATTTGGGCAAGACGGCTCTATAAAGAAAAGGAGACAGGTCGTTTAGAGAGGATGGCACTGGGCATGCTTGTCCAGGGACCACTTGCAGCGGTTCTCAACCTGTGGGTTGCGAACAATGAAAATACATCCTGCATATCAGATATTTACATTACGATTCATAACAGTAGCAAAATTACAGTTATGAAGTAGCAACGAAAATAATTTTATGGTTGGGGGTCACCACAACATGTGGAACTGTATTAAAGGGTTTCGGCACTAGGAAGGTTGAGAACCACTGATTCTACTCAGGTAGCACTGCATGTGTCTGAGGCAGGTCTGAGGGACTCTCAGCCCTCCATTCTGTTTCACAAACGAATTCACCTTCCTGATTCTACGTTTCTCATCTGAACAAAGGAGCAAAATAACATCTCACATGAGACAGAGAAAGTATAATTTGGGAAGAGTACTGCTGTAGGTCCAGCTAGATGATGAATGTCACCAGATCTAGGTGGCTGGCTGTGTGATCTCAGCACTGGGCCTATGTGCAATAGGATGTTTGGGAAAGCAGCCCACCTTGTCCCCTTCCTAAGCACCCCAGGAAGGTGGGGCTATGGCAGCCATGTTTGCACTAAGTGCTCCCATCCACTAGCCAAGACCAAGCTGACTGGACCAGGGAGGCCCATGTGACCAAAGCTGAGCCAATTAACTTCTTCCTCTTGAGCACTTACGAAGACAAGTGTTGGGAAATGAAGCAATAGTTAGAGTTGAAAGTGTGGCTACCCAAGATCACCTACAAACCAACACTGAGGGAGGACAGAGCCAAGGGCCTTGTGGAGGAGGTCATCTGCTGCGGGGGGTGGTGAGGAAGGAAGACGTGCACGGGGCCCCAGAGACAAGAGGAGCTGAAGGAGCTGGTGCACCAGAGTGGAGCTCCGTAACCTCCTGCTGCTGATGGTCCCATCACTCCGAGGCCTGGCTGCTCAGCGCTTTCTTTGATTCTGTGGATTCTCTGTAATAAGACTCCCCCTCCCCCACTCCCAGCCCCTTTCCTGAACTACCGTAAGTCTGAGTTCTGGAGGTCAACTGTACCCTAACATATAGGCACCAACTGCCTGAATGAGGCAGAATTTGGATTCTGTTAAGGAACTTCTGTGGCAGGCACTCTGGATGGACCTAAATGCAATTTAGGGACAGAATCAGAACTGCTACCAGGTAAGCATGACATCAGTCAAAATCCATTGGGGGAAAGAAGGCTGTAAGTACAAAGAGTTAGCCTGGACCTGAAAGACAATCCAAGGAAAGCTAACCAAGAAAGCTACTGGAGGCAGCTCAGGTGTGGGGACGAGTGTGAGACTTACGGACAGCTGCTTAATGTTCCCCAAGGCCTCTGGATCCAGTTGTGCAATATCAACCCTCTTCAAGTCACTGGCCAGTAATCGCATGCTCTGTGTGGAGGGGAGAGTGGGTTACACTGCATGTCCTTCAGGGCGGGAACCTCCATCCAGCAGCCCAGTGCGCCCCCTTCGTGTCCTGCCCTTGGTGGGGGGATGAGGCAAGGTAGGCAGTGACATCAGTGCTCATCATTGGGCCAGCTGCCGGATCACCAGGTACCAGGGCCTCCTCATCAGCTTAGAAATGCCCTGCAGACCACACCTGAGATAAAACACCCTTCCTTCCAGGAGGTGAGGTCAACAACTTGCTCTACTCAGCCCGGAGAAACGGGGCTCAGCCTGCTTCAGAACCCCTGGGAGTTACACAAAGTGGAAGAGACAGCTCGTGCTCCCCGTCCTAGACGATGCACTGTATCTCCATTACTGCACGCACTGCATGATGACAGTGTCGTTAACTGTTAACCTGTGCGACTACTGAACTGCTTTTCCGGGGCAGGAATGTCTTCTACATCTTGGGTCTGCTACAGACGGGTGCCCAAATATTAGCGGATGAACAATAAAACCCAGAGCTGGGCAAGGATCTTCCCAGTCTGGGCCCCTATTCTGGGAGAGGAAACTGGGTTCTGAGTCTTACACAAGTGTGGAGATCCATGCAACTAAAAGGACTTTGAGGGAGGGAAGTGGGTGACAGACCAGGGAAAGAAATGCTGACTAAGACACACACGGTGGCCAGGCATCCCTGACTGAAACACTTACCTCTCCGCCTCCCACTGGCACAGTGAGGAAAATCTCTTTGCTGTCAGCCAGAGGGCTGCCGTTCACTGAGACATTGTAGATCCGCTCTCTGGCTGCTGGAGTTCGCAGGCCTGGGGTCTTGAAGACTCCGGGAGGCAACCAATCAATGTGTTTCTCTCACATTGATATTTCTCTCTGCCTTTCCCTCTCTCTTCCACTCTCTCTGAAAATCAATGGAAAAATACTCTCGGGTGAGGATTAAATAAAAAAGAAAAACAAAAAACAAAGCCCACCTGGCCTCAATCTGCACTTTTCAAATCACACATTTCTAAGAAGGCGAGTTCTAAATTTAGGGGGGGAATCTTTCTAGGCAGTAATGACTAAACACAGCTGGAGAAGGGAGATTGTAATTATCAAACATACATCTAGCAAGTCAATTCTTATCCATGTCAATTTTAGGTCCAGAGCTCCATATAAATGCCAGTCATCCATCCACCCAGAAATAAACTATGGTTAATGTACTTCCAAGAGTAGCTAAGTGTTTCTATCAAGAGGAATTTTCCAGGGTCCAAGGAGGATTCAGAAATTACATCATTATATTAATTCCCAAATTCTAACTTTCTCAAGACAGTTACAATGTGGCTATTATTTTCCCTCAAGTGTCCTTTGCTATATGCTCATGTAAAAAACAAAGCTAAAGAAGATGGGAATTAAAAGCGAAGATAAGTCTTCCTCCTCCCCCCACCTCAGGGATAACCATTCTCAGTTCCTATGCACCTTCCAGACACTTTCTATGTATGTAAAAGCAGATGGACCATCTAGGACTAATTAAAAGCGAAGATAAGTCTTCCTCCTCCCCCCACCCCAGGGATAACCACTCTCAGTTCCTATGCACCCTTCCAGATACTTTCTATGTATATAAAAGCAGATGGACCATCTAGGACTGCGGTTGCCAACCGGTGGTCCGCGAGGTCCGAAAGGCTGGTGACCGCTGATCTAGGACACACTGTGTTCCAACTGCTTGGAGATGCTCCTAATCCTGAAGCTGCCTCCCCCTCTCCCCCCCAACACACACACATCAGCACATACAGATCTACTTCTTTTTAAATGTCTATATCGCATTTCCTGTTTAGTTAACCAGCCCTAGGGAAGGGATAAATTATGCTGCAAGAACATCCTTGTTTATACTGGTCTCCTAAAAGAGGATGTCAATTTCTCCCAAGGGTATAGGAGAATGCCTACCCATTAAAAAAACCCAAAACCTTTTGATTAGACTCAGAAGAGACCAAATTCACTAGAGCCTCCTATCATCAGAGACAAAGATCTCATCAGATAAAGAGAAGAATCATTTTGTTGCTGAAACAGATGAACCTGCACTCAAGGGAGAGGCAAACACCACCAGGAAGCTCAGCTGATCACCCTCTTCTGAGGGCTCAGGCCAAGGAGTCAGGAGTTATTTTCTTAAACAATGTTCTTTTCTGACATTAAATACTGGCTCCCACCCAAATCCAAGCCCGGCTCTCAGTACTCACCTTGAGTCAAATCTGGGCGTCAGGCCTGGAGTTGGTTTTACCAGGGACAGCTCCATTCGGCCCACAGCTGGGGTAACAGTGTTATAACTGCTTGACCTACAGGTAAGAAACGCAATTAGGTGCACAACTCAGGTCCAATGACAGCAGCAGCAAGGGCAGGTAACACTTGGAGCACTGACTTCATCGGATACTGTCCTGAGCGCCTACATAAACTCGTGTAATTCTCCCAACAACCCTATGAGAAGCACCACTATTATCCTCATTTAGAGATACAGAAACTTATTTTTAAATAACTTGCCCAAGATCACACAGCCAATTAGGAGAGCCACAACTTTGGACCCAAGCAGTCAACCTGCAGAATCTAACTCCTCAATCAAGCTAACGGAATAAGAGGAAGGAGACAGCCCCTCAACAGTTACAGACCCCCCCAGCTGGGTTCTGGTCCTCTTGCCAGGAGTTATCCCTGCTCAGGAAGGACTGAGAGGAGTCCACTCCTTCAGGCACCCCCACCACTACTTTCCCCAGCTTGTGTAAGATGCAGCCCCCGCTCCCAAATAGTTTAGTGGGATCCAGCAGAATCAGGTTAGGCCCACGGTGATTCTTCTTTTTTTAAAAAAAATATATTTTTATCTATTTCAGAGAGGAAGGGAAAGGGAGAGAGTGATAAAAACATCAATGATGAGAGAGAATCACTGACCGGCTGCCCCCCTGCTCGCCCCACACTGGGGATCAAGCCCATAACCTTGACATGTGCCCTGACTGGGAATCGCAGCGTGACCTCTTGGTTCATAGATCGACACTCAACCACTGAGCCACGGTGGCTGGGCCCCATAGTGATTCTTTATTTAGCAGGACCAGGAGGACATTTGAAGAAACTACCCATTGCTAAGTGACAGCTGCTTTGTGACCGACTATGGTGTAACTGCACACGGACTGTCAGGCAACTAAACACAATAATCTGCAATGCTTACCACGTGTTACTGGGCCTCATTCTCCCTGTTTGCACTGAAAACCGTGGGCAGCATAGAGAATGTGGGCAGAACTGGAGGAGGTATTGGTTCAGATCATTTCTAGAAGCCCCTCAGTTCAGATACTCAAGGATTTGATGACTTTAGGCTCTACAAGAACACGAGCCACAAAAGCCCTCTGGCCCCTAGTTCTGCCATAATGAATGTGGCTCTCCAATAAAACCAGCACCACACAGCTGAACTGGGAAAACCCATTACCTTTTGCTTTTGCCTTTTCCTTGTATGGACTGCATTCTTTTCCTGGATGGAGGGCACCTTTTGACCTGAAGTCACAATCAAATGAAAATGAGGTTACAAACAGCCTTTCCTGCAAAGGGGCAGGGGAACCAGCCCTGGAAAAGAAACTAATATTGACCATATGAAGGTCTACCTCACAGATGTAAGTAACTCAGAACATAACTGATCAACTAAGGCAGTGATGGCGAACCTTTTGAGCTCAGCGTGTCAGCATTTTGAAAAACCCTAACTTAACTCTGGCACTGTGTCGCGTATAGAAACTTTTTGATATTTGCAACCATAGTAAAACAAAGATTTATATTTTTGATATTTATTTTATATATTTAAATGCCATTTAACAAAGAAAAATCAACCAAAAAAATGAGTTCGCGTGACACCTCTGACACGCGTGTCATAGGTTCGCCATCACTGAACTAAGGCCTCAAACCTGGCTTGGTTTCCAAAAGAGAGGATTTTGCCAAAATTAAGGTTAAACATCTTTTGAACTGATTGCAAGCTGGCTGGTCACGCACTCCACGCCCCTCCCCCCACCCCCCCACATAAAGTGCCACTGAAAAGGTGCATCCCAGGTGCCCAATACAGGGAACCGCAGCAGTCCTCACGCCTCCTGTGTCCTCCGAGATACCTGACAAGAAGCACTCCCTATCTTCTGACGATCCCTCCTCCCTCCCCTCCCTGCTTCTGTGCCGTCCCCCTGCAGCGTGTCTCACAAGTTTCTCTCTCTCACCTCCTTCTCCTCGCTCTCCCTGCACAGCACCGACTCCCACACTGGGACGACCACCTGAAGACCTGGGAGCCAGTGTGACTCTCAATCTCCTCCTCCTCCCTGAGCTCCAGGCTGAAATTTCTGTCTAGGCTACATGTCCCGGAAAAGTGTTACATGCTCAGCATGTCAAACAACTAACATGTGAACTGTCCCCCGAACCCAGCACCACGCTTCCTCCTGTGTCCCACATGCCACCAGACGGCAGCTGCCTAAGCTGGAAACCATTTAGTCACCTCTGGTTTCCGTCCCTCCCTCCACCAAACTTGCCCATTCTCCCTTTTAAATCTTATCTCAACACCAGCTCTTTTGATAGGGTCAGAGGCTCATCTAAGAGGTACAATAGCCTCCCTACTGGTTTCCTTCTCCCCTGTTTTGCTCTCTCCCATTTATCCTGAATACTATTCTGATATACAGGTCTGGTGATGTCACTCACCATTTCCTACCCGGTGAAGCTGAACTTCCAAACCTGGCGCACAAGGCCATTCATTACCTGGCCCCTACTCTACCCAAACTGCCTTCACAACTTATATCCCAGCCATTTCAAACTGCTTCCTGTTCCTTACATGGGCACTCTCAGACCTCCTCTGGGAATTCCCTTCCCTTTCTTTTCCAGCTAATGAAATCTCATTCACCTTAAAGGCTTGGTTGTGTCCTAAGAGAATAGGTAAGCCTTAATAGCTTCCTCTCTATGCTTACACACTCTGTACATACTTCTATGATCATGTTTGTTATCAGCTATTTAACTGGGATCTTCTCTACTGAACTGTGAACTCTGGGAGGCAACACTGTATTTAAGTATTTTTGTATTTCCCCACCTGTCAGCCCACAGACGGGGAAATACAAAATTCTGAGTACCTACTTACTTTGGCAGTTTTAAGTTTCTTATTTTTATTTTCTTCTTCTTCTTCATCTTCTTCTTCTTCTACTTTCATTTCATTCATTACCTTTCGTGCTACAAGAAACAGTTTAACAATATTTCTCATGAGAATAAACTTTCATACATTCACATTTCTTATAGGAAAAAGAATAAAGCAATCTTAGGCTGTAAGCAAATAGACCCAATATAAAGATAATTTTTAAAAAAAGACGGTTTACTAGTAGACAAAGGAAACTAACTGGAGTGGTTAAGAAACCCCATATGATGCCCTGGATGGTCCGCTCAGCATTCTAATAAGAGTGTAAACTGCCCAGCAGGTGTGGCTCAGTGGTTGAGCATCGACCCAGGAACCAAGAGGTCACGGTTCGATTCCCTGTCAGAGCACAGGCCTGGGTTGGGGGCTCTATCCCCAGTAAGGGACATGCAGGAGGCAGGTAATCTATGATGTTTCTATCTCTCCATCTCCCTTCCTCTCTCTCGCAAATCAATAAAAACGTATTAAAAAAAATAAAAAAAAGACCCTAGCTGGTTTGGCTTAGTGGATAGAGTGTTGGCCTGTGGACCCAAAGGGTCCTGGGTTCAATTCCGGTTAAGGGCACGTACCTCGGTTGCAGGAGGCAACCAATCAATGTGTTTCTCTCACATCAATATTTCTGTTTCTCCCCTCTTTTCCACTCTAAAAATCAATGGAAGGATATCCTTGGGTGAGGATTAAAAAAAAAAAAAATTGTAGACTGTGTAATCGGACAGACATGAGCTTGAGGCCTGGCCCCACCATTAACTTGGTCACATGGCTTCATGGTAGCGCCTGGGTTTCCTCAGCTATAAAAGGGAGTGGTCACTTTATAGGGCTATCATGAGACCTGGAATATGTGCTCCATAAGAACAAGGTTTTTGTTATTTTTATTTGGTCAGTTTCCAGTGTGGGGCGTATTTGTGAGAGCCATTTAGACGTGTGGGTCACTGAATCTAGTAACATGAAACTAACGTGCTGAGAAAGTTAGTCCTTTTACAATTCTCTCTCAACCCTCTGATCAGGGAGAGCTGCAGCTGGTATGGCCCCGTCCTGTAACACTTCTGTAAAGCTTGCTAGCCTCTCCAACTCAGGGGAAGCAAGCACACAGCATGTTTGGTTTCCAGCACAACTTTTGTTTTTATCCTTTCACGTCACTCATACATCAGTCTGGAGAGTTTGGTTAGTATCATTCTTGCATATAATTAACTGAATGCAGCTCCCAAATCACATTTTTTTTTATACACAAGACTGAGGATCAGACACGAGAGGGAAGAGGCTCCATCAGCGAGGCCTCCCTATGCAGCCAGCCAACCACCCTGGGCCTCAGCTCTCTCAGTTCAACAAGGGATTTTGAAAAGTACTCACTTCTGGTAGATTTCAGGGGTGTCTGAATAGCTTTTGCTGTTAGCTTGTTTATTTCTGTGATATCCAGGTCAGCCTGTGATAAAAACATCCAGAAAACACTAGGCATAGTCCATCAAATATGAGGAACAATATTTTTAAACGCAATCTTTTAAAAGCATATCACTTAATACATCTGAAAGATTATGTTAATTATAACACAACAGACTCCCACAAGCCCACCATACCACCCAGGACCAAAACATCAACAATAACTTGCTGCTAGTTATCTATTCTTCCCTGTTCCATTTCCTTTCTTTCCTCCAAAGGTGACCAGTCTTCTGTGTCTTTCTCCAGATATAACCACTACCATTCCATTTGCTTGAAAGAGTGTGTGTGTATATATATATTTTCACAAATGTAACTGTGCTTAAATATCATTTAGTTTGTTTCTGACCATTATTTGTAGTTAATCTCTTTTTATATATCCCACTGTGACTCTATCATAGTGGATTTGTCTAATTTCTTGCCCAGTCTTTTGCTAGCATGAACACTGCTACTTTAAACTGTCATACATGTATGTCCAAGTTTGCTCTTGGCTATATACTTGGGGATAGGGCATTACAGGGCTATAGAGTACACAAATGTTCAGCCTTGACATTATGCCAAATCATTTTCCGAAGTGGTTATACTTGTTTACATTCCATCAGCCACCAATACGAGTTCAAAATGATCCACATTCTATAACACCTGGTGCTGTCCGACTTCTCATTTTCCTCTTTTTAAGTCTAGGTTTTCCACTGTGATCTTGGGCTCTTCAAAAACGCTTCCAGTCGCCCTTTTAATTAAACTTCTTCCCACTGGTGACTACCTATGAGACTAGTCAAGAGCAGGCATGATTCATAGGCTTTTCCTTGTAGGGCATGTGTCACTATTAGAATAGTTGCCATCTCACTATGAGTGATAAGGTTTCATCTCTGGGTTGGTAGGGACTTCATGGAGCACTCAGAGAAGAATTCTGAGGCTGTCCAGGCTGAGCAAGAAACAGTGCTGTAGTAGATTAGTGATGTCTGATGGTTGATGGAATGGAAAGTGCTGGCCAACTTTCTGCCATCTCTATAGCCAGCTGGCATGTTATGAAGGTATCTTCGGTGGCAGGCCATCATTACCTAACATGCAGAAGAGTTAACAAGCCTAAGACTGATATCCATGTTCACATGGTTGGCCAGTGGATGGCACTAGAACTTGGACTTCAGGGTTCCCACTATTCCCTGATAAGAGAGGCTCCCTGTGCCTAAGATTTATGCAAACAACATGGTTTATGCTGAATACCTGCTTTCCTTCTGCAAGTCTGGAATTTTGGTATTGCTAGGCAGATATGAACGCCCCTAATAAAACCCTGCACATTAAGTCACTAAGGAGCTTTTCTGCTAGGTGAAGTGCTGAATTAAGCGTGTCCTGTGTGTCTCCACTGGGAGAGGACTCTTGGGAGCTTGAACCTGGTTTCCTCTGGACTCTGCCCCATGCATCTTTCCCTTTGCTGATCTGCTTTGAATCCTTCCACTGTATAAATCATAGCACATAATCCTTTCACTGTAAGGATTCCACGGTTTCACTTTCTGCAATTTCAGTTAACTTGCAGTCAACCTGCAAAATATTAAATGGAAAATTCCAGAAATAACCCACAAGTTCTGAATTGCATGCTGTTCTGAGTAGGTGATGAAATCTTACATCGTCCAGCTGTGTCCTAGGCCATGAATCATCCCTTTATCCAGCGTTTCCATGTTGTGTATATGCTACCTACCCATCAGTCCTTCAGTACCCATCCACCCCAAGCATCAGAGTAGTGATGTGGGCAATTCTGGATATGCCAAAAAGAACTGGAAAGGGTTTCATTAAGTGAAAAGGTGGTATAGTACCATAAGCTATTTTGAGAGAGACCACATTCACATACTTTATTATCAAAGTATATTGTTATAATTGTTCTATTGTATTATTAACCTCTTATTGTGCCTAACTTATAAATTAAACTTTATCATAGGTACATATGTATAGATAAAGACCCTTATGGAACCTCTTCCATAGTAAGCATCCATTGGTTGGATTTGTGAACAGACCCAACTTACAGTTCCCAAACAGGTCAAGTCACTTACCGTTGCTGCCTCCTCCAGGGCCTGCTTGTTTCCTCCAAGGGCTTGAAAAAGAACATTTTGTTCAGTTACTATCAGTTTAGTCATAAATCATCTTCCAATGCTGAGTTATCTTTCTAAAACGGGACCAGAGTAAGCCCTCGCTCCAATAACTCGAGGACCTTCATAATCTAGTCTAATCTTTCTCCAAGCTTGACTTGTCCCCCTCATGACCTTGTCTATGTTCTACCAAACTAAAAAGTTCCTGTGAGTTCCCAAATGTGCCACTGTTTTCTGAGACTCAGTGCCCTGGTATTTATTATTTCCTGTGCCCAAAATATTCCTCTGCACCCAACAAATTTCTAACTCATCCTCGGAAACTGAGCTCAAACCCAAAACTCTGCTTATTTGTCTATGACAGCAGATGGCTGCTAAGTGCTGTGTTAGTTGTTCATCCTCAACCTACCCAACAACCACTCAAAGCAGTTTAAGTCTTTTCTCTCCACCCCCTGGGTCTTGAACTGAATTCTTTGAGGACACAGATAATATCCATAGTTTCTGGCAAAATGTGCCACACAATAGGTATGTAGTGAATGTGTGTTGAATGAAGAGGTCTGTGCAAGGTTAGATGCAGAATAAAAAGTCAGGTTAGGTCTTCCTGCTAGAAACTCTGACGGTATCCTGTATGAGAGTTAAGAACTTGGGCTTTGGGACCAGAATACGCTCACATTCAAATAAACTCTGCCACTAACCAGCTCATGAGATCTTGAGCAAAGCAACCAATCTTTCTGTGCCTTAATCTTGTCATCTATAAAACAGGGGTAATTTTAATAACACATCTTTTATGAGGATAAAATTAGTTAAGACAGCGAGTCCTTGAAAAACATAGCTTTAATTCGACATCGCTTCATTGGGACTGATACATGTTCAATGAATATTTGTAGAAATGTGCAAACAAATGGATTAATAAATAAAAGGGCGAGCCAAAAGGATCATTAAATGTCTACTATCCAAGGAAACCATGCATTTCTATCTCAGGAGGAGGCTACATACTGGGTAATTAATAATAACCCTCTGTCCCTAACCGGTTTGGCTCAGTGGATAGAGCGTCCGCCTGCGGACTGAAAGGTCCCAGGTTCGATTACGGTCAAGGGCATGTACCTTGGTTGTGGGCACATCCCCAGTAGGGGGTGTGCAGGAGGCAGCTGATCGATGTTTCTAACTCTCTATCCCTCTCCCTTCCTCTATGTAAAAAAATCAATAAAATATATTTAAAAAATAGTAACCCTCTGGCCCAGAAGGCCTTAAGATATTATATGGTCTTTTAGAGAAAACATTTGACTACCTGCAGGGGTAGATGATGGTAAGTGCTAAGGAGATTAAAACAAAAAAAAAGCAGGGAAATGAGATGGGGAGTGAGAGGAACCATTAAATCTGCGGCTTTTTCTTTTTTTAAATCCTCACCCCAGGATATTTTTTCCATTGATTTTTAGAGAGAGTGGAAGGGAAGGAAGGAGGCGGGGGAGAGAGAAAGAAACACTGATGTAAGAGAGAGACATGGATTGGCCCCACCCCCGTGCACAGGCTGACGCTTGAACCTCGGAGCCACTGGCGGGGCACACCTACTTCCTGCCGTGATCTCGGAGGACCTAACTAGGGGAAGGTTGGTGGGTGAGCAGCGGGCTCCAGGGCGGAGCCGGGGACCCTCCGCGGCGCTTACCGAAGTAGTCGAGGCAGTTCATCTCGCGCAGCGCCTTGGGGAGCCGCAGGATCTCGATGTTGTACAAGTTATCCATCTCCTTGAGGATGTTCAGCCCGTCTGACAGAATTTGCTTGGATCGTATTTGCACTGCGATTGAGCAAAGTCGACAGAACCGGGGTCCCCGGTGGGTGAAGGGAGCCTGGAACCCGTGCTGCCCGCGGCCCATCCGCCAGCACCCCGCGATCGCCCCGTAGCCGCCACGACCCGGGCTCGGCCCTCACCTTCACGGTCGAAGTCCTTAAGAAAGGAGGCGAGCTTCCGGTCCCGTAACAAGTTGGTCTTGGTCACCCGACGGCTGCCCTTCCTAGCCGGGGCCATGGCGCCTCAGTGGCGGCTGCGGGGAGCGGGGAACCGAGCCCCAAGGGGTTAGAGGCGGAGGCTGGGTAGGGAAAGTGGGGGGCCGCGAAGGCGCAGGAGAGGGGGGACGCGCGCCCGAAAGGGTTCGTGGAGGGGGCTGACCTTCGGGGCCTGAGCGTAAAGCAGTCGGGAGGAACGTACCTGCGGATCCCAAAACAAGGGGAAACCTCGCCGCTCAAGCAGCAGGGGAGCGGCTCTGGGGCTACCAAGACGTGCGACCGCCGTCACGAAATTCAAACTGCCACAGGCTGACGAATGAGAAGTCGCCGTCTTAGAAGGCGGGTCCACGACACCCAATCACAAAAAAGCTCCGTGTCGGCCGCCGGCTCACGCGTAGGACTACAGTCCCCAGAAAGCATTGCGGCATTACGACATTTTCGCGACTTAACTGCTTAGCGGACCCTGCACAGAGGAACTGCGGCCGTAGGCCAGCGGCTTCGGCAGGTCCTCCGAATTGGACGGCCGCTGAAGCGACAGGCCGACCGAAGGGCAAGAGACGAGATTCCGGAAGCACAACAGGTCTGGCGCTGGGGCGGCCGGGGTTGGGCCCTACCGGAAACTCACCTGAGGACGGAAATACTCCCACCCCTGAGCTGGTACTTCCCCTACCGACTTGGGACCCGAATGCTGTTTTTTCCCCCTCAACAGATGACTCAGGACGAGCCTTTGCTGGCGGTGCAGGTGGCCCTGAAGAAGTGCTTTCCTGTGGTGGAGGAGCAGCAGCGCCTGTGGCGGAGCAGCCTGAGCGACTGCCCGCCGCTCCTGGCCTCCCTCGGCAACCTGGCCGAGCAGCTGCAGGCGGCGCAGAACCTGCGCTTTGAGGACGTGCCGGCGCTGCGGGCCTTCCCGGGTTTGCAGGAGCGGCTGAGGCGCAAGCAGCTGGAGGCGGGAGACGCGGTCCTGGACCAGCTCGGAGAGCGGCTGTAAGGGAGGAGGCTCCTCCGAGCTCGTGGCGGGGGGATGTTGGGACCGGGGGTGCCATAGGTCGCTGGGCTCCGCCGGGAAGGTGCTTCCTTCCTTACCGAGAGCCTGGCCTTGGAGGTGCCGCTGCCTTGCCTGCTTGTTCTCTGCTGCGGGGGCCCTCGGACAGAAAACCATCTTCTGGCATTTATTTCCCTGGTCAGCGGCCAGGTGTGGCCGCGGTGGACTTAGGAGAAGTTTGAAAAGTAAAATAGAGAAGCAGTGGAGGACGCTTCTTAACTCCCTTCTGTAGTTTTCTTTGGTAAAAAGCAACGAGGGACTGCGGTGGACCCTAGAACAACGCTTGGGGTGAGGGGTGACCTCCAGCGCCATGGAAAATCTCCACTACCGTTGGCCCTCCCCATCCATGGATTCCCGCTGCAGAGTTAGCCCTTGAACAGCGCAGGTGGGAGCTGTGCTGGTCAATTGAAAAAATACATCCCCGTATAAGTAGCCCTGCACGGTGAGAGCCCATATTGTTTAAGGGTCAGTTGTATGTTGTGGACTCGGAGGGTGTCAGAGCCGAGGGTGTTACATACATGACTGCATAAAATCTTCTCAGCACCTCTGTGCCTTAACCTCATTTAATCCCATTTTGCAGGTGAGGAAACTGAGGCTCAAACAGATGGCCTCTGGTCTCACAGCTGGTAAATAGCAAAGCGGGGGTTCTCACCCAAGTGTGCCTGAACCCCCACTTCGTTCGGTTGCACATTGGTGTCTCTGCACCAACTGTCAGCCCTTATTATGCCTAATGTTAGACGCTACCTTAGTTACAGGTTATGGGGGTAGAGAAAAGACAGGGCAGGGCGCATGTGGCCTGTCCTTGACCAGAACCGAAGATGGGTCTAACCCAGGGGTGGGCAAACTTTTTGACTCGAGGGCCACAATGGGTTCTTAAACTGGACCGGAGGGCCGGAACAAAAGCATGGATGGAGTGTTTGTGTGAACTAATATAAATTCAAAGTAAACATCATTACATAAAAGGGTACAGTCTTTTTTTTTTTTTAGTTTTATTCATTTCAAACGGGCCGGATCCGTTTGCCCACGGCTGGTCTAGTGTATGGAGTATATGCCATAGACCAGTGGTTCTCAACCTTCCTAATGCCGCGACCCTTTAATTCAGTTCCTCATGTTGTGGTGACCCCCAATTTCATTGTTACAAGTTGAACACAATTAAAGCATAGTGATTAATCACAAAAACAATATGTAATTATATATGTGTTTTCCGATGGTCTTAGGCGACCCCTGTGAAAGGGTCGTTCGACCCCCAAAGGGGTCGCGACCCACAGGTTGAGAACCGCTGCCATAGACTAATATGAAACTGTCGAAAATGGGCACCTTCTTTGTATTCATTTGTACAAAATACATTTATTAATACACAAAGTTCTTGGCATCCCACTGGTGCTTAATAAATGTAAATTAAATCCGGTACAACAATGAGCCGGGTTTAATTCCTTAGTTGAGTAGAAGAGGTAGTCAGTTAAATATTATGTCATGGTCTATTCTAAGAGAATGAATTTTTATTTCAATTGTTTGCATATGTGCATGTGGATATCAGGCTGTTGTTTTAAGTATACATTAAAATTATGGGTCATGGTCAAACATTTTTGAAAGCCACAACTCCAAGCTAAGGAACGCCTTGCCCCTTGGGAAGTTGTAAACATTGCCTTGGTGGCTGGGCCCCTTGGAGTCACCAATGGAGTAATAACAATATTTACCACAAGCCGGGAACTTCTCTCAGCATTTTATGTGCATTATTGCATTTAATCTTCACAATAACCCTTTTCATTCTTCAACAAGTGCTTGTTCTATGGCCAGTCTCAGTGTTCTAGGTACTTAGAATGCGCAGTGAGCAAAACAGACTAGCTTTATATGAGAGAGAAAAAGAAACTTCCCTAAGTCCACATTAGTCTGTGTGCACTGCAAGCCTAAACTTTCACCATTCAAGAATTTACTAGGATGGGGCTGGGTGACATATGGATAGTACTGGTTTGTTGCTTCAGTTGCTCTTACTCCCTTTTCACATTCAAGTGTGAGCAGGTGCTTTTCTTTACAGCTTTATGGCAGCCTCAGACAGGCCCCTTGGTCATTACTTTCTTTGAGAGCCATGTAACTTATGTATCTTCTCCGTCTTTAAGTAAATTCTTAATTCTTGAGCCACCCCTATCTCCAAGGCACCGTCACCAATCTCCTTCACAAGGGGGTGTCATTTGGAGGTAGTTTTTTATTGGGACATTTGGCAATACCTGGAGACATTATTGATTGTCACAGCTTGGAGAGCGTGGGAGCATGGTTTGGTCCTGCCGTCCAGTGGGTAGAGGCCAGGGATGATGCTAAACATCCTACAGGGCACAGGGCAGCTCCACCACAAAGAATCATGTGGTCCAAAATGTCTGTGCCAACAGCGAGGGACTCTGTCTTCTGCCTTTTTCATGATAATGCCTAATACTAGACCCTTTCCCCCAGAGCTGCCCTCCTCAAGGTGCGTGACACTGTCAGCAGCCACGTGGGACAAGTGCTTCAGATCTATGAGCAGCATGCAGACGCAATCGGCATTGACGCTGTCCTGCAGGCTTCGGCAGTGAGCCCCTCTGTGGCTGACATGTTGGAATGGCTGCAAGATATTGAGAGACATTATCAAAGTTCGTATCCTTTGCACACATTTCAAATAGTATCCAGGGCTGTTGCAGGAAGTCTTTTTTTCTTTCTTTCTTTTTAATCCTTACCCGAGGTTAATTTTTCATTGATTTTTACTTTTTTGTTTGTTTGTTTGTTTGTTTATTTATTTATTTATTTATTTTCCCCCGTTGATTTTTAGAGACAGGGAAAGACAGAGAGAAATATCGATGTGAGAGAAACACATCGATTGGTTGCCTCCTGCATAAGCCCCAACCAGGGCCTGGGCTGGGGAGTAGCCTGCAACAGAGGTACGTGCCTTTGACTGGAATTGAACCCGGGACTCTTCGGTCCGCAGGCTGATGCTGTATCCACTGAACCAAACCAGCTAGGGCCCAGGAAGTCTTTTAATTTCATTTATCACAGGATTCCAACATTGTATAGTATGGGTCAGTTCTCCTTGGTTCCTGAACTTGGGTTCTTCCTACAATTATTTCAACTCATTTATTGAGTAGCTACTACCTGCCAGGCATTTTTCTAGTTTCTGGATGTTAAAAAAGGAAAACATATAGAATGTCAGATGGTGATATATTTCTCTATAGAGAGAAATAAAGCAGAGAAAGTGAGGGGTGAGGGTGAGGTTGTGATTTTAAATAGGGTGGGCAGGGCAGGCCTCACTGAGAAAGTGACATCTGAGAGAAGCCATCAGTGCATAGGCCCTGAAGTGAGAGCGTGCCTGAATGTTCAGGAAAGGGCAAGGAAGCCAGTGTGGTTAGAACAGAGTAAAGATGGGAAGCCTAACAGGAGCGGGGCTGGATCTTGCAGGGCCTTGAGGTCTCTGACAGGATTTTGGCTTTCACTTTGAATGAGATGGAAAGCTATGCGAAGGTTTTTACATAAGCAAACCTGTTTTTAACAAAACCACCCTGGCTTTGTTCTGAGGAAGACTTGGATGGTGTGGGGCAAGTGTAGAAGCGGAAAGGTCATTTAGTTGGATGGCCTTTTTCTCTCGATTCTCGCCTGATCCACTGGCTTCAATGTCTACCTTCATTTGAATAACTCCCAGATCCAAGCTTTCTTTAGATGCCTCCAACTGCATTGCTTATGGACCTGCACACTCAGGATTAGAATGGAACTCTATCTAGCCCTCACATTCTATTTCCTTTTCCTTTAGTTGTAGACTCAACCGTGTATAATCACCCACTCTGAAGACTTAAGCAGTATCTTCCCCCTTTCCCTGTTTTCTTTTTTAATTGCAGCAGCAGCATGGGCAGTAGGAGCTGCAGCTGCAGCTAACATTACTGAGTACCTATTATGTGCCAGGTACTGCTCTGAGCATGTTTACACAGCCACCTGTCAAATCCTTTTAATCTGTTTCCCTGGTGTGTTTTATATATTCTCTATCCGCATTGCCTCTTCCGTGGTTTCTTACCTCTCACTTGGACTTTTAATCACATGCAGCCTCTTGCTTCTGTCTCTAGCTTCTTTCCCTGTAAGCCATCCCCAATGAGTGACCTCACCCCACATTTCTTCAGGAGGTCGAGTTCTGATCCTATTGCTTGTATAGGAGTTTTTAGTAGCTTCTGTTGGGAGGCGGGCAAAATGCAGAATCCCCACGCTGGGCTGCAATGCTCTTTGTGTTCTGGCTCAACCACCTTTTCTCCTACTGGACACATAGTTCCATGCCAGCCACACTGGAAGGTTTACTTGTCCCTGAGTCCGTCCCAGACGACCCCACTATCGTGCCTTTGCGTGTGCTTTTCCTGCCAGCTGGAATCTTCCTGGTGCCCTCTAAACTGGACGATTCATCCTCGGCACTTCCTCTGACTTTTACCTCATATGTCACTTAGATTCTTTCTCCTCACTCTCTGGTGTTTCCACCCCGTGGCGAGGTCCTGGACTGCAGGGCAGTGTTCCACTCCTCTGTCCCTGAGCGCAGAGCCACGTGAGTGAAGAGGTGCCCCATGAAGCTTGGTAGCGTGGGCCAGTCCTGCAAGTGGGAAATTTCATGATAGCTGCACTTTCACTTCTATGCGCTCTCTAGCTCTCTCCGGGGTATTTTCCTCCTTCAATATATTTCCTTTTCTTTTTGAGCGATCCTTAACTTCCAGGAAGGTACCTGAAGAGAAAGTACCTCCTGTCCTCAATCGATTGGGGAGACTTGGCAGGAATCCAAGCTTTGCCCACAGCCTGGGACCGGATTTCGGAAGATGAACACCAAGACTTGGTACCAGGTACTGGTTGGCTTATTCCTTCATGTCTCCCTCTCCTCCGTTTGTCCCCGTGTCTCGCTTCCTTGGGAGGATTGTAGAGGTGCCCTCTCAGTGCCCCTGTCTCTGCTGTCCACCTGGAGAGGTGGTATGTCACGGTTCTCTTTCCTATTCCAGACATCCTACTGAATGTTTCCTTCTCCCTGGAAGAGTGAGGAAGCCATGTGCTTATCTGGAGATCAGAGGGACACAGTTGAAGACCAGCAGTGCCACACTCTGCTGTTTCTTAAGAAATATCGATATTGCCCTGACCGGTTTGGCTCAGTGGATAGAGCGTCGGCCTGCGGACTGAAGGGTCCCAGGTTCAATTCCGGTCAAGGGCATGTACCTTGGTTGCGGGCACATCCCCAGTAGGCCGTGTGCAGGAGGCAGCTCATCGATGTTTCTATCTCACCGATGTTTCTAACTCTCTATTCCTCTCCCTTCCTCTCTGTGAAAAATCAATAAAATAAATTAAAAAAAATTTTTTTTAAAAAAAGAAATATCGATATTGTGACCGGGCTTATTTGAAAAATGGCCTACAGCCTAAGGACTGGCTCTTGGGAGAATTGTTGGGGCTTCTCCCTGCCAGGTCACGGCTGAGGGTACCTGGGCCACACCTTGCTCTTTCCTAAGGCTCAGGGGAGTGGGTGGAGGCAGAGAGATGCAGGAGAGGCACTGAAGAACACCCAGGACAGAAGCAGCAGCCACAGAAGCAGTAAGGAAGGAAGGACAGATAGAGAGTGGCACCGCCATTGGCATCATCCAAAGCTCTGAGCCTGGTTGGCACCAAGTCCTGGTTTGGTGTATTTGTGTCTGTACCTGATTCTTTGAAGAATGAGAAAGTGACTTTGATGATTTAAAGAAATAAGGGTGATGTTGGTAGAAAACAGTAATTGTTTTCCAAGAGCAATATACTAGTAGCTCCTTATCAAGCCAGTTTCAATTCCCAGAGCCTACCACCAGGGGGAGGTGGTGCAGCATAAATGATTCTGAATGCTGTCCTCTGTTGCTTACCATGTGAGAGTAAGTACATGGGTTACATCTCCTATGGCACGATGTAACTCGATTTTGTCGCCCACCTACATAAGCACCTACGTCACTCACATGGAGCACATACACAGCAGTAATGACGTGAAACAGTAAAAAAAAATTAAAAGATAACAATTCCTGACCTTGTGGTAAATAAATAATAAAAAACATAAAGCACATATGTACATACGTCAAAATGATGGAACTTTTTTTTTTTTAATAAATAATTGGGAGATGGCGACATAACCACGAAACGACGTACCGATGTAACCCGAGGACTGCCTGTAACGGGATAGTGGGACTCCTAAAATGATGGGTTTTATGACCAATGCTGGCAACTGACTTGCCACATTCCTCTGATCTTGGAATAGCTGCAGGGGCGGGGGAACCCCAGCCCAGAGTCAGTGATCAGGTCTTATGATGTGTTTAGTGACAGGTGGAAAAGAGCCCGAGAAAGGTTTACAGCTCAACCAGGGAAAGATCCAAATCAGTGTTTCTCAAGCTTTAATGTGCATATAAGTCCCTGGTGTCTTGTTAACATTTAGGTTCTGATTCTGTAGTTCTGGGGTGAGGTTCTAGATTCTGGATTTCTAACGAGGTTCCAGGTAATGTTGATGCTGATGATCCAGGGACAAGACTGAGTGGAAGAGATTTAAATTGTAATACAATAATAAAAGTGTTGCGTCGGAGGTAAAAACAGAATGCTGTGGGAGAAGAGAGGCGATAACTCACTGGTGAGAAGACTTCATAGTGACAGCTCAGTTGGGCTTGAGGCTCATCTTACCTGGGGCTAGGAGGGACTGAGGGCATTCCATGTACAGGGACTGGCTAAGCCAAGTGCTGTGTGCCAGGTGGTGTGCTTGTTGCTTTATACAAAATACATGTTGATTGAAAAGTTCTCCCCCAGTTACTCAGTCCCTTTCCTCGAGGCAGCCAGTGTTTAATGATTCTGGCATATCCTTCCAAAAATACTCTGCTTATATGAGTGCAGTGGTGGGCAACTTCTAAGAC
The DNA here is from genome assembly GCF_000412655.1 of Myotis brandtii. Lineage (NCBI taxonomy): Eukaryota > Metazoa > Chordata > Mammalia > Chiroptera > Vespertilionidae > Myotis > Myotis brandtii. The sequence goes on along the minus strand of NW_005360425.1, from coordinate 3,109,714 downwards.
AGCCCAGAACAATCTCGCGCCCGTGTACATCTCTTCCCCATCAGTTTGGGCTGGACTTACAGGTTTGCTTCTAGGGAATAGAATACTGCAGACATGGTGGGATGCCACTTCTGAAACTAAATTATGAAAAAGACTGCACCTTCCGTCTTGGGCGATGTCTCCCACTCTTGGATCACTCATCCTGGGGGAAGTCAGCTGCGATGCTGCGGGCAACCTGTAGAGAGCCCGGGTGAGAGACTGAAGCCTGCCAGCAACCACCTGAGTGAGCTTAGAAGCAGATTTTCTCCTTCAGGTGAGACCACAGCCCCCGCTAACTGCTTGACTACAGCCTCATGAGGACCTACGCCAGAGGTAAGCCGCTAAGCTGTGCCCAGATGCCTGACCCATGGAAACAGATAATAAAGGTCTCAAGTCATTATGTTTTGGGTTCCACAGCAATAGTTAACGAATACAACAAGCAAATATGTTTATGTGTCTTCTCCATAATTTTACACAAATAGTAAAATATAGATCCAGTTTTGTGCCTTGTTTTTTCTAAAGCAGTTGCAGAGTTTTCTGTTGTGTGGGCTTACCATAATTTATTTCACTAGCCCCTGACTCGTGGACGAGTAGGCTGTCTGTAGTCTCAATATCGGTTAGGTATCAGCAACCCTCCCTCCACTCCCACCCCTGGTCGGGATGCTTTTTTTCAATTAGCTGGTCCCATCCCACCCACTCAGCTCCAACAAAAAAGAATTCTGTTGGTATTTTTACTGGAATCCTATTACATTTAGAAACTGATTTAGGGAGAATCACCATAGCGGGAGTCCTAACACTCCTCGAGCTGTGCCGCTGGCTTTGGGTTGAGATAGCAAATGTGAGTTCTTTGCTCTTTCCCTCAGTTGGGAAAATAGGCTCTGAGTTCAGAACGCATTCCCTGTCAGTGAGACAGTCTGTTGGGATGACATGAATTCAGGTTTCTTTCCTTCCTGTCTCTACCCCATCCCCATTTCGGCATCAACCTCAAGACTGTTCTCTCAGGCAGAGTAGGGGTTTTTCAAAGTCGGGGGATCCTAGCTCAGAGGAGGACTGCTCCCCGCCCAAGCAGAGTCCAGGCTTTATAGTGATTGTATCATGTTTGATTTTAATCTGGATGATAGGGGCTAGGAACCATCTGCAACTTGTTCAAGCATTAGGTGTTAATAATTCCTTCTTCCCATGGGGGAGCAGGCTCAGGGGTGAAGGTGCATTGATAATCAGCTCGGGGAAGGCTTGCTGAATTGCAAGTGACCCAGACCTGGGTTCAAGTCTCAGCGCAAGTGACCTGGGGTGAGTCATTTCCCCTCCAAGTTTCGGTTTCTTCATCTGTATAATGGAGATGATGATATACGTCCTCACAGGGTTGTACGTTTTAAGTGAGAGGAGGTATGTGAGGGCTTTTGGTAAATTTATAAACATTTAAGGGGTTGAAATTCACTTGAGATTTATTGGTCACGTACCAAGTGCATAGCTCTGCTGTGGAACCGGTATGCTTGCGAGACGGTGTTTTCCGAGTGCGCGTAGCTTGTCAGTGACTTGCCAGAATTTGCACCAGGGTTTTGTTGGTTCTGGTGAGAGGGATCTTTCCCTTGCACCACTGTTTCCTCCTTGCCATAGAGGCAAAAGCATCCCTGACACCTCCTCAGCGGGGACAAGAGTTGGGTTTCCCGAACACCCAGCCCTGCACGGGACATGGTTCCTCCAAACAGCAGAGGTAAGGGCAGCGCTGCCCCGTCTGGCATGCCAGTGGCACAGGGCATCCAAGGCGCTGGGCAGCTGCAACCTTGCCAGTTACCCTCCCTTCTGGTCCCCCAGCCGGGAGGGCTGGAGTGAATCCTGGGGCTGCCTGCCAGAGTCTTACACTTTTGCTCTTTATGCCAGGGGCTGGGAGGAGAGGGCCAGTGGTGTGTGTGGGGGGGGGGGGGGGGGGGGGGGGGGTGC
>NW_005360425.1:3089181-3106603 GCF_000412655.1 Myotis brandtii | reverse complement strand
GCCGCTTCCAGGCATTCTCCCTCCCGTCATTCCTGGAAGGCTCCTTCTTGGTTTCTACATAGTGCAAAGGAAAGTCATCTTTTCTGAGCCCCAGAGATTCTGACCCAGTATGTGTGGGGAGGGTCTAGGTGTGTCAGCCTTCTTATCAAGTACGCCTCATTTTCTTTAAGAAATAACCTTACTCCTGAGAAAAAGAAGCAGCCCAGAGAGAGAGGGAGAGAGCTGGAAGAGTAGCCACAAGCATTGCCCTTCTCTGGGAAGAAACTAGCCTTAATAACTTCCTCATTGCCTGCTTCTTCCCTGTTGCTTCTCAACACCCAGCTCGTCCTCAAGTCCAAAAGGCACATGAGCTATCCACACCCCCACCTCCATGCGTTTGGAGTGGGGCAGGAACAACTTATGTATATGGCACCTTGCAGCCGGCCACATCTGCATTTACTCACTCAGAGGCCTCTCGTGTGCCCAGCACAGAACCGATGACCAGTGACACAAAGTTAAGTAAGAGAGGCACACAGTTGAGTGGCCCAGCCAGATCCGTAAGCCCATGGTGTGCAGGGAATGCAGTGGCTGGAGAGTGATCCTTTCTGTGGGTTTTTGTGGGAGGCAAGAAAGGGAAATGCAAGAGCAAGCCCCCAGCAACTTGATTTCAGCGAGAACCCTTCCCCTGGTCTGTACCAGAGGAAAGTGATGGGGGAGGGCGTCAGCCGGTCAGCCAGAGGGCCATCCTGTGAGCTGGGAGCCACCCTCCGCGCTCGGGCTCTGCTCTCCCGGTTCAGACGTGCGCAGTAGAACTCAATTTGCACAGAGGGCCCAGACTAATAAATCCTCCACTCAATTGCAGTCCCCACAGTGCGTTTATAGGCAGCAGCTGACTTTTATCAGCTAGTTTGTTCTTTCATATAAGAGTTTTATGAGGGTCTCCTGAGCTGGCTCATAACGTGATGAAACGTCTGCAAAACTCAACCATAAATCCCCGGCACCTGCCAAGCGGAGGATGCTGTTTTCCAGGCACATTTTGTCCAGCTGGCGGCTCTGTCCCCTTGCCCAGTTTGCATTTTTGCACTTGTCTCTTTAAACTTGGATTTGTTTTTCAACTCTCTGCGGCCTCTTTAAAGGCAACTGAGAAATGAGGGGCAGGAAAAAGGAACTAGAAAGTTACGTCTGTGCTAAAAATTACCCCTGGCTTATGTCGCCCTGAAAGCTGGTTTGGATCCTTCCTGTGCAAGGGAGACGTAAGGCTTCCCAGCCACACGAACCCTGGGGCGGGGGTGGAGGGGGGGCGCCGAAGGACAGTGCCAGCCCAGCCTGTTCTTAATACTTTGATGCTTTTCTGGGACATCACCTTTAGTACTTGCCAAAGGGCCCTGTCCTAGGTTGTCTGGTCTGTAAATTAAAGAAACCGCCTCAGAGGCCCTTTCCCCACGTGGTCTCCGAGCGGGACACCTTTCGTCAGCATTTCGAGCTCCCCCAAGCTGGAGATGAAGTTTCAATGCCCTCACTCCTCCAAATAAGGAAGGCCTGGACACTCAGGATGCTGGTTGGCCTGGGGTGTTCTGGTGACTTGGGGAAGCTGCAGACACCTCAGTGGAGCGGGCTATCTGTTTAGGAAATGCTGGCTTAGTCACCTGTGTGTTGACAGGTTCTGTTTTGGTCAGGAGACCTCTAGGTCAGAAGGAGACCCCTGTGGCTGCCCTTCATGTGGCCTCATCCTTTGCTCACTTTCCCTGGACCCCACTTCAGGGCGGCTTCATGGGCGTGCAACCTTCGCTTACAAGGGTCCCCAGCTTGGCCTAATGCTCTGCTGTCACCCTCTTGAAACTCTTTGTAGTTTTTGAACAAGAGGCTGCGTCTTCATTTGCATAGGTTCCTGCGAATTATGTCTCTGGTCCTGCAAGTAGCTTCCCCAAAGCTGTAGACAGATCCTCTCTCCTCCCAAGGCCAAGTTTAGGCTGCACAAAGCAGGTTACTTCGTTGTTGTTTTAAAAAGTTTTTATTGATTTTGGACAAAGAGGAAGGGAGAGGGGGAGAATGCCAGAGAGAAACATCGATTAGCTGCCTCCTGCACACCCCTACTGGGGATGGAGCCTGCAACCTGGGCATGTGCCCTGACTGGGAATCCAATGGCAACCTTTTGGTACATGGGATGACGCTCAACCCACTGAACCACACCAGCCAGGGCTTACTTGTTTTTTAATGCGGAATCTGGCCTTGCCCTAATCCCAAAGGCTCCTGTTACCCAGTCTTCTGGTTACAGCCAACCTCTACCAATCTCTGTCATGTGACAGCATCTAACTGCCCTGAAGAGTCCTTTCCAATACCAACTCCTTAAGTGTCGTCACCAGCTCCTCGCACCTTATCACCTTTCAGAAGAGACTTCTGGTTAACGCACTCCACCAGGAGGAAGCGCCTGCTCCTGTGGAGGGGCTGGGGTCTAGGAGCTGGGCCGGGTGATGGAAGGGAAACAGGACAGGAGTGGACCCCACCCCAATGACAAAGAGCCACAGGCCAGACTAAGCAGAGCATCCCTCCCTCCCCCAGCCCCGCCTGGCCCGGGCTCTCAGATCCACCCGGCATTGCCACACCAGCGGAAATGGTGGTTGCTGTCCCAGCCAAACCCTGGGCCAGTGGCGACAGACAGCCTCAACTGGGCCCAGCAACCACATCAAGGGCACAGCTCCACCCTCCTATTTGTACCCCCTCCGACCTCAGGCTTCCCTGCCTCTCTCTTTCCCAGAGAACCCAGTTTATAACCTCTGCCTGGGGCCGGGGTCAACCACGGGTCTCCATGGCTGCCGCTGGCTGCGTGGTGGAGAAGGTTCTGGACAGGGAGTCGGGACATCTACCACTCACCCCTGTGGCATCTGAGCAGGTGGCTTGACCTGTCTGGGCCCCAGGGTCTTCACTGAATAAGCAAACACAAAGTAGGGTGATAGACAACAGTTTCAACTTCATAAGGCCACTGCCAGTTAAAGTGGCTTAAAATACGTGAAAGAACTTTAAGCCCTGTCATACAAATTTAAGTAAATTTCCTCTGAGAAGCAGCAGGATGCAATGGAAAGAACAATTTGGGAGCCACTATGAATAATGCTATAATTACTATTTATTGAGCAGTTTCTCTGCTTCATGCCTATGTCTAGTCCTTTTTTTAAAAAAAAAATATTTTTAATTTTTTTTTTTTTAGAGAGAGAGGAAGTGAGAGAAACATTGATGTAAGAGTGTGTGGAACCCTAATCAGAGTACGCCAGATGTTCAAGGCCAATTAGCCACACGCACGTGCAAAGGCAGTGACACAACTGTATGCACTGGGCAGGCGCACCTGTCTATAACCCACGTATTGACATCACAGTTTAGCAAGAAGCCTCTTGTGTCTAAGTTGGCATACAGGTGTGTTACTGACCAGCTGGTGTGTGGCTGCTTTTAGGGCTACTTTGAAGAACTGATTGTCTAAGAGCTCATATAGTAGCAACAGCTCCTTAGTCTGCAATAAAGTCTCTCCTATATGTTGACGACTTCTCATGTCTTCTTCCAGTGCCTGGCATCCAAGGAGGTCAAATGCCCAGTAGAGGGGTTTGCGCCTGACAGTGAAATAGCAACTGGCTGTTTTCTGCACGCCCCCTATCAGGGATGGAGCCACCAACCTTCTGGTGCATGAGATGATGCCCAACCCACTGAGCCACACTGGCCAGGGCTGTGTAGTGCTTTTCTGTCCATTACAACAACCCTGCGAGGCAGGTACTATTTCCCGAGTTTTACATATAATGACACTGATTCAGGAAGATCACGTAGCTGGTCTGAAATTTAAATTGTTGACGACTCTATCTAGCTCCAATCTACTGCACAGTTGTCTGAGACAAGGCTGGCTAGGTGTCCTCAGTCCAGTCACCTAAACCCTCGGAGTCCCATTCCCTCCTCTGTGCAATGAAGACCATCATCTCCTTGTGACAGCCTATGGGGTGAAAGAGCCCCTGTGTGTAGACCCCGGGCACAGTGCTGGTGCACTTTCTCCCACTGGCAGCCCTGGCCTCGAGAGCGTCTTTGGGTTGGTGGGGACTGACTTCATGGGGGAGCCGTGGTTCCCTGAAGTGGGCAGAGGTTCTGGTGACCACGCAATGAGGGAAGCATTGCTCAGGTAGGCGTTAAGGTGTGTCATTTCCTGTGACACTTGGCTACACTTCAGAGGCCAGGCCAGGGATATGAGCCTCCGGCTTGCCCGGGGCAGTCTGGGGACCTGTCTCATTTCTATCTCTATCTACTGAAATCATCATTCTCAGCGAGTCGCCCAAGCCCCAGAATTCCTGGGCAGAAGAGCCGCCATGCAGCAAGTCGTGCAGACGTGTGAGTGACCAGCATCACCTGTGCAGGCTGCAGGGCCCATCGCTTGGATCCAAGGCCCCATGTGAGGAGGGAGGAGGGCACCTCCCACCCACCAAGGACTGCAGCCTAATAGTTTCCCCACCACTGTCCCTGGGCGGCAGCCCGGCCCATTTACACCCTCGAAACTCCCGCCCAGTGAGGAGTGAAGAGTCTCTTCATCAGCGAGGATTTAGGAGTTTAAACCACTGGTTCTTGGCTGCAGTTGGCATCTCTCGGGAGCTTTATAAAGCGAGGGTGCCTGTGTCCACCCTAGAGTCTGATTTAATTGGCTGGGATGCAGGAATTTTAAAAGCACAGTCTCTCCCCAGTGACTTTACTGTGCAGTAAAGGCTGAGAAAAACGCTTTATACAACTCGTTTGTTTAAGAGTCTTTTCTTGAGTGTCTACTGTGTATCATGCTGGGCTCCGAGGTAGACGGGGCTTCTGGATCTCAACACATGGGGCTCGCATCCTAGTGGGGAGGGACACAGTATCACAGTATCGGCATAGGATGACTTGGGGAGCGGGGAGGGGCAGAGAAGGCTTGAGGTGGTGACATTTGTGCTGAGACTTAAATGAAGTGAAAGAGAGAAACATGTATCTGTTGGCACAGCAGTTCTCAAAGTGTGGTCTAGTGTGGTCTGGGGACACCAGACCTTTCCAGGGACCTAAGATGCTATCTGCTTCTCCTCTCATTCTCCTGCACGCACAGGGCGTTTGGAGGTGTCCTGTGAGGTGTGACGACATCAGCACTCTGACAGCTAACGGGCATGTGCTTGTGTAGCTACTGTTTTAACATTCTCGGGTTTACTTTCCATTTTGGTAAATGTTGATAGATACAACCCACATGAACACACATTCTTAGGGGTCCTCAATTTTAAAGAGTGAAATGGAGTCGTGGGACCAAAGAGTTGGAAACTGCTGATCTGGTGGAAGAGCCTTCCCGAGTGGGGGGCGGGGGGACCAGCTTGGCGTGTTCAGAAAGGAGCAGAAGGCAAGGGGACTGGAGTGGAGAGAGAGAGGGATCCGTGGCAGAGGAGGTGGCGGGGAGGGCAGAGACCAGGCACTCCGGGACCTGCAGGGAGCCCTCTTCAGGCAGGAGGACCCCAGGCTTTCCAGGTGTGAGATGAAAGATGGAACCAGGCCCAGCCGGTGTGGCTCAGTGGTTTAGCATCGATGCAGGAACTAAGAGGTCACCATTTTGATTCCTGGTCAGGGCACATGCCCTGGTTGTGGGCTCGATCCCCAGTGGCGGGTGTGCAGGAGGCAGGCGATCGATGTTTCCCTCTCATCGAGGTTTCTATCTCTCTATCCCTCTCTCAAAATCAATAAGAACTTTTTTTTTTTTTAAAGACCAAACCAGGACAGCAGCAGGGAAGATGGATAGAAGTCTGTTCTGGGGATATTTGGAAGGTAGAATCAACCAGGACAGGTGATCAATCGAAGACAGGGAGGAGGGCTCCAGGCTGCTGGCCATTCACCAAAGTGGGGGACACAGGAGCTGGATGAGTTTTAGGGTGGGTGGCAGCAGGCAATGTGGGAAGTGTCAGGGGTGGGCATCCCGCTGGCTTCTGGAATAAACGGGTTTGGATGGCAGGGCCACAGTGACCATCAGAGCTTTGAGAGGAGCTGTGCAGAGGAGAAAGGGCATCTGAGGAACCCAACCTGCACACCATGGCCCAAGCTGATGTCATAGAGGGTCAGGAGGTGCCGAAGGTGCTGGGGGCCGGGAGTCAAGGAAGGAACGATCTCAGGCAGGGAGGATGTTCTGGGGTGATGTGTGTGCAGAGGAGCCATACAGGCCATGACCTCTGTAAGAAGAGTTCCTTGCCCCGGGGGTGCAGGGCGGGAGGGCACTAGTTTGCATTGGAATGAAGGGTAAAAAAGATGAAGATGTGGAAGTGATGCGTGCAGACAGAATTTCAAGAGGGAAAGGAAGAGCCCTGGCCAGATTCTCAGTGGTTAGAGCATTGGCCCTAGGAATAATGGGTTGTGAGTTTGATTCCAGTCAAGAGCATGTACTTTGTACCTCGGTTGCAGGCTCGATCCCCAGCCCAGGTCAGGATGCGAGCGGGAGGCAACCAATTGATGTGTCTCTCTTACATCAATGTTTCTCTCTCTCTGTCTCTCCCTCTCCTTTCCACTCTCTCTAAAAATCAATGGGGTAGCCCAACCGGTGTGGCTCAGTGGTTGAGTGTCGACCTATGAACCAGGAGGTCACAGTTCAATTCCTGGTCAGGGCCCATGCCTGGGTTGCAGGCTCATTCCCCATTGTGGGGCGTGCAGGAGGCAGCAGATCAATGACTCTCTCTCATTGATGTTTCTCTCTCTTTCTCCCTCTCCTTTCCTCTCTGAAATCTATCTATCTATCTATCTATCTATCTATCTATATTTTTTAAATCAATGGGGTAAAAAAAATATCCTTGAGTGAGGATTAACAACAACAAAGAGGGAAAGGAAGGAAATAGCTTGAAGGAAGTGCAGAGGGGTTTTTAGGATGGAGGAGTCGGAACCTTTTGTGTAGGCTGAGAGGGGATGGTCGGTGGCAGCACATCCCAGAGCACAGGTGAGAAGCTGCTTAGGCCAGGAGAGGGAAGGACAGAAACAGTTACAGGGATTTTGAGGGGAGGGTTACAGGCAGAGGGGTGCCATCTGGATGGCAGGTGGGAGGCAAGGTGGTTTGCTCAGGAGGGACCAGGGAGTGGAGGTTTGAAGGGAGAGGGACGGTTTGGATGGCCACTAAGGATGCTGGTGAGGGAGGTTCTGGGTGCAGCAGCAAGCCTGGGCCAGGCCTTCTCTGTCCCTGCACCCAGAGTGGACCTTGAGGGCTCAGGAAACCCCAAAGGCACTGGCTTCAGGCTGTGATTCCCTTCAAAGAGCCACTCATACCTTCCCCAAACGTTCCCCAATATCTTCTCCATATTGGGAGGAACTGGGCGGAACAGGGGTGGGGATTAACATTGCGACTGATGTGGGAAATACAAGTTCTCACAAACCTGAAGGCAGCCAGGATCGTAACGTGGAAGTCCTGGTTCCCTGAAGCCCGCCCGCTGGACAGCCATCCTGAGGACCCCTCCCATGGCTCCCTCCCTCCGGCCATCCACCCAGGCTCCGCAGCCTTGACTCCTCCCTCTTTTCTGCCTCCTCAGTCCCCTCCCCTCCATCCCAGCTCCAGCATATCAGTCCTCAAGATGGTGACACTGGCCACACCTCTCACGAATCTGTCCTTGCCTCTTCTTTTCGCTGTCCGGACTAGCGTTGGCCTCTGCCCTGGCTCTCTCCCTCCAGCCCCTTCTTTACCTAGAGGATTGATCAAAAATGTAAATCTAACCATGTTGTCCTCTTACTCCTGAAGACTTCCAAAGATTCCCAGCGTGTCTAGGTAGAGACCCCAACTCTTCACCTTCTCCCCTTGTCCTTTCATGGCTCAGTTGAAAAATCACCCGCTCTGTGAAGTCTGCCTTGACCACTCAGGCTGTCACCTCCGGCATCTGAGTCCCCCCAGTGCCATGCGCTCCAGTAGGACAGCCCATCCCACTTTGTGGTAATACATCCATTTCCTCCCCCCAGACTGTGAGTTCCTCCAGGCCAGGGGCCGGGTCTGATCCTCTGTTGTGGCCCAGCAAGGAACCGAGTTTGGAGCCTGTGGGCGCTGAAATGAGTGAATGAATCCATCAATGTTCTCATGCATCTTGTGTCGTCAGTGTGGGAACCACTGCTATAGCTGTCTTTATTAGAAAAAGTGTATCCGGTTTTATACAATCCAAAACTGTATAGTGGGTCAAAGGCCCAAGGAGGGGGGCTTTGCAGCGCACGTGGAGGAGGACTCCAGCCCTCGGGGTGTGCACGGAGGACGGCTGGCACCTGGCATCCAGGGGCCCCTGCAGAAGCCCTCCATGAGGTCATGAGCCAGGGCCCCTGGAGAGCCCTGTTTTGCCAGCAGGGCCTCGGGACACCCCAGGCCCAAGAGGCACAGATGGCCAGGAGGCCCAAGAGAGGTAGCCATCACTCCTCGGTTCAGGCTGGCACAAGTCTGCCCTGCCCCGAGGCAGGGGGCTGCATGAAATGAATCCTGCTGCAAGAGGCCCTGGCTCCCCGCGCCTGCGTGACAGCCTGGACAGTTAAAAGGGCTGTGCGTAGTCACATCTGCAGGTAATTTCTGCATCCATCTGCATTGGAATGGATCTCATTCAATTAATTAGAACAACACCCTCTGTCCCAGCACCATCTCAGGCGGGAGGGGCTGGGCCCCCTGGAGAGCACGTTGCTGGGGCTGTGATGGAACCAGGGTCTCCTCGGCCTCCTCGTGGGCTCTAATTGCATTAGGAGTAACCATGAGGTCAGCAGGCATGCTCAGTTACGGGCGGCCGGGCCTCCAGCCACCTGGGTGCGTGCGCAAGGAGCAACCAGGCCGTGCTGCCTGACATTTGCAATCGTTTAATGGGAATAAGTTCCATCTTTGAGCTCTGCTCAGCCTTTCATACAGCAGCCAAACTGTCCACCCCGGACAGGACATAAATTCTACTGGCAAGTCACCAGGCCAGCTCTCTGCCTGGAGCTGCTTCCTTCCCAGAGCTCGCCAGGGGCAGCTGTTTGCACCCCAGCTTGGGAAAGGTCCTAGGGAACTTTGATATTGGGAGCCAAGTTCCAGAGGAGCAGTGTCCAGGCCGGGCAAGTTCCTTAGCAATCTGAGCTTCGGTTTCCTCATTTGTAAAAGGGGATGATGCCTGCTTCTCTTAATTATCCTAAGAATGAAAGGCTCCATCTATTCCATCTGTACTAGCTGTGTGACCTTGGGTGAGATACATAACTTCTCTGCACTTCCATTTCCTTGTCTGTAAAATGAGGCCGTGGTAAAGTCAATCTCCTAAGTCAGTTGTGAGGACTGAATGAGGCAACACGTGTAAAGTGATTAGAACCATGCCTGCAGCATGGTAAACACACAGCGCACGTTAGCTGCCATTGCTCTTACTTCTTCAGCGGACACAGTAATAGGAGAAAGACCTGGTCGGTACATTACCTGGGATCCTTTGGCAGTTAATTCTCTCCTTCGTGAGGTTCTAAGCTGAGATGTTGCAGTTTTTGAAGAAGGGCCAGTGGGTGGGCTGAGTTCCCGACTGACCAAATGTCTTATTCATCTAACAAATGGTTATTGAGGCCCTACTGTGTGCCAAGCATTGGGCTAAAATACAGAGTCGATAGGGACGTCTACCCAGGTTGCAGTCATTCATATGATCTGGTGATTTTAATGTTCTCTTCACTGGGCTATCCATTTTTTGAAAATCACCAATGAAAGAAAAAGGCTCCTTGATACCCCGCCCCCCTTCCCAGGTGATCCACTGGGTGTGTCTCAATGGGGCACGGGTCCTGGTGACATCTTTCTAGATCTTCTGTTTCCTGTCTTCCCTCCTTTTCTAGTCTTACCTGAGCCAGTCTCTTCCTCCAGGAAGTCCTTCCCCATTTCCTCCAGCCTGGGTCTGGTGCCCTGCCCTTACCTCCCGATTCTTTGCCTGTCACTAACAATGCATATCTCGAAGTTGTTCGGTTCCCTGTCCCTGACGTAGAATGGGCAGGCACCATGTCACTTGTTCTCTGCTCTTCTCCGGAGCCTGGTAGATGCCTGGCATGGGGTAGATGCTCAACAAATACTTGTCAAACAAAAGGGTGAAGCGTGGACTTGGGGCCCGTGGCCAGGTGTAGGACTGGCGTCCCTAAGAGTAACCTAAGCTCAGGCCTCCACTCCAGCCCAGCTGCCATGGACTGTCTCCACGGCCAATGATTTCACTGTGTTCCTCTGGCTCCCATTCCTGTTTTAAAGCCCATGTTGGTCAGGAAGTTCTTCCCAATGTCTGCCTAAATCTCCAGGAATAACTTCGGCTTGCTGTCCCAAAGCCAGGCAGCATGGAGGCGGATGGATGGGTGGCCTCCCTGAATGCCTGTCCTTGCTTCCCCAAGGAAAAGGCCGCACGAGGGGCCAGAACAGGAAAGCGAGTGGGGATGGGGGGTGGGGAGCAGGTTGGAAATGGAACTGGCAAATGTCAAGCACATGTTCCCAAGGAAACGGAATGTAGTTGTGGTGAGCAGGGCTTGGGAAGTGGGCCTGTGTCTGACCAGAACCTACGAGCTTTCGTGGTGGAAGGGCACTGGCTGAGCTCTCGAGCCATGAGCAGCCAGGCCTCCCCGGGAGTGGTGGGTGCCAGCCGGTGCCCAGTGTGGGGCATCAGGAGTCCTGGAGTGCATGCCGGGCAGAGGTGGAGGAAGCAGAGTTGGGTGGGACTTTCCAGGACCTCAGCCTTCCGGGGCTGGGCTGGGGTTGAAAGGAGAACCTCAGCCTGGCCTGGACAGAGGACCCTGGACCTGGGTCAGGGCTACTCACCACCAGGCAGGGAGGGCCTCTGGCTGGGGCACTATGCCGGAAGGGAGGGCTCGGTCTACAGTCCGGGCCAGGCCCAAAGGCAGGGCCCCCAGCTGGGCTGAAGATGAGCCGCTGCTGTCCTCTCTGCCCTCCCCACCGGGATTCACTGTCGCCTCTGCTCAGCCTGGAGAAGGAAAACAGCAACTTCCTAAGACCCCGGGGACCTCCAGCTGGCACCCTCCTTCCCACCCCTCATCCCTAAGGAGCTGCTTCCAGTCTCTCTGGTTTCCTGCAGTCACGTGGTTTCCTGCAGCAGAGGGTGGCGGACCGGGGGCCAGCTCGGCTCCGGGAGGCAGGGGACGCGCAGTCAAGTTGCAGCTTTGTGTGGCCTTGGGCAAGTCTCTTCTCTCTGAGCCCTGAGTTACTTCACCTGCACGCGTGGGAAAGGGCAAGGAGTTTTTTTTAATGCTTTTTGTTTTTTACACGAGTGGGCACGTTAGTGTTTTGGGGAGAAATCTGAAGTGGAAAGTCCATATACACAACAAAAACGGAGCTGCTCTGGTTGGAGTCCGGGAGGTCTGGGGTCCCACCTGCTCAGCCTTGAGCACCTCCCCCCAATCCAAGGCTGAAAGCCAGGGGACCACATGACCTCTAAGGGCTCCTAAGCCAGTTAGGACTGGGAGGTCCAAGTGCAGGGCTATGGGCTGGAAAGATGTCAACAACCTCACGTTCAGTATTTGGGAAGGGGGAGACTGGGCCCCTTGAGCCTTCTCATGAAGACGTTTCTCAAATAGAACTACAGTGGGGCCTTGACTTACGAGTTTAATTCGTTCTGAGACCGAGCTCATTAAGGAGCTCGTTAACTCAAATTACTCTGTCAACTCAATGCAAAAAATCAGCGGAGAGACAGCTGGTTATCTCAAAAAACTCGTTAGTTGGGACACTCGTAAGTCAAGGCCCCACTGTAGCTTCCCGGGATGGTCTTGCTCCAGCGGAATGAGCGGTAGGAATCACCGCCCTCCTGAAGCTGCCCACGGAGGGAGACAGGTACCCGAGCCTTCCTTAGGAGGCTGCTGGGGACACTGCCTGGAGGCAGGAGACGATTTGATGGCCTCCTGGGGCCTGCACCTTGGGTGGGGATGGCAGGAAGCGGGTGTGGAGGAAAGCCTAAAGCATGCACATGGCGAGGGAAGTGACTGAGTCCACAGGCCCAGCCCTGCCCTCTCCAGGAGAGCACCAGGCCAGCCCCTGCCTCCAGCCCCTGCTCCGGAAACCCCCTCATTCCACCGTGTCTGCTTAATCCCTGTTAACAGCAGGCTGACCTCCCGCCTCCGTGGCCTCACACTGAGCCTGCCCCAGATCCTCATAGGCCGCCTTCGAAAAATAAATAAATACTTTCTCCATTATCCCATTAGCAGCTTCACAGGTTTTTTGCTATTAGTTCCCAACTCCAGTGAAAGTGGAAACACGTGTCCTGAAGAGCCTCCACTTGCCCACCAGACACTATGGGAGCTGGTGCTAAACTCCTGGGGGGGGGGCCGTGCCCGTCCACCTGCCGCTGCCCACTAGGGAGATGCGGTTCAGACCCAGCTCAGCTCCCTCCAAGCTCTGCCAACTCCAGCAGATACCAGGGGCCTGATAAGGGAGCTGGGAGATGCAGCTTCTGCACGCTGCTCCTTATGTGCTGTGTGTCCTCAGGCAAAGCTCTTTGCCTCTCTGGGCCTCAGGTATAATTAAAATGAAAATTATAATTCCTATCTTGAGGACAGGAGGATCAAAGTCATCTTAGAGAAGTAGGAAGCGTCTTCAGGGGCACAAGTGCTTTGCCAACGGGAGCGGGTACTTGGGAAAGATGTGCTTTTCTGGGCTTTGCTCCTGAGATTGAGAAAAGGAAGCAGCCAGGCCTCTCCTCACCACACCGACCTGCCCTGAAGAGGGGCCTTTGGAAGCTCAGACTCTGGAGTTGTCCTGCCTGCCTTCCCTTGGTGCCCCCTCACCCTATGTCCCATAACCACAGCTCCCTGAGAAGGTTTGGGGATGCCAGATCGTCAGCTCCTCAAGGCGGGGCAGGGAGCTGCCAGGGGCCTATCTAACAGCCACAAAGCCCGGTGCAGGCCCCGGCCCAGACAGAATCAGCTGGGAGCTGGGGATGTGCTTGTCTTCCCATTCCATCCCTTGGACCCTTCTCCCTTCTGCTGCCCATGGCCCCAGGCACGGGGGCCCAGGGAAAGGCAGGGCCAGCTCTTCGGCCCAGGTGTGCTGGAGTGTGGGCTGTATCTGGCTGCCACTGGGCACCAGGCAGCTCTGTTCGTCTGGGCAGAGCCTGAGGGCAGCTGGCATCTGTTGGCAGTGCCTGTGAGGTCACTGTTCTGCCTTCCTGCTTCTGATGCAGTGGGACTGAGCCCCAGCTCAGGCCGTCTCTGTAACCCTCTGCCTCTCGACTCCCACGCTTGGGCTCCCAGCCCCTCCCGCCGCCCCAGCCCTGCTTCACTTCTTGTCCGTGAGCTTCTCAGACAGGAAGGGTGTCTGGTCACCCCTGAATGAGCAGCGTTACCTGGGCCGGGGAGTGTGCCGTTCAACGCCGAGTTCGAATGGTGACCTTGATTGGCAGCGCAACATTGCACAAGGGACCCAACTTCTCTGCACCTCCAACCTCCCCATCTTTAAAGTGGAGGTGGCACATTGCCCTGCGGCGAGGGTCTAGTGCAGGGGTGGGCAAACTTTTTGACTCGAGGGCCACAATGGGTTCTTAAACTGGACCGGAGGGCCGGAACAAAAGCATGGATGGAGTGTTTGTGTGAACTAATATAAATTCAAAGTAAACATCATTACATAAAAGGGTACGGTCTTTTTTTTTTTTAGTTTTATTCATTTCAAACGGGCCGGATCCGGCCCGCGGGCCGTAGTTTGCCCACGGCTGGTCTAGTGGGTAATGCATTAACACAGTACCTGGTACTTTGCTGGCCCTCTGAGCAGGAGCTGTTGGTATTCCTCTCCCTCTGTCCCTGGAAACCAGCCCCAGCCTGGTACAGCCTAGCAGATGAGTGGGCGAATGCATGCCCAGCCCCAGGCCGGGGCCGGCTCCCCAGCCCCTCCTTCCAGGTCCTGGCCAGGTGGGAGATGCTGTCCGCTCGACCAGAGTGTGGTTTCTGCACGTGGGAAATCTGTCCAGACACCTGGGTGCAGCAGGGTGACCATGCCAGGCAGCCTCAGCGCCCACAGCGCATTCCTGGTGGGGAGCGGGACGTGCCCACCTGCACCCCCGGACTTGGCTTCAGTGTTCTGAGGAGTTGGCCTCGCTGCAGCTCTGCTCCCGTGGTTCCCCCAAAAGTCTCATAAGGAGACTTCCGCCTGGGACCTGCTAAGTGCCTCTCTGAGCCCCCCTTGGAGGGTGAGGTGAGGCTGGGCAGCAGCTGCTCCCTCTGTCTTGGCCAATGCAGGTCCTCCAGGGAGCAAAGGGGAGGGCTGAGCCTTCTCCCTCCCGGGATCCTGAGCTCTCTCTCTGGGCAGGGACCGGGCGTTTGGGGAGGGTCTCAGGCCAGCCGAGTACTTGGGCATCAGGGTCCTTGCAGACCAGGATGGGGGTGGGCAGGCCCAGTTCCTCTTGCCACACACGGGTGGGGGGCTGGGCTCAGCCTCGCAGGGAGCTGGCCTGGACGTCAGCGGCGGGGGGCTGGCCGGCCTGACCTGTGAGTGCAGAGGCAACAATTCCTGAGTGACTCTCCCTCCGAGCAGCTCTCCTGGGAAAGCGGCCGGTCTGGGTCAAGGGGAGGGAGTGTGGTGTGGACCATATTCAGGGGCGGATTAGCCGGGGAAACTGCTCCCACCAGCAGGGAGGGGAGAGATAAAGCCTGGGAGCTGCAGAAGGGGGCCCGGCACAGAGACATTCCCTCCCCTGACCCCAGGCCCGTGCAGCGCGCCGCCCGCGGTGGAGGAGGGGGCGCGGGGAGGGGGCGCCCCCTTTCCCAGGGCACCGGCCAGCAGTGGAGCCCAGCGCTTTCTCAGGCCCTTTATTAAATTTCTCAGGAGCGCGAGGGGAGGTGATCCCTCCCCCTCTTCCCTGGGCTCCCCTCCTTTTGTCTCCCTTCCCAGGAGGGTCCGAAAGGAGCTTTTCTCATTATTGTGGTTATTAAAAAATAAATGAGCCAGAGACAGACAGAGACCGCGAGGCGGAGAGACCGAGGCCGGCAAAGAGAGACAAAGGCGGACAGAGACAGAGGAGGTGGGCTGGCGACGCAGAGGGGCTGAGGGACACGGATGGAAGGAAGCCGCCGGGAGCTGCTGGGCTCTGCCCACAGTCACACCTGCTGCGGAGCAGGGTGGCCTGGGGCCAACTCCTTCCTCCTCTGCGGCCTCAGTTTCCTCACCCGCACAATGGAAGCAGGAAGTCTTACTTGGTGATCTCGCCATGAAGCATGTATGATGCTGAGGTGGCGCTGAAGTTAGAAGCTCACAGCACGGCCATGAGGAACACATGATGTGTGTGGGGGAGGGCAGGACCATGGCAGCAGGTGAAGCACCGTCACGGGGCAGGGGCGGGGCTGTGAGGGTCCGGGCACCTTCTCTGGGGAATGACTGTGTCTGGGCTCCAGCCGCTCTTCCTGGTCCCAGCCACCCCCACCCCCCACCCTCTTCACTTCTGTGAGCTGATTCTTGGCTATTGAGTGGAAAACAAACATGTTTTTCATTTTTTTTCCTTTTATCTTCCAGATTAAGGATTTGAATAATGGGCTTTGGAAGCAAACAAACCTGGCATGGAATTCCAGAAATTTACTATGAATTTTTTTAAGGGCAAAAGGGCTAATAATGTTTATCTCCTAGGGTGCTTTTTAAATAGCTTTCTTGAAGTATAACGTTCACTGGTACCACCACCCACGTTAAGTGTACAATTCAATGGTCTTTAGTAAGCGTAGAGCCGTGCGGCCATCCTCACAGAACAATTTTAGAAGCTTTTTATCTCCCCCAAGTGCCCCTCCTGCCCGGGGGCTCCCCATTCCCACCCTGAACCCCAAGTGGCTACTCATCTATTTTCAGTCTCTGTGGATCTGCCCTTTTCTGGACATTTCCTGTGAGTGGAATAATGCCATGTGTGATCTTTAGTGTCTGACTTCTCTCATTTAGCATCACATTTTGAGACTGACCCCTGCTGTGGCCTGTTGCAGTACTTCACTCCTTTTTATTGCTCAGTAGGGTTTTGTTGCCGGGGAAGGTCACATGTGGTCTCTCTGTTCACCAGTCAGTTAATGGACATTTGAGTGTCCATAGAGTATTTTAAGGGTTAAATAAGATACTGTACATAAGGTGATGAGATCAGTAAATGTCAGACAATTTTATATATATATATATTTTTAAAATATATTTTTTATTAATTTCAGAGAGGAGGGAAGAGGGAGAAAGAGATAGAAACATCAATGATGAGAGAGAATCATTGATTTGCTGCCTTCTGCACGCTCCTCACTGGGATCAAGCCCACAACCTGGGCATGTGCCCTTGACCGGAATCGAACCTGGGACCCTTTAGTCCGCAGGTCGACGCTCTATCCACTGAGCCAAACCGGCTAGGGCTTAAAATATGTCTTTATTGATTTCAGAGGGAGAGATAGAAACATCAATGATGAGAGAGAAGCATTGATCGGCTGCCTCCTGCATGCACCACACCGGGGATGGAGCCGGCAACCCTGGCTTGTGTCCTACTGGGAATTGAACCGTGACCTCCTGGTTCATAGGTCAACACTCAACCACTGAGCCACGCCGGCCGGGCAATGTCAGACTATTTTAAATAGAGGAAGGAGAGAACGGAAGGTCTTTGCAGGCTGACCCAGGGCCAGGCACAGTACTTTACCTCTCCCCCCACCACTCTGGGTGGCAGGATTATTTCCTCTCTGCTTTATGGAGGAGAAAACCACGGCCTGGAGAGGGGACTGGTTTGTCTGTGGTCACTCCCAGTAAGTGTGCCGCTGGGGCTGAGCCTGGGGAGCTGGCCACAGCCCTGCAGAGGGGCCAGGACCTGCCCACTGCCCTCAGAGCTGGAATTCACACAGGCCTGTGCTCTCACTACCCAGCCAGCACCCACCTCCACCCACAGGGCGTGCTGCTGCACTTAGCTACCCCCCCACACCCCCCTGGCGTCTCCAGGTGAGTCGCACCTCCTGTGGCAGGTGCTGCTTCACAGGTGTTGCATCCACGATCCACTAGAATTCTCGGGCAACCCTTGGATGTGGGGATGTTGGCGTGAAGGCTCAGAGAGGTTCGGAAATTTGCCAGAGATCACACAGCGCGTGCAAGTGCTGGAGCCCAAAATCCAGTGTCTGCAGCTGTCTGATCCGAAGGCCGTCCTCCCCCGCCTCCCTCTGCTCTCCGCCTCGCAGAGGCTGGAGCTCCACATCTGGCTCCCAAATGACCCCCCAGGAGGGAAGGCACAGGCCCAGGGACACTGCGGCAAGGGAAGAGGGACGCGAGGGGGTAGGCGCGGGCCTGGCTGGCCTCTTCCCTCCGCGGCCCCTCCCCGGAGGCCCTCCCTAGGGTGGCAGGGTGCTGAGCTGCTCTGGGAGGCAATGTGCTTCACATTAGGCTGGCACCGGGTTCTGCAAAACCGCAGGTCTAATTGTGAAGGTTTGGGGGTGTGAGTAACTGCGCATCTCGTGTGAAGGGGTGACCCCTAGCTGTGTCCTGTCCTCTCTGAGTGCCAGCCCAGAGGGGCAGGGAGCAGGCTCCA
>NW_005360425.1:3071986-3089137 GCF_000412655.1 Myotis brandtii | reverse complement strand
GGGCTGAGACCTGGCCACACTGCCTTCATCTGTGTCCTTCGGTCCCTCCCTCCAGGGATGGAAGAAGCATCCAGCCCTCTGGAGGCAGGGCTGGGGCCCCTCAGCTCAGTTTTCCGGGACCAGGCTCCCTCCCTCAGCCTGTCCCCATGCCCAGCGGGAGGACTGCGGGGCAGCAGAGCTAGGGTGGGGGCACCCGCCTGGCCACAACTTAGGTTCACAGTGGAGAAGCTGTGTAATGAGCATGTAACTGAGTTAGGCCCCTGGGAGCCCCTGAGACGCCGGTTTCCGGCTCACCAGCGGGCCTGTCTGGGTGGCTGTGAGGGGCTGGGATGCCGCCTTCTCAGAAGTTCCAGGATCCTCTGAGAGTCTGAGCCAGGCCTGGGGCGAGGCGGGGCCACCCAGGACAGGGCAGGGTGTGAATGTCAAGCTCCCTGCCACTGCCCACTGTGTCACAGCCCATAGGCACACGGAGACCCACATGGGACCCTCACTCACGCGCACGCACTCACGCACTCACAGACGCCCTCTGCCCAGACACACAGATGTCTGTCCTTCCAGTCCCACACACACCGCATGGACTCACACACGTGGACCGACACCTGTGTAGGCCCTTAGTCACTTACACTGAAACCACTTCCGGGGCCACACTCGGGCACGCACACGTCAATAGGCTCGCTCAGATGCTCACGCTGGGTCTGTGCAGACACACTCGGGCATGTCCCCATTCTCAGGGCAGGAACCCTAGGGTCCCCGCGCCCAAGGGACCTTGCAAGGGCACCTAGCCCAGCCCCCTCCTGCAGGCCCTCCCCCTCGGCTGCAGGATCGCCCAGGAGAGCCCCGCTGTCAGCCCTGGCTCCAAGGTCAAGGAGTTCCCAACACGTCTGACCAAAGGCAGATGGACCTTGTGGATCTGGGCCTTTGGGAACCACCTCCCGACACTCAAAACCTCAGGTGCAGGAGCCCTAGGCTGTCTCCCAAAGGGAAGGGGCTCTGGGGAGGGTGGGCCGGTCGGAGGACTCACAGGGGCCCTGACAAAGGGGAGCATTGGTCTGGATTAGGGAAGACACTTTGTCCTGTGCACGCTGAGGACATTCCTTTTACTTGTTTCCTTAAACAGAAGGAGGAGCAGGAGGCCCAGCCTCTGCCCCTGTGATGCCCTCAGCAGACAGGGAGATGCACGGGGATGCTGAGCAGGATGCTGGTCTGGCCCCTCGTCTGCGTCTGCGCAGAATGGAGGGGAGGAGTAGCGTCCTGGGCTTTGGGGGAAGGGAGAGGAAAGGGTCTTGTGAAGGAGGAGAGGCCCCGCCCTGTCCACGGCCAGAAGGCCAGAATGAGCACCTTGAGAACGAGCTAGAACAAGAGTTGCCTCTGTTGGGGCCTGAGGCCTGAGCTCCAGGTCACCGGAGCTGCATTCATTCACTGCTCCTGGGCTGCAACTGGTCCCTCTGTATTGTAACTAATTCTCTCCTCCCTCCCTAGATGGTGACCTTATTTTATGTCATTCAATCATTCATTCACTCAATCATTCGTTACTAGATGCATCCATACCCTGGGGCCATTAGTTATCTTCTCTAGGAGATGGAGAATAATAGCACCTTCCTCCAGGACTGTAAGAGCCCAGGAGTTAGTATATGTGAAGGTCACAGAGCGTCACCTGGCACAGAGTAAGCGCCACGTAAATGTTAGCTTTAAAAAGTGTAGAGCCACACGCCGGACACTGATAGGCGCTGGGGACACTGCAGTGAGTAAGGTGGACACAACGGAGCTCCAAGTCTTAGGGGCTGGGGGATAGGACGGGGTGTCATCCTTGATCAAGTAATCACCATCCTGTGGGGGAAGCAGGATCTTAGGGGAAGGACCAGGCAGGGGTTCTCACCTGGGCAGGGGACAGGGGACAGGGAGGGGCCTCCTGAGGCCGGGACATTCAAGGTGAGACCCCGTCTCTTATCCCCACCCACATTCAGATCACACTTCCTGAGCAGGACAAGGATGACGTAGGCAGAGGGGACAGCACGTGCAGAAGCCCCCGGGGGCAGGCTGTCCAGGTCGTTGTTACAGCTCAGAGTCTGGCCCGGAATAAACCCTCGGTCATAGGCCTTGAATGCAGCGTTTCTCTCTCTCTCTCTCTCTCTCTCTCCCCACTGCAGTGGACGTTCACGTTTCATCCCTCCGAATCTTTGTGGCAACCTTGTGAGCTGGGCAAAGTACTTCCATTTCAGAGACCCTGAGGTGGCAGCTGACAGAGGTGACAAAGCCACACAGGTCGTGGGTCCGTGGTGGAGTCAGGACCCTCTACCTTCTCCTTCCTCTGATGTGGAGGACAGAGGACTGTTTCTTCGCTGCTGCTGTAAGCACTCCTGAGCAAAGCCCATGGTGAACTGGCAGGCTGGGGGCACCGCCACGGCCCTCTCCTGTGAGATGCAGCCCCTGGGAGCCCGTATTTCTGGGGGACCCTGTCCATCCTGAGCCTGGGGTCGGCCTCCCACACACGCTTCTCCGTGGCCTGGCCTGGAGACCCTGGCTCCCCAGGCCCACCTCTGCCCACCTCTCCCTCCCTGGAATTCCCGGGCGCTGCATCTGGCTTCTGTCAGAGCGAGGCCTCTGCCTCCACTCCCCGGGCAGTTCTCAGTGTCTGCAGCTGCGGAGCTGTGGGCCTGGGCTGAGGCCCTGATGCGGGGTGGGGGTGAGGCCTGCCAGCACACCCATGTCCAACACCCCTCTCTAGGCCCCTGCCTGCCTCCACCAGACCCTTCAAACCAGCACATCTGGGGACAGGAAGGATAGTGTGTCTTCCTTTGGAAAATTGACATCTGGGAGGAGGACTCGTGTGTGATTGTGGGGGTGCGGGGATCAGGCAAGGATTGCTGTGTCTGGGGGTTTCTCAGGCCTGGCCTATGGCCCTCAGCTCCATGTCTGGCCAACTGTCAGCCTGTTTCCAAGTTAAAAATGTTTCTTCCTTAGGGCGCCAGGTCTCAGGCCCCGGGATGAACACCAAGCCCACTGCACAGATAGGAAAACTGAGGCCTGTGGATGCTGGGAGGGGCTGAGGGCAGGTCTGGCTGCCCATCCTCCCAGGGCCATCTGTCTTTCCCGGGAGAGGGGCCAGTCTGTCTGTCCTCCCACCCTCCTATCCTCGGGCCACTCAACCCCCAGCCCCTCTCAATACTCCCTGGCCTGTCCCCAGCGACCCCCTTCCAGGGAATGTGATGAAAGGTCTATTTATTATACTTTAGCTCGCACAGTTGTTTCAGATGTTTCCAATTCGTTAGCCTGCTCAGACATCTGTTCCTGGTTGAAGTCAGAAAAGAAAGAAGAAAGGACAACTCGATGCATTTCGCACACCATCAGTCCAATAAATGGACTCGCACATCCCTGTCTCCTCTCTCTCTCTCTCTCTCTCTCTCTCTCTCTCCTTCTCTCCCTTTTCCTCTCTCTCCCTTTTGCCCTCCCTCTCCAGCATGCCCCCTAACAGACCCTCACAATTCGTTCCTATCTTCACCCACACTCAGATCACACATGGGTGCACACACTCCCAAGCTTGCCTTGGCTTCCACAAATGCTCAGACCCTAACACAGGCACACCTTGTTTTATTGCGTGTTGTTTTATCATGTTTCACAGATGTTGCGTTTTTTACCTATTGAAGGCACACTCGTTTTATTGCTATACTTACTTGCTTTATTGTGGTGGCCAGGAACCTGCCCGCAATATCTCGGGGGTATGTCTATGCACCTAGCTGACACACGCAACCCAGCGTGCACAGCGCCATGCCTACACGCCTCCTTCTCTGCTCCCTTGTGGGGACTCACCCCCCTCCTCCAGGTCCTCTACTATCTGAACAACGTACAGGCCACAGGTGAGCCTCACAGCGTCAGAGAGGGGCCTGGAGGCTGGGTTCCGGTCTAGACACTGACCCTCTGAGTCCTGTGACCTTGGTCTGTTCTCTGAGCCTCAGTTCCCTGCTTATCCACTTCTTTACCTCGTGGGGCTGTTGTGCTGGTTAAGATCTTGTGTGTAAGCACCTGGCCTGGTGCCTGGTAGCTGGTGCACCTGGCCCAGCACCTGCCAGTTACTGTCACTCTCCCCGCTGCCCCTAGTCACATGCACACCCACATCCATATTTGCTCCTGCACTAAATGCATGGGCACAGGATGGGACCGAAAGATCTCTGGGTCCCTGGGAAACTTGAGGTTCTGTGACACGCCCCCTTACAGATGTGCACAGCTGCACATGCACGTGTGCTCAGCAACCCAGTCCGACACACGCAAGCAAAGGCACACGCACTCAGAAACAAACCTCCCATGTCCCCACTTCCTAACACATGCGCACCGCCACAGTGCACACTCCTCCTTGCACGACCCTTCTCTCAGCTCATTCACACATTCACACCCAGCTCCACACACTGTGATATCCAGGGTGTCGAAGCGGAGTGGGGAGGGGGCAGGTTAGTGAGGGCTCCTGGGGCAAGGGCTGGACTTGCTGGGGTGGCCATGGAGGAAGTCAACCTCCCCCAGCTTCTGCGGCCCGGGGTGGGGAGGGCGGGAGATGATAAACACCTCTCCTGATGCCTGGCAGTGCCCACCCCCGTCACCCCACCTCTGGGGGGACTCTTGAGCAGCTCTGAGTGACAGGGAGGCTCTGGGTGGGGGCGGGCGAATCAGCCGGGTCAGGGTGATGACTCCTCTGCCCTAGAGCCCATGGGTTGGCACTTCTCCCCCAACCCCAGCTCTAGGCCATGACCTTGGAAACAAGAGCCCTTTCTCTGTCCTCTCGTCTCTCCCAGTTCCCACCAACCACAGGTGGCTTCCATCATGGCGTTGTCAGACCAACCCAGGACCGCTCCTGTTTGGGGTGCTCCAGGCAGGCTTAACCGAGCCGTCCACGAGGCTCCCCACCCCCAGTAGAAGGCATGGTGGGGGGCTGCTGTGGGCTGAGGAGCTCTGAGAACAGGGAGCCCGGAGAAGGGTGTCAGGGCCCAGCATGCCACCTCTGCTTCCCCCAGCTGGCCCTCCGGTGTCTGTATCTATGACCGTGTGTCTGTGGGTCACAGCACTACTCCCCCAACTCAGACCCCACAGCAGGTGGGAGGAAGGATCGTCCTTGTTAGATCTCAGTGATCCCAGGGCAGCTGGGGCACCCCTTCCCTGGCAGCCAGCTCAGCACATGTGTGTGTTGGGGGCCTCAGTCAGAGCCCCGCTGCCTCGGGGAACCCAGTTCCCAGCTCCCCTTCCTTCTCTGCTCGAGCTCTGGGCTCTCAGGCCAACTGCGGCCTCCTCCTCCTTCTCTCCTCTGTTCTTAGAGTCAGAACAGACCCGAGCTCTCACTGTTGACTTGCTGTGTGATTTGGGGCAAAGCATTTAACCTCTCAGAGCTTTGGTTTGCTTCCCTGCAAAATGGGGGATACGGGCTTTGTGGTGAGAACCCACGCAGAGGTGGCCACTAAGGGCCTGGTGCGCGGGGACCGCTCGTTGACTCTGCTGCAGCCAGGTGACTTGTCCCCCCTCCAGGGCAGGCTGCACCCTTGGGCATCCCCTCCTAGGTAAATTCTCCTATTTGGATCCCTCCTGGGTGAGGAGGGAGCCTCCCCTGGCACTCCCAGTTTTCCTGTCAAATCTACAGCCTACAGACCACAGGCCCGTGGGAAAGTGGGGGTGCTGCTTGGTGGCAGGTGGCACTGATGGTGCTTGGAGCTGCCCAGTGCCCTCTGACGGGGATCTCTCCTCCCAGCCAAAGGACGGCATTTAGGCCACAAGCCCTCTTCCCGTCCCTATCCGAAGGCCACAGGCAGCACTTGCTAGTGCTGTGATCTTAACTCTTGCACCTCTGTGCGGTGTGCAGTCGTGTGCCCACCCCATTCCTACCCTTGAAGAATGGGGTTGTGACTGCAGGTTTGTGGGCTGGGTCAAGAGCTGTGGAGGGAGGAAAGGGGGTGAGGAGAGGGGCTCTTGCCTTGATCTTCACCCAGGAAGTAATGTCAGGTGGGAGGAGAGGATAAGGATGACATTTATTGAGCACCTACAGTGTGCCAGGCATTGCATCAGGGCAATACACATGTTAGTATGTGCGTACCAGAATGTAACTCCATGAGGGCAGAGATTTTTCTGTTTTGTTCACTGTTGTAACTCCAGGGCCCAGCACAGTGCCTGGTACACGGTAGGCACTCAATAAATATATGTCAACTAAATGAATTGTACCTGACACTTTCTCATGACTCTATGAAGCCGGTATAATGATCATCTCCATGTTATATTATCTTCACCCGAGGCCCAGGAAGGTTAAGTGACTTGCTCAAGGTCACACAGCCAAGTAAATAGCAGATCTGGGCCTGTTTGGCTGTAAAGCCATCGCTCTGTCCACTTCACTCCTGAGCAGGCCCAGATGATCCACAGACACACACGTCACAATGAACAGACTCAGGCTCATCCTAGGACTTCCTGCCTGACTCCTTCACCTGCCCCGTCAGTCTCCGCATCAGGACACTGGAAATGCGAATACCTTCCCTGTGGGGGAGCTTTCGGTCACAAGCAGGGAGAGTGTCCACCAAGCACACTGAATGGCGTGCGACCTGAAGAACGATTGATTTATTCGAAACCTCTTTGTGCTCAGGCCCCTGCCGAGGGTCTGAGCGGTCCAGGAAGAGTCTGAGGTCAGCTGCCTGCCTTCTGAGCCTCATGGTCTGGCCAGAGGAATGGACGCACGCTCAGGAGCCTGCTGTGCAAATGAGGGCACGGGCAACAACAGGCGGGGGAAGGAGCCGAGATGAGTATGACAAGCAAATAATTACAACTCTTGCCACATAACAATGTCACACAACTTAAGGGGGAAAACCCCGCAAAGACCCCAGTAGATTAATGGGCAAATGACAGGGATATAAAAAGTCACCGGAGACAAATTATAAATGTTTAGTGGTAGACTTTTGTAAAATATATTCCATTTTACCAATGATCAAAGACAGGCAAATTACTAGTAAAGTGATGATAACATTTCTGCCTACTGTTCAATAGTAAAGTTATTTTTCTCAGAAGAGACTACCCGGTGTCGACAGCATCATCATGAAAAGACGACCTCAAACATTGCCACTTTTTCATTCATCAGTTCCGTGTTTCTCAGGCACTGGCCTGGGGCTGGAAAGCAGGTTGGCAATAGAGCTGCAGAGGCTTAAAGGCGCTCACACCAGCAATGCGCAACGCAGCCGAGTCTACGGCGCTGACTGACACGGTGGAGGCAGGTGGTGGCTGGCACAGATGGGAATCCCGACGCAGAGAGTGTCATTAGTGGCTGTGACACCCCAGGGGGGCTGCCCACGTGGCCGAGCCCCGTGTCCTTGTCTGTACAAGGACAGTGTTCCTTGTGGCGACACTAGGAGAAGCAGCAGGTACAGGCGTACCTCAGAGATGCGGTGGATTTGCCTCTGCAACACAGTGAACATCTCAATACCGCAGGTCACACAAAATGTTTGATTTCCTGATGCCTATGAAAGTTATGTTTACACTATAATGTAGTCTACTACATGTGCAATAACATTATGTCTAATTTAAAAACGCAGAAGTAGCTACTGGGCAGTCACAATGAACGGTCAGAGCTGAGGCTGCATTGGGCCACGAGTGGCCTTGCGGAAAAAGAAGAAGCTGGTCTTCAGAGAGAAGGCACAGATTCAGAAACAGATGTGGGGATCAGGGAGGGATGGAGAAGGACAACTCACCCTTCGGGTTCCAGGGAGCAGCCCATCTCTCCTACATTTTGATTCCTTTCCTGGATCCTTACCGGATTATGGGTTGTAGCATTCCAATAAACCTCCTTTTCCTTCAGCTGGGTTATTTTGGCCACCAAAGACCTTGACTTAAGACGTGGCCCTGGCTGGTGTGGCTCAGTTGGTTGAGCATCGTCCTGTGCACAGAAAGGTCGCCAGTTTGAATCCGGTCAGGGCACCTGCCCAGGTTGCACGCTCAGTCCTCAGTCAGGGTGCTTGCAGGAGGCAGCTGACAGATGTTTTTCTCCCACATCAATCTCTCTTTCTCTCTCTCTCTATATATATATCTCTGCCTCTCCCTTTCTCTCCTCTCTCTCCCTCCTCCCCTCTCTCTCTCTCCCCAATAAAAACATATTTTTTAAAAAACCCATGAACATTCTACCTAAGTGTCAAATCCCCAGTGAAGTGCTTGACTTATTGGCTACAAAAAATGGTTATTATTTTTATTATCTCATTTACTCCTTAAAGTAACCTGATAAGACAGAAGGTATTATACCCATTGGAAAAACAAGGAAACTGAGGCTCGCTGATGCATCCAGCACTGCTACTAGCTGAGTCCCAGTCCTGGGGAAACGGAGAGACAAGGTCCCAGCTTTGAAGATGCCTGTATTCTAAAGGGGGACATGGACAACGAACTAATAAATAATAAACAAGAAAACATCAGGCGGAGATAAAGTGCTATAAAAAAATCATGCAAATGGCCCATTACAGTTACTTTAACGTCACCCCTTCAGAGAAAGACATTTGAGCTGAGACCTAAATGACAAGAAGGGGCAGCCACAAGACAGAAGGACAAGGAAGGGAAGGGGGTGGGGGAGAAGGGGGTCCTAAGATAAGGCGACAGGAGAAGATTTGACTTTGGGTGGTGGACACATGGTGCAATATACAGATATTGTAACATTGAAACCCACACCTGAAACCTACATGTTCATGTTGACCAATGTCACCCCAATCATTTTAATAAATAAAAATAAAAAAGAAGAAGGAAAAACAAGGGAAAGGTTTTCCGGCAGGATTGGGTTTGGTGCACTCAGGGGGCAGTGAGGGGACCACCACGGACAGAGTAGACAAGCAGGAGCAGGCCATCAAGGATTCTGTGAATCAGGAGAAATGTTTGCCTTTAGTTCTAGGTGCAGTGGAGGATTTAAGAGTGTTTTGCTAAACAGTCTCCCAAGGATGTCTATATCTGAATCCCCAGACCTTGTAAATATGGCAAAAGGGATTTTGCAGGTGTGATTAAGTTAAGGATCTTGAGATGAAGGTAGGACCCTGGATCATCCAGGTGGGCCTGATATAATCACAAGGGTCCTTAACAAAGGGAGGCAGGTGGATCAGGATAAGAGGAGGAGATGTGATGATAGAAGCAAAAGTCAAGTCATGCAAGGATGGGGCCATCAGCCAAGGAATGTGGTGGCTTCTAGAATGTGGAAAAGGCAAAGAAACAGGTCTTCTCCAGAGCCTCCAGAAGGAAGCAGCCCTAATAACCCATTGTAGTAATCACAAGGGTCCTTAACAAAGGGAGGCAGGTGGATCAGGATAAGAGGAGGAGATGTGATGATAGAAGCAAAAGTCAAGTCATGCAAGGATGGGGCCATCAGCCAAGGAATGTGGTGGCTTCTAGAATGTGGAAAAGGCAAAGAAACAGGTCTTCTCCAGAGCCTCCAGAAGGGAGCAGCCTTAATAACCCATTGTAGACTATATATATATATATATTGATTTCAGAGAGGAAGGGAGAGGGAGAGAGAGATAGAAACATCAACGATGAGAGAGAATCATTGATCAGCTGCCTCCTGCACGCCCCCCACTGGGTACTGAGCCCGCAACCAGGGCATGTGCCCTTGGCTGGAATCGAACACGGGACCCTTCAGTCTGCAGGCTGATGCTCTATCCACTGAGCAAAACAGGCTAGGGCCCATTGTAGACTTTTGACCTCTAGAATTGGAAGGTGATAATTTGTGTTATTTTAAGCCACTGAGTTTGTGGTAATTTGTCACAGCAGCAACAGGAAACTAACATAAGTGCTATGATATGGTTTATATTTTTTTAAAGTCAGAGTGATTTTGTGGGTGCAGAAGGGAAGCCAGGAGACCAGGCAGGTGATGAAGATGCTTGGAGCAGCGTGATGGTAGAGGAGTTGGATGGAACTCCATTCATCTTCTGCGTCTGGAGGCAGAAGAGAAACAACTGGCTGATAGGTCAAAGGTAGGAAGTAAAGGAAAGATGCCAACCAAGCAGAAACTCTTGGGTCTTACCTTGAGCACTTGGGTGGCCAGCGATGCTGTTTATTGAGATGGGGAAGAGGGGGGGAGAAACAAGTTTAGAAACATCAAGGCCCCTGGATAGGATCAGCCAGCCAGCAAGTGGCAGGTCTGGGACTAGAACCTGGGTGTCCTAACTGTCAGGCCCAACACGCTTGTATCTGTGAGAAAATCTCCTGAAGGGAAAGAGCTTAGGAGATTTTTAGTTAACATGTAGGTGACACTGTATTAGGATTCTCCAGAGAATCAGAACCAATAGTGCGTGTGTATTTTAAGGAACCGGCTCAAATGATTGTAGAGGCGTAGGAAATCCAAAATCTGCAGGGCAGGCAGCAGGCTGGAGACCTAGGGAAGAGCTGGTGTTGCATCTGGGTCCAAAAGCCATCTGCTGGCAGAATTTCCTTTTCCTCAGAGGGGGTCAGTCTGTGTTGTAGTAAGGCCTTCAACTGATGGGATAAGGCCCACCCACATTATGGAGGGTAATCTGTTTTACTCAAAGTCCACCAATTTAAATAGTAATCTCATCTAAAAAAAAAATACCTGCACAGAAACTTCTAGAATAATGTCTGCACCACGGCCTAGCCAAGTAGAAACATAAAATTAACCATCACACTTACTTTTCTTACTGGTAGTCCTTGTACTTTTTATCTATGTTAGTTCATGGTTGAAGAGAGGGCAGAAGGCCAGGAATAACTTTGAGCTCGCCAACAGTTAAGGGCCAAGAAGAGAGGTAGGCAGAGGGACGAGGAACGGGAATCAGGATGATGGAGAAAAGCATTCCGAGGAGGGGATGTCAAGAGTTGCAGAGATAGCCCTGGCCGGTTTGGCTCAGTGGATAGAGCGTCGGCCTGCGAACTGAAAGGTCCCAGGTTCGATTCCAGTCAAGGGCACATGCCCAGGTTGTGGGCTCGATCCCCAGTGGGCGACATGCAGGAGGCAGCCAATCTATGATTCTCTCACATCGTGGATGTTTCTATTTCTCTCTCCCTCTTCCTTCTTCTCTGAAATCAATAAAAAAAAAATTTTTTTTTAAAAAGAAGAGTTGCAGAGAGAAAGAGGAAAGACAAAGGAGTTACAGAACATGGTGATTAGGAGGTTGTTGGTGACCTTAGCAATGGATCATGCAGGGAGAGTGGGGATGGTGAAAGGAAGGACTCTCACACGCAAGCGCTGGGAACTCGAGTCCAGTAGCAAGTAAGTGAGTACAAAACACAATGCCCAATAGAACAGAAAGGCAGCTGTGATAGGGAATGATGGGGAACTACTCAGGCAAAGAAGAGGTCAGGAAAGGCCCTTCTGACAAAACGATGTATAAGCTGAAGTTGGAAGGAAGAAAAGAAACCGCCCCCGTGAAGAGCGATGGGAAGAGCGAGCCGGCAGAGGACCTGTGCAAAGGCCCTGAGTTGAGAAAGAGTTCAGAGTTCTCAAAGAATTGAAAGAAGCCCAGTAAGACTGGAGCTGAGGGAGGTAATAAATGAAGCCGTAGGGATGTGGCCTTATAAGGGATGGTGTTTGGGTTTCAATCTAAGTGCAATGGAAAATCACTGGAAGGTTTAAGCAGGGAGTGAGTGATGGGACCCGCTTTATAATTGTTAAAGTTTTCCCAGGCTACTGTGTCGGTGGGGGCTAGAGTAGAAGTGGGGGAGCCAGTTAGGGACTCTTACAATGACCCAGGTAAGCAACGAAGATGCTTGAAAGCGGGAGCGGTGAGGTGAGCAGTAGACGGGTTTGCGAAATGGTCTGGAGGTAGGTCCAACAGAATGTGCCAATGGAGTGGATGTGGGAGGTGAGAGGGGGAAGAATGAAAAACAACACCCAGTTTCCTGTTTATCAGGTTCACTGCTGTTTACCAAGAAGGGGGAAATCTGGGGAGAAAGAGGTTCTGGGGAGGGATCACGAGTTTGGTTTTAGGGGCAGGAAATGGAAGGAGTCACTCTTGGCTGTCTCGGCTGTCTTGATGAGGGTGGGGCGCGGGTGGCTTGAGGGATCCACACCAGTGGCGGAGGGCCCAGTGGAGGCTGGCTGTGAATCCGCGGTGGCACCGGCCCAGGTAGCTGGAGGATCCTCTTGCAGAGCTCAGCAGGAAGAGGCAGAGGGTTGGCAGGGTAGTGGAGATGTTGAGGAAAGGCCAGTGTGGAAATCATTATCGAGTGATCGAAATGTCAAGAATCTGAATTGGGAGGAAGAGAGCAAGAGGCTGGGAGCAAAAGGAAGTCCTAGTGGGCATCTGGGGGTCTGAGGTCTGTGTGTGTTGGGAGCTGTGGGTCTTAGAGTCTACGAACTCAGGGATGGAGCACTTTGGGTGAGGCCAAGAGGGAGTGGCCATGTGACTGGAAGGCTGAGTGGATGGGAACATCAGTGGTGTTGGGAGTGGCACTGAATGGAGAATGAGGTCCCCAGGCTGATGCTGGAGCCCGAGATGGAGAAGAGGACCTTGCGACAGATGTCAAAGTCCTGTGGGAGCAAAGGAGGTACCCAAGGCCACTTGGCAGGTCCTAAAGCCCAAAGGTGAGAAGAGGAGGGAGGTGGCAGCGGCATGGTGAAGGGAGGGCCACGGAGGGAGGGTGAGGGGGAAAGGTGCTCACTCCTGCTGTGAGAGAATGAGTGGTTTCCAGGTGAGGGCTGCTCCCCGGGTGTGTGTTAGAGGAGCTCAGGCTCCTTCGGTCACACAAGGTGGAGAAGCTGGGAGGGTGTTTAGGGTGCAGTGGGTGCCCAGCTGACACAGCTGGACCCCTGGAAGGGAGACCGAGAGAGGAAAGGGGAAGAGCAGGGCAGTGTTCTTGCAAATGACCCCCTTACCCTCTCTCACTGGGGCTCTCCACCCCCTTCATTCTCTCCCCATCAAATTCAGCCTTCACCAGAGCTTCCAGGCACTCCTGCTAAAACACAACTCCAATCCTGCCTCTCACCCACCTCATAACCCCCAGCAGCTTGCCCACGACCCTCCAGGTAAAGTCCCTGTTCTTTAGCCTGGTGTCCGGCCTTCTGGAAGGATCTCAGCTGCTGCCCTCTTCCCACCTGTCATTTTAAGTCCCCACACGCCAGAGCTACTTATAGCCCTAAGGGTCCCATGCTGCATCCTCTGGGCCTTTGCACATCATTCCCTGTGCCTGGGATGCCTTTTCATCGCACATGCCTGGAAAATGCCAAGTCTTTCAAGCATCTCCTCCTGGGAGAAGCTTCTCTGACTCCCTCAAGGAGTCGCGATCGCCCCTTCCTTTGTGCCTCCTCTCTGCCTCATCTACCTTGTCTCCTAAGTCTTTTCTCCCACCCAGTGGTTCTCAACCTTCTGGCCCTTTAAATACAGTTCATCATGCTGTGACCCAACCATAAAATTATTTTCGTTGCTATTTCATAACTGTAATGTTGCTACTGTTATGAATTATAATGTAAATATCTGATATGCAGGATGGTCTTAGGCGACCCCTGTGAAAGGGTCGTTCGACCGCCAAAGGCGTCACGACCCACAGGTTGAGAACCACTGCACTAGACCACGAGCTCCTTAGGAAAACAGACCGTGGGGATATTCATTTGTCTCCTCCATTTCCAGCCTGCTCCTTGGGATACGATAGCACTAATATTTAATGAATGAAAGGACAAAGTTATAGCACATTATAAGAGCCAGCATGTGCTAACTACTCACTGTAATTCTTAGACTGTGTAAGCGTTTTAAATGCATGACCTGTGTTATCCTCATAAGAACTGTGGTGGGCGGGTATTGTGACCATGTCTGTTTTACAGATGAGGAAGCCGAGGTGAAGTGACTTGCCCAAGGACATTGAGCTTGTCCGTGGTAGAGATGGGTTTTGAACTCAGACCGGGCTAGTTCTAGTGTCCATGCACTTCCCCATCATCCTATACTAGTATTGCCTCCATAAGAGAGACAACCACCAGGTCTCAGAGAACAACAGGGCCCTGGGGACGAAGGTTTGCAGGAAAATCTGCAGGAAATTGACAGTAAGCCAGCTTTTCTTTGAGTAACAGTGATGACCACAAACACTGGTGGTTGCCTACCCCAAAGCCTATTTCCCCTTCTTTTGCCTGTGAACACCCCTCCCTACACAATGCAGGTGAGTCCTGGCTGGTCTAAGCTAATCTTGGTGGCATCATCCCTCTTGTCTGTGATTGCTTCATGGGTGGGTATGTAATCCAGGTAGCTCCTTAATATTTTTTAAAATTATGGTAAGATATACATAACACAAAATTTATCACTTTAACCATGTTAAAGTGCCAGTGAACTCTTTAAAGGGACAGCTGGACTTGTTGTTGGACCTGGTTGGTAAAGATGTAGTGCCTGGACCCTCTGCATCATCTTGTGATCACGAGGATAGTAGCCAATACACTGAGATGATAGAATAAAAATATATTTAAGCCCTAACCGGTTTGGCTCAGTGGATAGAGCTTCAGCCTGTGGACTGAAGGGTCCTGGTTCGATTCCGGTGAAGGGCATGTACCTTGGTTGCGGGCACATCCCCAGTAGGGGGTGTGCAGGAGGCAGCTGATCAATGTTTCTCTCTCATTGATGTTTCTAACGCTCCATCCCTCTCCCTTCCTCTCTGTAAAAAATCAATAAAATATATTTCAAAAAATATATATATATATATATCTACAATAAAAGATAAAGATGCAAATTGACCATACCTTCATGATGCCCCACCAGCCAATCAGGAGTGAGTATGCAAATTAACCCAACAAAGATGGCAGGTTAATTTGCATATGCAGGCACCAGGTGGCTGGGGGCGGGGCAGGACACAGGCATTCCGTAGTGCCCCAACTGCTCCAGGCCTCTGGGCAGCATGGGAAGGCAGAAAGGCGGAATGAAGGCAGAAAGGCGGCTCTGGCCGGAGCAAAGGCAGTGCTGGCAGCCAGGGGAAGGAAGGCCCATTCTTGCACGAATCTTTGTGTATCGGGCCTCTAGTATAAATATATGAAAGAATCTGATGTGGTTTCGGAACTTTGGGATCATTCCTACTTTGGCCCTTCTCAATTCGTGAGATAATAAGCCACCTCGCTATCTAAGCTAATTTGAGTTGGTCTTCTATTGCTTAGCTGAACGTATACTGATACAAGGACAGTGAAGGTGGTAGAATAGCTTTTGCCTGGGAAGGGATGACAGTAAGTATACAAACTTTAACGATCTCAGGGCGCCACTGCCCTGGTCCGGTCCACTGACCTCTGGTCTTCTAATGAGAATGAGGACCTTGTCCTGGGTGAGTAGTGATAGTGACTTGGAACATCATCTGAATAAGTTTGAAGGATTTACAGAAGGTCCAGTCCTGGCAGCCTTGGGGTTCCGTTCACTAGACATCAAATAAGTATGTCCCTGGTGCTGGGGTCATATGGATAAATCAGATCCAGTCCTTGCCTTTAAGGGGCTCACTGTGTAGTGGGAGGGACGATCACAGGCCAGTGATGAGTGCTGTACAGTCTGCATAAGGTCCAGAGGCTAAAGTGCAAGGTGGCTGGTTAAAACTTCATGGGGGCATTTTGAAGGAGGATGAGAGAAGGGTCAGAGGAAAACAACATTTCTAGGCAGAATGAACAGCCTTACAAACTCAGGGCAGCATAGTCCTCTCAGGGAAATGACAAGTCACTGAGCGTGATGGGAACTGGGCTAGCCACTTTCAGGTCATGTGTTTCTGAGCAAATGGCTTGACCTCTCTGAGGCTCAGAATTCACATTTATGAGAAAAAGAAGAAAGAAAGAAAAATGGTTGCAAAATTAGGTAACAATATGTATATGCAAGCACGGTGCTTGGCATGTATTAGGTGCACAAGAAATGCTCGTTATTATTCATCCACTGTTGTCACATGGTTCTAATTCATTATCTTCTCTGATCCAGGTGGCTTTCTTCCCTTTCTCACTCATTCCTGAGCCTAGTAGTGAGCCCCCCACCCCCACCCCAACTCCCACAGACTTTTCCTCAGGCAGGAAACCCGAGCCCACTGCCTGGCCTAAGACGGCTTCTAGGGCTGGGTGGTTTGTGTTATTCCTTCTCTTCTCTTTCTCTCTTTTTTCCCTGAATGCAACAAAATAAAACCAAACAAAAAGCCCAACGCCTGGCGTGGCTTGTCGGGGAGTTATGCAAGTGTGTAAAAAAATAAAATAAAATAAACACTGAGTTTTCAGCATTTGGGGCTGTTTGATTAGGCAAGGAGCAGAGCCAAGGGCCAGTGAGACATAGGGAAGGCTCAGGGCAGAGGGGAGCGGGGAGGGGCTGGAGAGAGGGTTGGAGGGGGCCCAGGACCAACTCGGAAGTGGCTGTTTGCCTCCTGCAAACTTGGCAATGCTCTGGCTAACTGAGCCCAGACGTTGGGCATTTGGGACTCAACTGCTCCACTTTCTCTGGCCATCCACCCTCCTTGTTCCCTGGCCATCCGGACACGGGAGGGGTCCTTCCATCGATGCCCCTGTCACTGTGAGAGACTCTGTGCTCTGTTCCCAGTTGTCAGGGTTGCCCCCTCCTCCCCTGAGAAGGAGATTCCACAGCCTGTCTTCATTACCACCCCCACCCCCACAATCAGTATAGCTGTTCTGCTCTAACTCACTCCTGCTCACTACAGTTTTAGCCCATTTTCCTCTCCCCTAGCTAAAATGAAGCTGGCGAGCAGCTGGGTGCCACCCCGAGAGTGAATCTCACCTGCCTCCCTTCTTCAGGCTTAACTTCAACATCATCTGCAGGTGTCTGCAGCCCTTCAGGACTCACACACATTTATGGAGCCCCTACCATTGACCAGACAGCTGAAGCCTTTATTTCATGGACCCCTCAAAACAGATGACAACCCTGAGGCTCAGAGAGGTTGAGTGACTTCAGCATGGCCACACAGCTGGTAAATGATGGAGCGGGAATTTGAATCTAGGTTTTACTTCAAAGTCTCCCTCACTCTCCTACACCAGTTTCGCGTGGAAGTGTCTTCCCCGGGGTTCTAGGGATCCCAGAGCCTCGTGTTTTCTCTGAAGTGGGAAGATGCTCTTGAAGACCTGACCCTGAGAGGAGGAGGGCGTGGCCAGGACGACAGGCCCTGTTGCGCCGGTTCCTCGTCACTTTCCAGGATCCTGATGGGGAAACTGAGGTTTCCAGAGGCTCCTCGGCCCTGTTCTGCCCCCAGGATGCCTGGAACTGCAGCCCCTGCTCTGGAGTGTGG
>NW_005360425.1:3070980-3071408 GCF_000412655.1 Myotis brandtii | reverse complement strand
CTGCCCGGCCCTCCTTCCTGGCGCCCCCTTCCCCGGGATCTGGGGCGCCACGGGCCCTCCCGTCGGGGCGCAGGCGAGCTGAGTTGGGGGGCAGACAGCGAGAAGGAGAGGACTTCTGGCTGCTCTCTGGACGGCGAGGGCGGAAGAGGGCACCACTTGGAGCCCCTCCTGCAAGTCCTGCCGCCCCTCGCCCGCCCATGTCACTCCTCGAGCCAGCGGGCAGCCCCCGCCCGGTTGCTGCCTCGGGTTCCCCTAAACCCCGCAGCCCCGATGGTCGTCTTCACGGGTAGTTCTGAGCGACCCAAGTCCGCCAGCCCTATTCGCACCACCCGCCATCCAGAGGCTTTGATTACTGGTCTCGGCACCGCGGATTCCCCCGATCCTCCGGCCCTTGGTGACCCCACCCCAGTCCCGCAGCTCGGCCCGGG
>NW_005360425.1:3059296-3070676 GCF_000412655.1 Myotis brandtii | reverse complement strand
CACGCTTGGAGAGGAGATGAAGGGATGAGAAGCAGCCTTCCCGCTGCTCTCCCTTTGGGGGGGCGAGCTGGGGACAGCACCTGCCTGACTTAGCTCTGGGGGACACTCTCATCCCGACAGGTCCCACAGGCACGCCCTTGGTTCCTCCCCTGCCCAGCAATTCTTCGGCCTCCACCCGCCAGCCCACTCGGCGGCCAAAACTCTCCACCATAGCGGGTCTCGGGGAGGGCTAATGAGAAATGATGTGGATGGTTTACATTTTTGGGCCTGTGTCCGGCCCCGGATGGAATACTAATTTATCCTGATAGTGTTGCAGGCAAGAAGGTGAAAGGTATTTCAGCCCTCGGTGGGGTGGTGGGACGAGTCCCCGCCCTCAGCCCCACCCCCAGCTATGTCCCCCTCCCTAGCTCGGCCTCCTCTTTCCCCAACCACTAGCACGTGCCTCCTCTCTCCTCCGTCTCCTGCCCCAGGTCTGCCTCTGCCTCCAGCCCTTCCCACCACCTTCCCCAGCTCCCAGCCTCTCGCCCACCCTGCAGCTCCCCGGTCTTGAGGAGCAAACTGGCTGGTCACTGAGTGGGTTGTCACCGCAAAACCCTTAACCTCTTGGTGCCAGTAAAATGGGCAGGATTTTACTTTCCTCCCTGTGGAGTAAATGAGGACCTAGCACATGGCAGGTGATGGATGTGGATCCCTCACTCGCACCCTGGCGGAGTCAGAATGCCCTTCCTCACCCCCACTGACGTCTGAGACCTCCATCACTGCCAGCAGTTCACATTGCTGGCTCTGCCTTTGCGGAGGAATAGGCCTCAAAAAAAAAAAAAAATGAACTGCTTGTGCCATATAGCCCAAGGGACCAGGGAAATCAGACAGAGGAACTAATAGAACTGAGGCGGGCAGGCTGCTTAAAAGAAAGTTATCAGCTCCTCTCTCCTCTCTCAGCCTGTCCGTGTGTGTGTGTGTGTGTGTGTGTGTGTGTGGTGTGTGTGGTGTGTGTGTGTGTGCCGTGCGCCCATTGTCAGTGTGTAGGGGTGGGTGATGCAGGGTTCCTAGTCTGAGACCTACCCAGCTATTGAAATCAGATTTCACATAAAATCCTGAGTTTTCAACTTTTAAAAAAATCAGAAGCCCGGGCGATGTTGAGTCGTTATTTCTGCCTGTCTAGTGATGGGTGGCAGAGGCCAGTGTCCCGTGCCCCGGAGAAATTCAGATCTGGATCCTCCTCCCTACTTCCCAGCTGAGATCCTGGTTTGATGGTGATTCAGGTAGAAATAGACCATAAGATCCTCACTGGCCAGGACTGGGTGCACATGGCAAGAACTGGGCTGAAGCTAAGACCTGGGAGATTGGAGGTGGAGGAAGGATGGAGAGGGAAGGAGAGGAAGGGAGAGGGAGGGAGCTAACCTTTGCTGAGCACTGACCCTGCAGTGCCAGGTTCTGTGCAAGGCAGACAGAGGGCATTCAGAGATTGACAGGAGGCCTTTTCTGCACTCCAGACCCCAGGAGTCCTGATCTCACAGGGAGGCCAAAAAAGGCTCCCAGACCCAGGGTTTAGCACCAGGTGTGTCTGGTGTGGTCTTCTCCTCCAGGATCTGTCCACTGTATCTGCCTGGGGTCCTCAGACCTCTGTTTGAAAAATGCTGCATTTATAGACTAGCCCTATCACTTTGAGTGATCACTTTGGGGCCAAGGCGATCCATGATAGAGAGAAATACAAATATGGAAACTGCATAACAGGGAAGCAAAATTGTTTATATTACTTCTTAGATGACGATTGGAATGTAGGCACAAAATAAAGTCTTGGTCATAGAAAACACAACCAATATTATTGTCTTCCCTCTGTGCCAGCCACCATTCTAAGCAGTTTCATGTATTAACTCATTTAAGCTATAAAAAACAACAACCGTCCTAGCCAGTTTGGCTCAGTGGATAGAGTGTCAGCCTGCGGACTGAAGGGTCCCAGATTCAATTCCCATCAAGGGTACATGCCCGAGTTGCGGGCTCGATCCCCAGTAGGGGTGGGGCAGGAGGTGGCTCTCTCTCATCATTGATGTTTCTATCTCTCTCTCCCTCTCCCTTCTTCTCTGAAATCAATAAAAAAAATATATATATATATCACACACACACACACACACACACACACACACAACAATCCTCTTGCAAATAAGGAAACTGAGGTCCAGGCCAGTTCATCAACTAGCCCAAGGTAACAGCTAATAAGTCGGAGAGCCGACATTTGAAACCAGGCAGTCTGACTCTGAAGTTTATGCCCTTGACCATCATGCTCTATGGCCAACCTCTGAGACCATATACTTGGCACTGGAGATATGCCAGTTTGATAAACTGAAGGGGATGGAAATGTGTAGTGGGGCTGGGGAGGGTGGGAAGGCTTTAGCAGGTCGTGCAGGGAGTGCTGGAGGGGCAGGTAGGGCTGGCAGCTGACAGGCATTGGGGGTGGCTGGCCCTAGCACCAGGTGGGATCCATCAGCCTTGTGTAAACATTTCTCACAGGCAGCTTAACCACTTGAGTGTGTCTGGCCTTCAAAGCTGGTGGGAGAGGCTGAGAGGGAGGTGCTAAGCTCCCTGTGAGATAATGATTTATCTCCCATGC
Source organism: Myotis brandtii (assembly GCF_000412655.1). NCBI lineage: Eukaryota > Metazoa > Chordata > Mammalia > Chiroptera > Vespertilionidae > Myotis > Myotis brandtii. The sequence goes on along the minus strand of NW_005360425.1, from coordinate 3,068,068 downwards.
AGGTGGGCTCTCCCGGGGCCTCCCTGAGAGGCCGAGGGGGAGAGGATTGGGACAGGGACTGCCAGGGGCACCTCCACTCCAGCAATGCAGATTTCTGATCTGTAAGCCCAAACTCAGCCAACTCTCAGAGCAAGCCTGTGAAATAGGCATATCTATCCCCATTTTATAGATGAGGAGACTGAGGTTCAGAGAGGCTGTGACGTGTCCAAAGATCTCTAACCCGTGGATGGGAGGGTGATACCTCCCTGGCATCTACAAAGCTTCCTGAAGGCTCGCTGCCTCCTCTTGTCCCTGTGTGAGTGTGGGTGGGTGGGGGGCAAGGCGTGGGCTGGCCTCTGCTGTGTGTTGGGAGCACGTGTTCCTGTGAGTGTGCAGCGGGGTTTCATCCTCTGACTCCCAGGTTGGGCTCCAACTTCCCAGACACATTTTGTTGGGGAGGGGCCAGCTCTCCCTGCCCCCATCACCAGCCAGCAGTCCAGAGACCTGGCTCTTCCTGGGCTGGGGGATTATCCCCATTCTCTGGGTCTCTGACCAGGGCGGGCATAGCTGCCTCTTTTATCCTCTCACAAAGGCCAGGCCCGCCAGGCCTGCTGTGTCAGAGTTTCTGTGGCCCGGGGAAGCCTTACTTCCTTTCCTCACGCTAAGCCCAGAGGGCCACGCAGAGTCTGCCGGCTTGTCCTTGTCGGGGCCACTGTTCTAGCTCCAGGACAGGTGAAAGGCACAGGGGTGACTCAACACCAGGAAAAGAAGGTTGAGGGGTCATTCACAGAAGGACAGAGTGCTTATCTTCAAGGGACACGCTATTACTGCAGCATGAGGCCTGTGGAGTGGACCTAAAGGCTTTCCGTCAGAGCTGGCCAGTACTGGGCAGGGGTGGAGCCAGCTGGTTCCCAGTGACCCACAAGCTTGGTTTGAGGGTCCACTGTGTTCCAGCTGCTTGAGTAGCCAGCTCTAATCCCCGGGAATTCTGCAACACAGGAAAGGGAGCAGATTTCTTCTATAGGGGTGCCCGGTGGGCAACTTATAATGTCCAAACATTTTGAGTTCTCATAGTCTCCTTGACAGGAGACACCATGGGATGGTAGGAGGCATAAGTTGGGGGGTCTGCCCTGGCCCCTCAGAATTAATCCTTCTCTCTCCTCCCCCAACAGGTTGGGTTTTGGAGGTGTCCCTGCTGAAGTGACAAATTCTCCCAAGTGCCTTTGAGGAAAGCTCTCTGGACCTCCTTAGGGGCCGATAGAGAAGTGGACTCCCCAGCGGAAATCATGGTGGAATTGGGACACGGCCCAGGCCTGGGCCTCCTGCTGCTGACCCAGCCCCGGAGGCGTTAGCAAGAGCCCTGCGCCATCCATCACCCCAAAGACCACCCCTCCTGCCAGGGGCCTGGAGCTGGCGAGTGACTATGCGGCTTGGGCTGTGTGTGGTGGCCCTCGTTCTCAGCTGGATGCATCTCACTGCTGGCAGCCGGGGGATCAAGGGGAAGAGACAGAGGCGGAGTGAGTAATGACGGGGCTGGACCAGGGAGGGCCTTGGAGCTAGGGGCATGGTCGGGGGCTACCTGGGGGACTAGAGGGCCTTCGGTGGCTTTATTCTGTGATGAGCATTGCCGATTTGTACTCATGTAGAGTACTCGATAGATTATCCCGTTTGTGGATTAATGTGTTGAGATGGTGCACTCTGTAGATTTTCCCCTTTGTAGGCTCTGCTTTCTAGATTAACCCCTCTCTTGTGAGGATCCAGTGTGTGGATTATGCCCTCTGACATCATAACACCAGCTTTGTGTGGTATCCATGGAGATGATCCCCCGTCCCCCTGCTCCAGGGTGCCTGGTTCCCTCCTCACCGACAGCTCAGGGCCCTTTCTTTCAGTGGGGGCTGAAGTGCGGCCTCAACCCCTTTGGGCCAGGAGTTCTGCCCACCTGGTGGTAGGCAACAGCCTTCCCTGCCCAGATGATGGGGCAAGCACGGTGGAGCTGGGAGCTCATGAGACTGTCCACGCCTACGGTGTTGAACCCCGCCCAGGGGGAGTCTAGGAGTTGCCCTGGGGGAGGGAAGGGGAGGCAAGTGGGCAGGAGTCAGGCCCTACCACCCTTCCAACCAGAGCAACTTTGCTTTTCCCTACTTCCTGTAAGATTCTACATAAGATATCATTGGAAGAAAGAGTTCTCAAAACAAAATAAAACCATTATTGTACAGATGGGGAAACTGAGGCGAGGAGAGGGGAAGAGATGACAGTCCTAAGGATACACCTACTTCCTGTGAGCCCAGGCTTCTTGGAAACAGAGCTTGACAGAGTTCAAGTTGAACTTGTCCACACTGCCCTCGCTGTCCCTCACGGAGTCCCTCAGAGTCCCATTCTAGGTGCTCTCAAGAGCAGGTCCTCTAGCCTCTGCCTAATGCTCCCAGGGATGGGGGCTCTGTACCTGCGGTGGTTGTGGCCACTGCCTGTGAGAGATGCATCAGGAGGGAGGTGGAGGCCTGTGTTACAGACCTGAGGCTCCACCCCAAGGTCTGTCTTTCAGCATCCCCATCAGAGATGTCACGCACATGGGCAGGCAGCCCCTCTGAGGCCTGGCCCAGCCCCTTCTTGCTTCCCTTTTGAGGCCCGGAGACCCAGGCTGCCAGTAAAGGTCGAAAGGCAGAGGAGTGTGGTTGAGTGTCGATGGGAGCAGCCAAGGGCAGAACCCAGCCCAGGACAGAAGCTCAGAGAACTGGTGAAGCTGAAAATCCCTAGCTTAACAAACAATTAGAGACGGTTAGGTTTAATTAGCATCGAAACCTTGATTTTTCCTCCCTTCTCATCTGTCGCAGCCAGCATTTTGGACTCCACGGGCCAGATGCAGTTTAGCGGTTTATAATACGTCCTCTATTTCCAAGATGAGAGAAAGAGTATGAGTGGAGCCATTCACACTCGTGTGATGTGCATTAGTGATCACACTGTCCCTCACATGTGCAGAGCCACACACCCACCTAAACCAGAGGTCAGACTTGTTGTTCTAAACTTTGTACTAAAAAAAAAAAGCACTGGCCTGGCCATCAGAAAGGGCCCAGCCCCAGCCATGACCAATCGAATACAGCAATTATGACGCTTTTGATATAGCCACATCCCACAGCCTTGGCAGCAGTAACCCAGTTTTTATTACCAAGTGGTGTGTGACAGACATCCTTGATCGGGAGATATGAGGATGGGGTAAGGTGAGGGAAAAGACTTGGGGTGCAGTGAGAGTCTAAGAGGGACATGAGCTCAGAGAGAGATGAGTGTGCATGTTGCTAGGCAGTACTGTTTAAAGAATAACCATAAAGCTACAAGTGTCGTTGTATAGGAATATAGTGAGGCTTACATGAGATGATGTGTACATGTAGTGAATCCTTTGTGAAATATCAAGCTCTCTGTTGACTTCAGGAGGCATGTGATACATAAACAATGTGTGGACCATTTTGCCCTAGGGTGTCCTGGGAAGTGGGGGGTGGGGGGGGGGGGGGGGGGGGGGGGGGGGGGAGAGAGGAGCCAGACCATTGTGTTGGCTTCTCTGGCCTCCTAACCACATGGAAGGGCACTGGGCAGCCTTCAGGGCCGAGGCAGGCTTACTATGAATATGAGTCTCAAGTCTGTTGACTCTTTCCAGCATCCCGTGACTGAGTGTCGATAGGGCCACCAGAGAAGCCACCGATATAATTCTGATCCGAAGTCACACACAAGTTTTGAGCCCAGAAATGGCTGATTTCGGGTAGGAGTGATGACCTCCCTGCATTGAGGGGCAGAAGTCAAGCAAAGAATTCTTTTTTTTTAAAGCTCATTTTAATTTTATTTTTTAAGATATAGTTTTATTGATTTCAGAGAGGAAGGGAGAGGGAGAGAGAGATAGAAACATCATGATGAGAGAGAATCATTGATCGGCTGCCTCCTGCACACCCCACACTGGGGATCAACCCACAACCTGGGCATATGCCCTGACTGGGAATCAAACTGTGACCTCCTGGTTCATAGGTCGATGCTCAACTTCTGAGCCACATCGCCTGGCCGAGCAAAGAATCCTTTAGCTATGAGTTATGAACCCTCAAAGGGCGTCCTTCTCCTCTTCTACTTACCAAGGACACATTCCCACATCAAGTCTCCTGTTCACTCACCCTCACTAGCACCCACCCTCTCCTGACCACCTTCCCACCTGCATTTCCTGCCCCTCATGGAGCCCTCACTCCTTCACCATCCCTCACATTGAGTGCCCCTCCCTCACTGAGACCCTTCTCCTAGCGGATTCCTGGGCCCCTTCGTTCAGTTCTGTCCCCATGAAACCCCATTCCTTCCTTGACTCCTCCAGAAGCTGCCCCCCCCTCACTGAGGCCCCATTCCCTGTCACCACCACCCCCACCCCTACCCCTCCTCTGTCCTTTCTCACAGCCCCATCCTCCATCTGGAGCTTTTGTCCCCTCTTGCACTGACCATCACTAGTCCTTCTTCCCTCACTGAAGCCCATTCATTCCATGGGCCATTCCTCCAACACTCAACCTATGGAGCGTGGCCTTAGTCATAGAAAAGAATCCTGGAGAAGCGGGGGATGGGGAGGACAATTTCGATCCCGTGTCTCCATGCTACAACAGGATGAAGGTGGAGAGCTGGGAGGGCCCAGAATCAGTACCTCCGAGTTGTGTTTTTAGAGACCAGTAGACGATCTCTAGGCAAGGGGTGGGGAGTGGATGAGGGTGAGGGCATTCCAGGCAGAGAGGCCAGCGTGTGCACAGGTGTGGCCTTGCGGGGAGGCAGAGACTGTGTGCTCAGGAAATGGGGTACAGCTAGGAGTCATAGATGGAGAAATAGTTTCTAAGAGGGGTTCTGGGGGAGCTCTAGGGTTTTAACTGGGGCAGCTGTGCTCACATCTATTTTATACATGGAGGGTCTTTCCTATTAAAAAGAAGGGTTGTGCTGCTAAAACGAACAGCCCGACACCTCTCAGGACAGAGCACAGACAGCTGCCTGGGGCCTAGGGAGTGTCTTAGGGGGATGATGCTCCAGAAGTGGCAGAGGTCAGACGGTGGGGAGGGGCGCTTTGTATTCTCCAGGCTGAGGAGTCTGCACTTGACCTGCCTTGAGCTATGGGTAATGAGGAGCTATGGGTAATCAGGGCGGCAGCAGGTCCAGCTGCTTACCCGACAGAGGGGAGGTGGCTTGAGGTGGGAGGTAAACAGATTAGTTCAGAACGCATTTGGGCCCAGGTGATAAAAAGTGAAGGTCTAAACTAAGCTCCCAGCTGAGTTAAAGAATGCTGGATCTTCCCAGGGGGCATACCCGGGGATGACCTTGGGCACCAGGAATAGATGCCTCTGCTGGGAGAGTGTGAAGCCTGAGAAGGGCCCTTGCCCACCCCCTCACTGAGGCCCCATTCCCTGTCACCACCACCCCCACCCCTACCAACTTAACCCCCGCCAACTTACTGAATCTAGTTCCTCCCAGGCTAGATACCACCCCAATACCAAGGGCATCCCTCCTCGGGGTCATGGTGAGTTCCTCTCCACCCCTCATTGACCTTCAGCCAACCCACCCTGAGCCCCCATTCCTATCCAGTCCCTCTCCCCACACTCTATCTATCAAACACTCAGTGAGCTCCATTCATATACCTGCCTCTCTGAGCCTCTGTCTCACTCACCACATCCTCAGCCCTACATTCTGGTGGGGACCCACATCCTTTTACTGGGCTCCCATTCAAAAATGAGAGAGTCTCCGCCCTCCAAAGCTCTTTCTAATGGGGAAAAAAGACATTTTAGAAGATTTTAATGGCACATGGTGATGTCTACCATGATAGCTTTAAGTATGGGGGCCGTGGGAACACAGAGAAATACTCCATCCAGACTCTGCAGGGAGGCAAGATCAGGAGAGACTGCCTGGGGGAGGTGACGTTAGTTCTGAGGCTAAAGCTTTTTAGGGGAAGTAGAGGAGCTGAGTGTAGTTCTGCAGACATAGGGAGCTATTGAGGGATTTTAGGCAGGGGTGTAACACCCTCAGTTTTGGTTTTAGGAAGATGAGTAATCGGGAGAAGACAAGCTCCTTGGGGAAAAAGGTCAGTGGCCAGAAGCCATTCTTCAAGGAGGCAGGGGCACTGAGCCACCCTGGGGCAAGACCTGATTATAGGGACATGAACTTGAAGGGTTTTGGACAAGGATGAAGGAGGCGGAGAAGCAGCAGAGGAAGTGAGGAGGGCACTTTCTCCTTGCCTTCCTGGCTCAGGGAGATGGGCTTCATGAGTGCTCCGGAGCAGAGTGAGAGGGGGTGGTGGAGGGCAGAGCTGTGTGAGGAGGGTTTGTGAAGGAGGGAAGAAGGCGCCACCCCCTCTCTGAGCCCACCCTCCACTGAGCCCACCCAACCTCCTTGGCCAAGCTAGAGCCCTGCAAGACGATTCCTCTACATGCCCCCCACCAATCCCCACCATAGACACAGGAGCTGGAGGGAGCCTAGCAAACTGAATCTGGCCCTGCCCTTCTGTGGTCCCCTTTCCCTGCCAGCAGAATAAAGCCCCATTTTTAAAAATATATATATATTTTTATTGATTTTGTACAGAGAGGAAGGGAGAGGGATAGAGAGCTAGAAACATCGATCAGCTGCCTCCTGCACACCCCCTACTGGGGATGTGCCCTCAACGAAGGTACATGCCCTTGACTGGAATCGAACCTGGGACCCTTCAGTCTGCAGGCTGATGCTCTATCCACTGAGCCAAACCAGTTAGGGCAAGCCCTATTTTTTTAAAAAATATTTTTATTGATTTCAGAGAGGAAGGGAGAGGGGTAAGAGAGATAGAAACATCAATGATGAGAGAGAATCATTGATTGGCTGCCTCCTGCACGCCCCCTACTGGGGGTCGAGCCTGCAACCCGGGCATGTGCCCTTGACTGGAATCGAACCTGGGACCCTTCAGTCTGCAGGCTGATGCTCTATCCACTGAGCCAAACCAGTTAGGGCAAGCCCTATTTTTTTAAAAAATATTTTTATTGATTTCAGAGAGGAAGGGAGAGGGGTAAGAGAGATAGAAACATCAATGATGAGAGAGAATCATTGATTGGCTGCCTCCTGCACGCCCCCTACTGGGGGTCGAGCCTGCAACCCGGGCATGTGCCCTTGACTGGAATCGAACCTGGGACCCTTCAGTCTGCAGGCTGATGCTCTATCCACTGAGCCAAACCAGTTAGGGCAAGCCCTATTTTTTTAAAAAATATTTTTATTGATTTCAGAGAGGAAGGGAGAGGGGTAAGAGAGATAGAAACATCAATGATGAGAGAGAATCATTGATTGGCTGCCTCCTGCACGCCCCCTACTGGGGGTCGAGCCTGCAACCCGGGCATGTGCCCTTGACTGGAATCGAACCTGGGACCCTTCAGTCTGCAGGCTGATGCTCTATCCACTGAGCCAAACCAGTTAGGGCAAGCCCTATTTTTTTAAAAAATATTTTTATTGATTTCAGAGAGGAAGGGAGAGGGGTAAGAGAGATAGAAACATCAATGATGAGAGAGAATCATTGATTGGCTGCCTCCTGCACGCCCCCTACTGGGGGTCGAGCCTGCAACCCGGGCATGTGCCCTTGACTGGAATCGAACCTGGGACCCTTCAGTCCGCAGGTCGACACTCTATCCACTGAGCCAAACCCGCTAGGGCTACAGCCCTATTTTCAAATCCCTGAACATCTAGGACGTTCAGCACCTCAGAGCCTTTGCACAGGCCGCTCCTCCGCCTGGCACACCCTCTTCACCTAGCCGGCTGGGTAAGGGAGTGCCTTCTATTGCTCCTCCATTCACCACAGCGCATAGCCAGCCCTGTTTCCCACATTCCTGGGTGGGTTTTTGTTGTTACACCTCCACATTCCCAGCTCCTCGCAGCTCTGGGCATGTGGTGGGTGTGCAGTAAACAAACATCTATGGGATGAATTAACTTTGGCTTTTTCCTTTGAATCATTATGCAACACCCCTAACACCCACCATCTCCTTGGACACTCACACCTAACCCTCCCTCCCCCCATCCCCTGGCTCTCCAGCCTCTCCTTGCCCATTCATTTGCCTTGCTAAGCTGAGAACACCCTTTGGTTCCTACCCCCTTGATAAACACTCCTTTCCTCATTGAACTCACCCCTGCCCATCACTAAACCCGTCTCCTCTTTGCTGAGCCCCAAAACCTCATGGAGCTCAAGTCCCTAGTCCCCTGTCCCTGACCCTGGCCTCAAGGCCAGTCTTACCACCTGAGCTCTGTATCTTGACCCTCCAATATCCTTGGGCCTTTAGCCTGCCTCTGGGTCTTCTGTCATAGTCTCACTCCCAGCTGGTCTCTCCCTTTTCTTTTTCTATGTTCTCTGACTCTCTCTGCCCCTCTCCTTGCTTTCCCCGCACCACCGTCCCTTCCCCTCACTCTTCAGCCCACTGTGGTTTGGCTTTCATCCCTACCACTCCACCAAAACTGCTCTTCTCAAGGGCACCTCCTAATGCAAGGTCACCTCCTTAGATTTGCCTCAGAGCTCACGGCCATGGTCTCCTCCCAGCTCTGGTCCCTGTGATCTCTCCCTTTTCAACTTGGCTTCTAGCCCCACTCTCTCCCGGTCTCCTCCCACCTCTCCAGTGATTCCTCTGCCCCTCTCCCACTGCTGAACATGAGTGTTGCCCAGGCCTCAGCCTTTTGCTGTCTTTTCCAGCTGCACAGCTTCTAGCCCGGGATGCCTTCCACTCCCATGCCTTTACCCCCAGTGACGGCTCCCAGGATGGATCCCGAATCGCCCCCCCCCCCCCCCCCCCCTTTTTCAAA